>NC_092205.1:50632574-50749423 GCF_043381705.1 Parasteatoda tepidariorum | reverse complement strand
CTATGTTGTGTATTATGTCATATTAAATTTCAATTATAACTAATATTCTTCTTGCTATTATGTAAATCTACTACCATCACATACAATATTTTCCTATTATTTAAGTGAAAAATGAAAGTTTCATCAGGAACATGAATCTCATAATTGATCACACAAATGCACGCTTCGGGCATTGTTCCAAGAAGATGGGAAGAAATCCTCTCTTAAGTGTAACTCATAGGGACGTTCTAAAATGTTAATCCGATTGACTCGAAATTAATTTCATTCAATTCACCATGAAAAAAACATAAAAGAATTTCGTTATTGCTTTTCTAGACGAAATTCAATTCCCCCCCTCAAATCCCTCCCCCCAATTCCCTTAGCGAGGGAAGTGTACAAAAAAAAGTAAAGGAGCTCTCAGACACTATTTAAAATATCAGAACAAATTTTTTTGTAAAGAAAATTTCTTGGCTGGCAATTATTCTGGAAAAACACCCTTGCCTTTGCTATAATTACTAGACTAATTATAAAATAAGTGTAAGTACTTTAACATCAATTTTTCCATAAAGGAATTAAGTATTGTATTATTAATGAAATATAGTGTATATTATTAAAAAAAATCAAAATCAAAATAATATTTTTAAAAACCACGTTTTTGTAGTGGAGAATAATAATTAAAAAACAAAAATTTTAAAAATGAAAAACGTGGGGCACATGAAATACATAACATTAACAGTATGTGTGCTGATGAGATTATGTGTATGTATATCAGTAATTATATCTGAATGTGGATGTGGTTGTGCATGTGTATGAGTAAGAAAATGTGTATATGTATGTGTATATGTACTGTTATGTATTTCATGCGCCTCACATTTTTCGTTTTTCAAATTTCTGTTTTTTAATTATTATTCTCCACTACAAAAACGTGGTTTTTAAAAATATTATTTTCTTTTGTACTCATTTCCAAAATCTTAATTTTTTCACTCACTGCACACAAAACTTTTCAACTGACATGTGACACTAATTTGAAATAATCGAATCGACAACAAAAGACAATCGCGAAAATATTAATTGTTTCTTTAATTTTAATTTTATTTTACTCTGTATGTCTTTTTTCTCTTCATTTTCATGCACTGTCATCCAATTCTGAAATATGTGCCAAATTTGAAGTCTGCAGCTAGTCGGGAAGTTTGTTTAAAATCGATTGCAAAATTCCACTCAAACAGACATACACAAAGGCAAGTTGATATAAACGTGATAAAAAAAAGAACAATATTTCTTATGTAACAGCCTGTTTATCATCAATAAACCAAAATAATTGAGAAACAATAGTGAGGGGTGGTTGAGGGAAGCGAGCAGATGGCAGATATAGCACCAAGTGATAACATTGATTAAAATAGAAAACTACTTGCAATAAATATCAAATTTAATAATTTTTTTAATAGATAACATTCAAAATCGTCACAAGACTTTTTTTAAAAAAACCACATCAAAATTTTGATATTTTTAAGGAAAATAAATATTTTTAGGCCGCATTTTGAACTTCAGCTGTTATTGTTATGGCCTAAATCTGAGATGGCTTCCAATCCAAAATTGAAGCTTCATATGTGTGTACCATGTTTTATTCTTCTATCATTACAGGCGCGATTGTTTCCCCTATCCGCAGTACTATATCACGATTTTAATAAACTTTGTTTCCATTATTAGAATTCGTATTTAATACTTTTCAGTCGGTGAAAACAATAAGCTTTGTTCACTCACGAGAAGTGTAAAAGGAATTTTATTCAAATTTCGCGAAACAGAGGAAATCGGAATTCACTTCCACGAGAAACGAATGCCATTTTTCTTTTGTCTTGGCTCACTGAAATCTTATTGTTACCATAAAGTTGAATTCTAGGAAATAATAACATTTTCTCATATAAAAAAAAGAAAGAAATACTCTAGTGTATTGAAAGAGGACATTTTTATGACTTTGATTCCGGTCCCACACTGTAGCAGAAAATAATAACATATTTCATTTTAAGCAGGTTTGAAAGTCACATTAAATACCTTTCCAAACTTGAATTTCTTCAATTAGACTGCTATAAGAGCATTGTTTAAACAAAGGACAAAATTAAGGTATAAAACGTAAATTTCTGAATTTGTATTAAGAAAATTAAGAGCTATGTAAATAAACAATGAATAGACTAATTATGCTAAAAAATTTTTAACAAAATCCCGATATGTATTAAAGTGTGAGATAAGTACTTGACTGAACGTACGTACGGAAGAACTTTTATACTCTTTATAAATGGAATATGTATTTAGAGGTAACGATATTTCCTAACTCTCCACACTTTTACTCTCTCCGTTGCCATGGTATCCGCAAATCTTTGCCAGTACGTTCCCACTTCTAAATTAAACGTAAATATAAAGAATTTTCGTAACCATGGTAACGGAGAGGGGGAAGTGTGAAGAGTTGAAAAACCGCGTAACATTGAAGCTTCTAATCTCTTGACAAAAAGTATTGTTAATGGTGAAAGAGGATTCAAGATCAATGAAAGTACGCTTCATGAAGGTGTTTATTCACAAGTCTAGTTTATCCCAATGGACACAGGAGTTCGCTTGCTTTCTGCGCAGGATTCAAAATTACAGGATTAGGGAGTTGAACATTGATAGTCATAAACTCGGTATTGTTCAACACCGGTTAAAAAAAAAAAAAACTTAAAAGATAATGAAATATTTTAAAAAGATATAAGAACCGGGAGGATTCCGGGGATAGAGCGTTCGCCTCTCAATCATTTGTCCAAGGTTCGAATCCCAACAGTGGCTGGTTGATACAAATATGCACTCGGCTTGCCCCGTTATCTATGGTGACGTAACATATCCTCAGTGGTCGGATTATGGAGTAGCGGAATATGGGTTAGAATCCCGCTATCGTAGGGTTAGCCGTGGGAAGTTTTCATAGTCTTCCTCCCCATGTAACGCAAATGCTGCGTTCTCTTCTGCGTTGGGTTCAAAATCACAAGGTTACGGAATTGAGCATTTGTAATGGTATATTTTATATGGTTCTTATAAATTTATATGATATTAATACCATATAAAGATATTAAATTTCAATTATAACTAATATTCTTCTTGCTATTATGTAAATCTACTACCATCACATACAATATTTTCCTATTATTTAAGTGAAAAATGAAAGTTTCATCAGGAACATGAATCTCATAATTGATCACACAAATGCACGCTTCGGGCATTGTTCCAAGAAGATGGGAAGAAATCCTCTCTTAAGTGTAACTCATAGGGCGTCCATAATTTGACGCCCCTTCATTATCTCCTCGCGATACAATTGCCTAGAAAGGTGTTATAGAAGCATCAATAACTTCTCCCCCGCAATTTATTTACACGAAGAATTTCATTCCTTGCTTGACATCAAAATGCTTACAAATTGTACCTCTGCCAAAATTATGCATTTTATGAAGGAAACGCGTGTCTTGTATTATTACATAAAAATGAACAAAAATAAAGGGAAAGCAGAATTAGGACACTATAATAATTTCAACATGAAATTAAAGGTCGTCGTATGTATTTGTTTAGATGATTTTGTTTTGAAGTTTTATTTGCATAATCAAATAAGACAACTGGTGGCATTCTGGATCAAAAAATGCATCGGGAAAAAAAAGCATGATTGGCGAAGATTCCGTTTTGATTCAAAGTTATAAGATAAAATTTATGTTCAGAGATTGTTATTCAGTTGCTTTTTTTCGATTATTAAACAAAAAACAAGTTATATTTACTTTTGTAATAAATTTTATATACAATTTCGTACAATTGACATACGAAGTACAATATACATTGTGTACTGTATGAACCAGGTTATCTGGTGGAGTTCTAGATTCCAAAAGGGCGGGAATAAAGCATGATAGGCAAAGATTCAGTTTTGATTTTTTAAAGTTATAAGATAAATTTTATCCTTAGAGATTGTTATTCAGTTGCTGTTTTTCGATTATTAAACGAAAAATAAGTTATATTTATTTTTGTAATAAATTTTATTTAAAATTTCGTTCAATTAACATACGAAATATAATATACGTTCTGTACTGTATGAAACAGGTTACCTGGTGGAGTTCTAGATTCCAAAAGGGCCGGAATAAAGCATGATTGACAAAGATTTAATTTTGATATACAATTAAAAGATAAAATTTATACTTAAAGATTGTTATTTGGTTACCGTTTTTCAGTCGTTAAATGATATAAGAGTTATTTTTATAATAAACTAGTTGACTCCCCGTCCTGAGTACAGGTTGAATAATAAGAAAAAAAGAAAAAAAGTCAATAAATCAGTATTGAATTACGAAATCTTGCACAAAACTGATGAAGTACCAAGCTTACCAAAATACTTAGTATATCTATATAATAGGCCGGGATAGCCTGGTCGGTAGGGCGCTGGGCCCATGTCCGAGAGTTCTTGGGCTCGAACCCCGAAGGCCGAAACTCCCCGTGAAGTAAAGTGACTGATGTACGTTAAATCTGTCGAGTCGCAAAAGTCCTCAGAGGTATTGACTTGTTATGTTCCCATAACCCTCTGGGGGTACTGGATTGGAAATCGATCGTTCTCTGATTCAGGTTAAAATTACGATTTGTGGATGAATGAATGGATGTATGAATGGGTCCGCCCTATAAACGGGTGCGACGTATGGTGTGGCAGAAGTCGAATTCTTGGCCATATATGGCACCACTGAAAAACAAGAAACGCACACTTTGCCTTAAATTTGCTCGGTTTCACCACGCAGATTTGACCGTGTGGCAAGTGGCATTCGCAACAACAATAACAACATATCTATATAATTATTGTCTATTATAAGCAATTATAACATTTATCACTTTCAAGCTAATATAGAATTAATAATTATCAATTCTCAACCTGTTATTGATTGTAATTTGGCACATTCCTTGTGTTGAAAAGAATTTATATAACAAATCTGGTTTTTTTATTTAGTTTTATTTACTGTTCGAATTGTTCCATAAGTGCATCGTTTTATGGCATTCGCAAAATGTTGCATCGATTAAAAAAAGAAAACAAAAATCTTATATTAGAATAAAAGCAATTTGCATTTACGAAAGAGTTTCTGCGTTAAACCATTTATTTTCTCATTTAAAAGGTATTTAGGAGTTAATTAATTAATTCGAGACATAAAATAAGAAGTTCCTATGTTGTGTATTATGTCTTCATTTTTTACGTTGCCAAATTAATGCATTAATAATTTAAATAATGCGAATGCAGTGTGCCATTGACAATTTTCTTCGTTAGAGCTTAAATAATGATTGTGTTTGAACTTTTCGATATTTGAATTGAATGTGAGGCACTATGTTGACAAAACTTACAGGAAATTTTTTTAAGGAATAATTTAGACTTACTTTTTAACTTGCGATTATACTTCTATTTCTTATTAAAAATTTTGATTCAATAGAGTTTGAAAGGCAACTAAAAATTTTTAAAAAAAATCAATACCTATACCTTAAAAGTAATATAGAAAATTTGTGTTCCTTCTTCCTTTTAAATAGATCACCATTCTTTGTTGGCCACCATCATTCTGACCAATATTTACTTCATACAATCAAATGACCAATTACTAATCCAATTGACCAATAATTACTAAACTCATGTGCAATGTGAATTTACTTAATCGGAATGGTGCAAAACTGTTAGTCTAACTTTTACACAAATTGGCTAATTGTATAATCCAGTTCTCTGCAAACAGCCTCCACCATTTTGTAATTTACTATGATATTGAAAAGTTTCCAGTATTTTTTAATGCTTAATGCAGTGACATAAATTTAAGCTAATTAAAAAATGTGTCACCTATTGCTTAATTAACGATTTATTTCATGCAGTTTGCAGTAAGCTCAGAGAAATGAAAGCTTATTAAAAATAGCCTTATTAAAGGATTATGGCGACAAGCTTAAGCAAATTCAGTTTGATTGAATAATTCTTCGCATATTTCTTAATTACCATGAAGTCATATATCCTGAATGTAATCAACGTAAAAAAATATCAGGCTAAAAAACTTTTTCAATCAGCCTGGTGCATTCTAAAGTTTCACTGATGTTTGCATAGATCGGATTTTTCAAATAGCCTTAAAACATATAACCTATAGAGAGCATATTCACGAAGATATAGATGATTAAACTTTCTTTCAGGTCTCATAATTCTAACAGACGAAACATACAGGAGGAAAAATTTTATTTTAAAAATTTAAATAGTTCCTATAAATTTAGGGGTCCTAAACTATGGGGGGAAAAGTAGAAAATTTGCTACCGGCAAGTGGCCAACTTCAAAACATGTAGTTACTTTTTCAACATTTGAAAGTTTTATAAGCTATTAAATAAACCTAATAATGTAGGCATTTCTTTTGAAATATTTCTTAAAATATGGTAAACAATACAAGATTCAGTTCTAAAACAAAAAATAATTTTACGCGACAAGCCTGAAATAAAATTTCTTCAGGATATTAAAAAATAATTATACTTTCACATTTATTAAAAAAATAATAAAATGCACAGGGAATGTATTTTTTGACGAAAAAATGTAGTGATCGGGTGACCGCTGCCAGAAAATTTTTTGATCGCCATTTGTTGCATTCAGTCGCCGTTTGGCGACATTTAATTCTGCCCTATGACCTAAACTGTACCCCTCAGGCTTTATAATAAATCAAACTCTAATTAAAATTTAAATCAGGCAAAAGAATATTTAAAATAATTTAACTAGAAAATAATTATATAAAAATTTAAACAAAATGTCATACAAAATTCAATAAAATGCTGAAAAACTTTATTTTAAACTTTGAAATAAAAGCCAATTTGAAACTTTTAGTTCATATCATCCGTTTTTCAGTTTATATATATTTTTATTTTGACAAAAATATTTTTACTTTAATCTCTTATTATGCTGTTGTCTTATTTCGCTATGATAGATATCAATTATTGCATAGATTCATAATTTTAAAAAAACTCACAATTTCGCAATAAAGTTTTACGTTTCATCAATTGTCACTTTCACTTATTAAACAAATTAAAGCAGAAATTTATATTCCACAATTTTTATAACTTACAATGCAAAAATAATATTTTAAAACATTTAGAAAAGTTTCTAATTTACTAATTATGAAACTTTAAGTTACGAAACCTTAAATTATAAAACGTTAAACTAATTATAAACATTCTTTCTTGTTAAACATTCGAAGAACATTAAAACATTCGAAGTTGGCCAAAGAAAGAGTAGAAAAGAAGCTTTTTTTTCCGCATCTATATCCGTCCATCTTTCCATTCCTCTAGCGATTCTAGCCTCTCATTTTTATCCCTTCTACTTTTTCTGTTTTGTTTTCTTATTAATTAATTTAATAGCATAGAGATTCTTTATATGTAACTTCAAAATCGCTTTTTTTAAAAGTAAAGGCAACTCACATTTGCTTGAGGTCGGTATAGAAAAATACTGCACTCAATTGCAAGCAATTTTACCTTAATTTTCAATGGTTAGGTTATACAATTCGTTTCATTATAGTTGTTGATAACTATTTGAACAATCGAAGTTATTCTATGATTTGAGAATGATAAACTAGAAAACACTTCTCATTGTGTATTATGAAAAATAATTTTTTTTTACATATTTATTGTTAAATCATTTGCAAGTAAGTCCCTCGTGGTCTAGTGGTTAGGATACCTGGCTCTCACCCAGGAGGCCCGGGTTCAATTCCCGGCGTGGGAATGAATTTTTTTTTCCTTTTTAAAATTAATATTAAAATCTTTTTAGTTAGAAAATATAATATAATTCAAAACAATTGAAATTGTAACACTTAATTCTTCAAAAACTAGAAGTTCAGCTTTTTCTCTAAAGAAATTTTTTTAAAATGAAATGTTAAACTGAGTAGAAACGTTTCTATTCTAACCAAATATAGTTAACTTCTTAACTTAATTACCTCTAAGTGAGTTATCCAAAGGCATGGCCAAGAGTCAAGGCATGGCCCCCTTCTAGTTGGCCATGATCAAGGCCACTCAGTAAGTTTGTGATGTCCCCCACGGAAATTCTAGAATCCATGCAGTTGCTCAGATTTATATTAAATTCAAATCTTTTACATTAATTTCAATTCTTTTTTGAGGGAAGTAAAATGTCTTTGCTTTAGGTAATCTGTTTTATTAATTGAAATTCATGTACCGGACGCATGCATGTGATTCAATAATAAAGCTAAAATGATTTTAATTTTTTTTTATTCATTATTATTTGTTGTCCTTCCCGGTGGCTTTATGTTATTAAATTGAGTAAAATACGTTTTTTGTAGTTCATTCTATCAGAATTGAGATTAACTATATTCAGCATCACTGGCCATGATGTTATTGCTCGCGGTCATTTCATTATAGTCAGAATTTACCACTATCAAGTAGTTTTCTCCGGTACATATCCCTTTCGAGAGGCCGTAAGACCAATACTGAGCAGTTTTAATAATTGTCAAATATATCACTATAATACTTTATACGTGTTCTGACTGAATACCCGTTCATAGTACAAGGTGGTAAAAAGTACTCAGCCAATATATCAGAACTAAACAACGCTACGAAATCCTACTCAAAATTGAAAGACTTATACTAAAGCTGTTAAGCGTGAATATTATCAAATAAAAGCAAATAGTCGACTCAGTGTTATTTGTCATTATTTTTTAATATTCGTTTTTGCAGACTTTATTATAAGCTTCTTAATCACATATTGAAAAAAGTCGTATTTCATAATTACAATTTTTCTTGCTTATTATTCGTTAACGAATATTATATAATATAAAATTAGCAAACTTTTCGTACTTTCACTCGGGAAATAAAACAAATTTAAACATCATTTGTCTTGTGTTGTTTTATGAATTCTAACCAAATAGGAAACTATCTTCGCAAATAAACATCAGACGTCGTTAAAGTGCTGAAATTTTTATTATTTGGAAACCTAATAAAATAAACAACTAAGTCTTATTTCCAAAAGAAATAAAAATTTAATGACATTGTAGACGCTTATTTACTCTTAACGACAACCTACTTTGATATGATTTAAATTTCATGAATATTTATGCTTGAATGCAGAAAATTTCTGTGCATTAAATAATAATTAGAGAAAGGCGTTGCACTTAAGGACAGTTTGAAAACAAATATTTTTATTTTTACTTGGGTAAAGATTATAGTAGAAATAAAAGTAATATCTTATTGCTTACCATTTAAAGAATCTATAAATACTTTAAAACTAAAAATGTATTATTTGATTAGGGAGTAATAAATTATTTTTTCACAAAAAGATACCTTGCAAGGTATCTCAAGGTACAGTACTATGATGTAAATAAAAATCAAAAATAAACTAAATGAAAAAAAAAACCTTGGTACTAAATGAGAAATAAACAAAATATAGCAAATAAATCTTATTTAACGAATATTAAGTACAAAGCATTACAGAAAAAATTTAAAAAGGCTTCTGCATCTACCAGAGACATATCTAAAATTCGCAGGGAACTTGAGTGATTGTTACTGACGCACTGGGAACCTTATTTCTGAGGGTGAAGGCAATTTGCATATTATCCCATCTTCATCTATTTCATACATCGTTTCATTTCTTAAAAGGAAAGTGTTCGTTCCCGTTTTATCAAGGTATTGGGTTCGTCCTATAAGGTACAACTTCAATTTAGTCCCTAGTTAAAACACGAAGAAGAAAGACAAAAATATAGTTTGTAAAAGTCTGTGCGGTTAGTTGTTCAGATTAGTTAACCATACTATTAAGTAGAAAATTAAAAATTCAACTACTATCATAATATTTGACACTAATCAATTAGGAAAAAACAAAGAAATTTTTTTTTGAAATAATAATAATTTAATGTTTTTCCTTCTATTTTCTTGCTCCTATAAATCGAACTTTAAAGTTGCTAGCTACTATACACTAACTCTTGGTGGCTAAGGGAATGTAGTGTATCTACCACTACAAAAATGTAATTCCAATTCATTAGTATATAAGACATCTTAACTCGATTCTATGGTGGGGTAGCTTTTCATAGATGAAGGTTGACATTGTCGACAACAACTCGCCCCACAGGAGCAACTATGTCAGGATAGTTCTGTTAGTCACCACCTATTGGTGGTGGGGCTATCCCAAGGTACCAAGGTAAAGTTTTATATAACATAAGGTGGAACCTCTTAATTGACGGGCAACATTCAAAGGTTCAGCAAAACTTAGTGTGGTTATTAGTATAGAAACTCAGTAAGTAGCAATGACTAATGATAAAAATATCAACATTTTTATTTCAGCATTGATTGGAAAAAATATTGTGTAAAAAACAGCTTATAACTTCTTGCAAAAATTTAGCAGACATTAATAACATACACTTGTCCAAGGTACGGAAGCACAGAGACTATGGTGACATAGGAAAATCCTTTATACACTAAACATAATCGTAGAAACCAAATCAATATCGTTTGCACATGTGATGATCTAATTAGATGCAAGAAGGAATAACAGTGGTAAGTTTAGTTGTAACATGCCTACTTCCTTGAGGAAATCTAACAATACCTCTAAAACGGAGGTAATGTACGTCGTAGATTGATCTTATCAATAGAAGTCATAATGTGGCGTTATCTTTCTATCGCCATCTATAAAATTAAAATAAATAAACATTTATTCAGCTGGCAAGAATTAAAATCGATTATGTCTTCGTCATCAGTGAATTTGATTTCCTGCTATCTATGGCCAATGCATGTCAAAACAATTCTTCCCATTTACCTCTCAAAATCTTGATATAGCTAAGAATTCTGAAAGGGTGTTGAAAATTATTTTTCATACCAAAAAAATAAGTAAATAAATTGAAGCAGAATATCTTCAGCATCTCTCTTGATTATGAAAGAAAGGTAAAATTATTTTTGATAGAACTTCATCACACGGTTAAAAAAAAAAATACTTAAAGCGTAACAATACTGTTTAAAAAATATTAATCTGATTGTTTTTCAAGTATTAACTCACAAGTTTCAGATTTAAGGCATCGAATATCAATAAATAAGTAATGAATATTGAGTGCACTGTGAAAAATTACGAATCAAATTACAGTAGAAAGTACCAGAACTTTGGGTGCATCAAATTCATTTTGCAGTAAAATTCACCACAAACCATTTCACCTTACTTTCTACAGTCATATTTAATTAGAGTGATTCAGCTATTTCACTGTATTACTATAAAAAAATTATGGTATATCAGATTTTTGAAGTTCGTGATATGATCTAAAATTCTTCAGCGTATAGTTTATGATCATCATCGTATCGGATATAATTCTCATCGTGTAGTACATAATTCATTACAATTGCTTTAAATATTTTTTTTATTAACATAAGTCATGGATCTTAATAATACTTCGAATAAAGTGTTAGAAATTACTTACTTTCAAGTGAAAGTGAAATTTTTTATCAATTTGAATATTCTCTTCTTTTTGAATTCTTCGTTCCGGTCATGCTTCTTCGAAGCTCAAAGGAAAACTTTTATTTTAAAATTCATGATGAACGCAAGAATTCAGGTTACCAAGAAATATTTTTAATCCAAAAAATATAAAACTGAAACTTTAGAACGGCTTAACGTTACTCACTTCTTAGACGTACAGGAGAAAAATGGTTATTTCAGTAAGCAAACGTTTTCTAATAGCATTGATGGTAACAGCACTTGCTGTGGAAGTGCATATGCAAACACCAGTGCAGTCAGTTCTCAAGCAGCCTGCACAATTTACCAAACCTTTTACTTATGGTTATGAATTTGGTGATGGATTGGGAATGTCCCAGTATCGACATGAATCTTCTGATGAAAATGGATTTGTTACTGGCAGTTATGGCTACCGGGATCCATATGGCGTGTACAGGAGAGTTCAATACAATGCTGGTGTCGATGGATTTCGTGCCAATATTTTGAGCAATGAGCCAGGACTTGCAAGTCATGTACCTGCTGATGCGCCTTATTCCGCTCTACCACCTCCACCAGCAGCCGTAGTTCAAAGTTTCAGAAGAATACCTGTATTTACTGCAATTCGAAAATGAACATAGTGTATGAATCTACTGGATTTTCGAAATATTGTGTGTTTTAGGATACGGAATATCATTTCAATGTTTCTTGGGGTATGAAATTTAAAAAAATACTAAAATCTGCAGAGTGTGTGGTACAGAATTATTTAATAGTAGACAAAATTTTGAGGCAACTGCATTTTCAATGGTTATGAATTTTTTGTGAAATATTGTTCAGTAATTTTTACGTTAGCATTCAGTAACTTTTGATTTCCGAATTTATATACTTAATTTTGATATTGCAAATAAGTTATAATTCATATTTAAAGTTTTATCTGTTAATATATTTTAGAATAATTCAAAAGTAATAAAATGTTTTCTATGTATGTTTGGTAAAGACAATCGCATTTATGATGCACAAAATGGCCCACATTTAAAAGCTTTTTCAACGAAATTTATATAAGTTTACATTTTTTAAGCAGTTAGAGGGATTTTTATTAATATTTAAATAATATTTTAAATATCTAAATCATTAAAATTTTAAACAATTTTATTACTTAAATTACTATTTGTTTTCTTTTTATTGTTAAGTCTTGAAAGCGAATTAGATGCCAGTTATATTCGGTAATACCATAAAATTACTTTTTTCTTCTTAAATAAATCGAAAGAAAGCATTTGTTTTTAAAGTTAAAACGTTCTAGATAAACTTCAAAATGTAATTTAATGGTTTCAGGTGTTACCGGCGTTTTAGATCAGTCCCCCCCTAAAAAATAACACTTTGTAAATATTATTGAATTTTCAAAACTAAAAAAATATTTAAAAAAATCTATTCATTTTATCGGAGTCAGCGAAATAGTTTTATTACAGCTTTATAGCCGTAGCCTCGCTTGGAGTCTACAGGAAAGTTGAATACACCGCCGGTGTAGATAGATTTCGGGCTAACATACTGAGCAATGAACCAGGGCTAACTAGCCACATCCCCGCACTTGTCTCGTATTCTGTTGAAGCACCAACCTTAACAGCCATTGCTCAAAACATTCGAAGAATTCTGCTTTTGCGAGTAATTAAGAAACGAATAACAAAAGTTGTTCCTATGTTTCTTTTAAACAAAGTGTTTTTAAATAATGCTGTTGGTTTACAAAAAATTTTATCATTATTTTAATTTCGCTTATTTTCTTTAAAAAAAAGCCATTTGAACTTATTGCCTATCTCTAGTCTTATCCCAGGCATTTTTTAAATAACTAGTTTTATCACGGAAGTAAATTTTAACCATTTTGGAAGCTTTAAGTTCAAGAAATATTTGACACCTGTATCGACTTTATATTTTAAAAAAGCAATTAGTAATTAGTCTCTAAATATTATTTTTGTTTAGTTAAGGTTTCCAGCTGTTGTGTTAAGTTTTAGCAAAGGTAAGTTTAGTTAAAGTTTCCAATTGGCTCTTCAAAAAGCAATAAATATTTAATATCTAAATACTATTTCTGTTTAGTCAAGGTTCCCATTTATTTCATCAGTTCTTCAAAAAACAATTAGCAATTAGTAATTAGTCTCTTGACATTATTCCTGTATAGTCATGGTTCCCATTTGTTTCATTGGTTCTACAAAAAGCAATTAATAATTTGTCTCTTGATATTATTCCTGTATAGTCATGGTTCCCATTTGTTTCATTGGTTCTAGAAAAAGAAATTAATAATTTGTCGAGATATTATTTCTGTTTTTTCAAAGCTCTCATTTGTACAGATGGTGCATAAATAATTTCTGACAAATTGAGAATGAGAAATTTATCAGAAACTATTTGTGCTTGGTTACAATCATCGCTTGTATTTAATTCTAAATATAATGGTACCAATTTTCAAAAAAGAAATTATTTTACAAACTTTTTACTTTTAAAACAAAGCTATTGATATCATATACTTTTTGCAACAAAAAAAAAAAAGAAAGAAAGAAAGAAATAACAAACATGACTTTTAAAGCACTATTGCCATAATATCAATTTCAACCCATTTAAATGCTTTATTGAAAAATTATTAATAACCTTAATAACAAACTTAAATATTTGATTAAATTCCAAATTGCATAGCGTTGTTTCAATTGCAGTAGTAGAATTTAAGATATTTATAATTTTATTTTTTTCAAGTTTAATTCAATCGTCAATTTTTTTTCCTTTTTGCATATTGTAGAATTTGTACATGCTAGAGCTCATTGTTTAAAATAGATTCCTACAAAATACGCATTCATTATGAATAGTGAAGAAAATTATAAAGCTTGATAAATAAGTTGAAACGCCAAGATGGTCCATCATTTTAAAGAATGAAAACATTTAAAAAAAAAAAATTCAAAGTATTTATTGTATGTGCATTTGTCACATAGTAGAGTATTAAAACTGAATAGTATATTGATCTTTATCTAGAAACAAAAATTGCGAAATTGTGCCAAAAATGTTTCATACATGCATATTATGTAACGTTATAATAAAATTTATTGTGAGATTACTCATTTTAAGGTTTCATGATTTAATTATTTTATCAATAAATGTTTTTATAATTCTTCTGAATTAATGTAAATATGCCTAACTTGCTAAATGATATTAAATATTTATACCTTACTGCATTAGAGACCTAGGAATTATTTAATTTTTTCATCAATTGTTCTGACAAAGAATTATACTATTAAATCTTATTGCGTAATGTAATTATAAATTAAAAAGAAAAAGTGTTTTCTCTTTGTATTTATTATCAAAATTTCCTGTCTTTACAATATCTTTGCTAATAAAATTATTTTTTGTAAAAATTGTTTTAATCTTTCTTGAAAAATTACATTTAAAAAAAAAGAAAGACGGCTGATATCATGTTTCATAAATAAGATATTTGAAAACTTTGATGTGGACTTAATTATAATTTCAATGCACTTTTGCATTTATTTTAGCTATGAAAGATTTTATTCAAACTGTGTATTTTCCTTAATTTCAAATTTAGAGCTCTTATAAACGTTCTGTATATAAAAGAAATCTGTAATGGATTAAAAAAAAAGTTTTTACACACATAATGGTGTGCTCTTTCATAATTTCAAATTTTCAAAAAAAAATTCTAAAGTGAAAGTAAAATAATTTCTATTGAAAGCTTTCTTATATTTGATTAATGCATTTTTTTAAACATTTTGGTTCTGTTTTATTATTTCTTTCATTTTTTGCTAACATTGCGAATACATTATTTTCTTTCATGTGTTTGGGACACAGAAAGACTTTTTTCTTTTAAATTTACACACAGTAAAAATTATTCATAATTAGTATAAAACGAGACAATATTTTCGCTTCCAATTTCTATTCAGTTGTAATTTTAATTTTTCTTTAAAGAAAAGAGAGAGAGAGATCTAGAAATAATGATTAACAAAAAACAACACCTATTTATACTGGGGAAAGTCTAGAAGTAGTTTTGGCTTTCCTGCAGGAATTCAAATAATATGTATTGTTCCCGATCTCTCTTAAGAATAATATAGTGTCGCCATCTGTTGAACATTTTAACCAGTTTTTTAATTCCCTTATTTTTTTTCCAGCAGAAACAAGGTTGAGAAATAACTTTTCATTAATTTGTTTGCATCTAAATTGAACAACAAAAAAAATTCGATGAAGTATAATTTTAGAAAAAAAAAATCGATTTTTTTTTGTACCTTAAAAAAATATAGCTTTTTCACTAGAATTTTAATATCTTCATTAACGTATTTATAAAAAAATAAGCGTTATTGTATTTCAATAAAAGTCAAGTTTCATTTCCAATAAGTAGATATCTAATTTTTATTAATATTTTAAAATGTAATGTTCATCGTAATTCATTCAATAAATACTTGTGTTTTAGTTCGTTTATAAGAATCCACACCCAAAAATATCACAAGAATAATGAATAAATTTATAAGAATATGTGAAAAAATCAGAACAGATGAAGTAGATTATTTCCTAGTAAATAAATAATGTTTTACATAGTAATAAAATGATGGATTATAAAATGGATGATGCATGATAATGATAAAAATGGATTATTTTCATAATTTTAAAATGTTCGATTATTTTTAGACTAATTTTTGTCTTTTTTTAATACAAATTTTAAAATTTAAATAGAAATGTTAAATTGTAGCAAGTTAGTAAAATCATAAATTATAAAAGGTGTCTATATCAGCGAGCAAGATTTCAAAATTTTTTAATGAATAGAATTTTTTATGAACCCGACGAAAAAAGTAAACAAATGCTGCTACACATTATACTTAATATTTTCAATTAAATAAATTTTTCAACTTTTCGAACCAAATTTTTCGACTTTTATGCAATAATATGTACTTTTCAAAAATACAATTTTGAAAGCATTGAAATACATTAAATAGTGAAAAAAAAAAAACATTTTCTTACAGGTCAAAAAGAAAAAAAGAAAGAAAAAATGCTATCGTTTATTTCCCGAGTACGTTTTACCTATTCATCTATAAACTCGTCGAAATCATTTATTTATCCCTCTCAAACTTGAATTCAGGATGTTTCTAACAAAAGACACTTTAAATAAATATTAATTTATAGGGATTAAATTAATTCACCTTTACGTGACCCTTTATTAATGGTAGTACACATTTAGAGCATATATGCTACTCTTTTTATTTCTGATAATAAATTTTTATTCATTATTATAAGAAGAAAAAAAAAACAGTTGAAGCAATTAATTGCAAATAAAATATAGTAATGTGAAAACTATTTTGTTATAAAAAAACATTAAAAAAACATTCAAGCTCTAAATATTTTATTGCTACTTACGTTGTAATGATATTGCGTATAATTTATCGTAAGATTCGTGTTCCTTCACTATATTTTATTCGCACGTAAAATTAAATAGGTGATTGCAAAAAAATTATTGCTACTGTCTTATGCCACTAGTCAAAACTGACCAGCCGATTTTTAAGGCAGAGGGGTGTGCTTCTTCTTGTTTTCTAGTGGCACCATCTACAGTCAAGAATTCTACCACACACATACGTCATGCCCGTTTTACAGGGAGGACACATTCACACGCAATCCATCCATTCGCAGATCGTAATTTTGATCTGAACTAGAGCACGATCAATCCCCTGTCCATTACCCCCAGAGATATATGTTTGTAATGGGAACTTAAAGGACTTTGTGACCCCGACAGATTTAGCGCGCACCAGGAACCATTTTGTACACGGGGAGTCTTCGACCGGCTGGGATGGTGCTCACGTTCTCTTGAACATATGCCTGAAGCCCTACCATCTAAGCTATCTCGGTCTATAGAAAAATTATATTCCTTTTTNATGCATACCAAAACAATTCTTCCCATTTACCTCAAAATCTTGACATAGCTAAGAATTCTGAAAGGGTGTTGAAAATTATTTTTCATACCAAAAAAATAAGTAAATAAATTGAAGCAGAATATCTTCAGCATCTCTCTTGATTATGAAAGAATGGTAAAATTATTTTTGATAGAACTTCATCACACGGTTAAAAAAAAAAATACTTAAAGCGTAACAATACTGTTTAAAAAATATTAATCTGATTGTTTTTCAAGTATTAACTCACAAGTTTCAGATTTAAGGCATCGAATATCAATAAATAAGTAATGAATATTGAGTGCACTGTGAAAAATTACGAATCAAATTACAGTAGAAAGTACCAGAACTTTGGGTGCATCAAATTCATTTTGCAGTAAAATTCACCACAAACCATTTCACCTTACTTTCTACAGTCATATTTAATTAGAGTGATTCAGCTATTTCACTGTATTACTATAAAAAAATTATGGTATATCAGATTTTTTAAGTTCGTGATATGATCTAAAATTCTTCAGCGTATAGTTTATGATCATCATCGTATCGGATATAATTCTCATCGTGTAGTACATAATTCATTACAATTGCTTTAAATATTTTTCTTATTAACATAAGTCATAGACCTTAATAATACTTCGAATAAAGTGTTAGAAATTACTTACTTTCAAGTGAAAAGGAAATTTTTTATCAATTTAAATATTCTCTCCTTTTTGAATTCTTCGTTCCGGTCATGCTTCTTCGAAGCTCAAAAGAAAACTTTTATTTTAAAATTCATGATGAAGCAAGAATTCAGGTTACCAAGAAATATTTTTAATCCGAAAAATATAAAACTGAAACTTTAGAACGGCTTAACGTTACTCACTTCTTAGACGTACAGGAGAAAAATGGTTATTTCAGTAAGCAAACGTTTTCTAATAGCATTGATGGTAACAGCACTTGCTGTGGAAGTGCATATGCAAACACCAGTGCAGTCAGTTCTCAAGCAGCCTGCACAATTTACCAAACCTTTTACTTATGGTTATGAATTTGGTGATGGATTGGGAATGTCCCAGTATCGACATGAATCTTCTGATGAAAATGGATTTGTTACTGGCAGTTATGGCTACCGGGATCCATATGGCGTGTACAGGAGAGTTCAATACAATGCTGGTGTCGATGGATTTCGTGCCAATATTTTGAGCAATGAGCCAGGACTTGCAAGTCATGTACCTGCTGATGCGCCTTATTCCGCTCTACCACCTCCACCAGCAGCCGTAGTTCAAAGTTTCAGAAGAATACCTGTATTTACTGCAATTCGAAAATGAACATAGTGTATGAATCTACTGGATTTTCGAAATATTGTGTGTTTTAGGATACGGAATATCATTTCAATGTTTCTTGGGGTATGAAATTTAAAAAAATACTAAAATCTGCAGAGTGTGTGGTACAGAATTATTTAATAGTAGACAAAATTTTGAGGCAACTGCATTTTCAATGGTTATGAATTTTTTGTAAAATATTGTTCAGTAATTTTTATGTTAGCATTCAGTAACTTTTGATTTCCGAATTTATATACTTAATTTTGTTATTGCAAATAAGTTATAATTCATATTTAAAGTTTTATCTGATAATATATTATAGAATAATTCAAAAGTAATAAAATATTTTCTATGTATGTTTGGGAAAGACAATCGCATTTATGATGCACAAAATGGCCCACATTTAAAAGCTTTTTCAACGAAATTTATAAAAGTTTACATTTTTTAAGCAGTTAGAAGGATTTTTATTAATATTTAAATAATATTTTAATTATTTTAATTGCTAAAATTTTAAACAATTTTATTATTTAAATTATTTGGTTTCTTTTTATTGTTAAGTCTGAAAAGCGAATTAGATGCTAGTTATATTCAGTAATACCATAAAATAACTTTTTTTCTTAAATAAATGGAAAGGAAGCATTTGTTTTTTAAGTTAAAACGTCCTAGATAAGCTTTAAAATGTAATTTAATGGTTGCAAGTGTTACCGGCGTTTTAGATCAGTTTTTCGCTCCCCCCCCCAAAAAAAAAACAATTTGTAAATGTTATTGAATTTTCAAAAATAAAAAATATATATTTAAAAAAATCTATTCATTTTATCGGAGTCGGTGAAATAGTTTTAATACGGCTATAAAGATTCGCTTAGAGTCTACAGGAAAGTTGAATAGATGTAGATGGATTTCGGGCTAACATGCTGCGCAATGAACCAGGGCTAACAAGTCACATCCTCTCGCATGTCTCGTATTCTGTTGAAGCACCAACATTAACAGCCATTGCTCAAAGCATTCGAAGAATTCCGAGTAATTAAGAAATGAGTAACAAAGGTTGTGCCGATGTTTCATTTAAACAAAGTGTTTTTAAATAATGACGTTGGTTTACAAAAAATTTTATCATTATTTCAATTCCGCCTATTTAAAAAAAAATAAATAAATAAAGACATTTGAACTTATTGTCTATCTCTAGTCCTATCCCAGGCATATTTTAAATAACTAGTTTTATCACGGAAGTCAATTTTAACCATTTTGAAAGCTTTCCGTTCAAGAAATATTCGACACCTGTATCGGTTTTATATTTTAAAAAAGCAATTAGTAATTAGTCTCTAAATATTATTTCTGTTTAGTTAAGGTTTCCAGTTGTTATGTTAAGGTTTAGTTAAAGTAAGTTTAGTTAAAGTTTTCAATTGGTTCTTCAAAAAGCAATTAGTTATTAGTCTGTAGAAATTATTTCTCCTTATTCGATTATCACGTTTGTTTCAATGTTTCTTCAAAAAGCAATTAGTAATTAGTATGTAAATATGATTTCTGTTTAGTTAAGGTTCCAATTTTTATCATTGGTTCTTTAAAAATCAATTAGTAATTAGTTTCGCGATATTATTTCTGTTTTTTCAAAGCTCTCATTTGTACAGATGGTGCATAAATAATTTCTGACAAATTGAGAATGAGAAATTTATCAGAAACTATTTGTGCTTATTTACATATATGTTAGAGTTCATTGTTTAAAATTGGTTCCTACACAATACGCATATATTATGAATAGTTAAGAAATTATAAAGCTTGATAAATACACTGAAACGCAAAGGTGGTCCATAGTTTTAAAAGGATGAATTTAAAAAAGTGCAGAGTATTTATTGTATATGTATTTGTCGCACATCAGAATATACTGCATAGTATATTGAGATCAATTTACTGTATAGTACATTGATCTTTATATGGAAAAAAAGATTGAAAATTGTGCCAAAAATGGTTCATACATGCATATTATATAACATTATAGTAAAACATTTTCTGAAATTATTTATATCTGTTTGAGGTTTTCTGATTAAACTATTTTATCCTTAAATGTTTTTACAATTTTTCTGAATTGATGTAAATATGCCTAACTTGCTATATGATGTTAAATATTTATACCTTACTGCATTATAGACTTCAGAAATATTTAATTTTTTCATCAATTGACCTGGCAGAGAGAATTTTACTATTGAGATTTACTATTTATTTACTTTTAAAGAGAATTTTACTATTAAAAGAGAAAATTTTACTGTTGAAGAATTTTACTATTATTTACTATAATGCTATTATAAATGAAAAAGAAAAAGTTTTTTTTCTTTTCTTTGTATCTATTATCCAAATTTTCTGTCTTTAAAACTATATCGTTGTCAATAAAAAAAAATGTTATCGAAATAGTTTTTGACTATTCTTGAAAAAATATTTGAAAATTACAGTAAAAAAAAAAGCTGATAGCATGTTTGATAAATACGATGTTTGATGACGTTGACGTGGACTTCATTATAATTTCAATGCATTTTATTTTAGCTGTAAAAGATTTTATCTGATCCGTATGATTTCGTTTATTTCAGAATTAGAGGACTTAGAAGCGTGATGCTATGTAAAAGAAAATCTGTAATGGATGAAAAAAAGTTTTTACATAAATAATAAAGCATAATTACTTTATTATTTATGCAAATATAAGCTCTTTCATAATTACAATAAAAAAAATCTAAAGTAAAAATAAAATAATTTCTCTTTCAAGCTTTTTTTTTAATAATGCATTTTTTAGTACATTTTGTTTCTGTTTCATTATTTCTTACATTTTTGCTAACATTGAGAATACATTAGTTTTCATGCGTTCGGAATGCAGTTAAAAAGACTTCTTTTTTTTTTCCATTTACAAACAGTTAAAATTATTTATAACTAGCATAAAACGAAGCAATATTTTCGCATGCAATCTCTATCCAGTTGTAATTTCAATTTTTCTTTAAAAAAAAAAAAAAAAAAAGATGAAAAAAGAGAGAGAGAGAGAGTGATCTAGAATACTGGGGTAGTCTAGAAGTAGTTTTGGCTTTCCTGCTGGAATTCAAGCAATATGTATTGTTCTAGATCTCTACTTAAGAATGTTATAGTGTCGCCATCTGTTGAACATTTTGACAAACATTTTAATTCCCTAATTCTTCTTCCAGCAGAAACAAGGTTGAGAAATAACTTTTTTATTATTTTGTTTGCACCTAAATTGAACAAAAAAAAATTCAATGAAGTAAGCTTATTCAAAGATGGAAAAGTTAAATTTTTTTTACCTTAAAAAATGTAGTTTTTTTTCACTAGAATTTTAATAACTCCATATAGTATTTATAAGAAATAAAAATAAAAAGCGTTATCAATAAAAGTTAAGTTTAATTTCCACTAGGTAGACATTTAATTTTTATTAATGTCTTAAAATGTGATGTTTATTGAAATTCATTCAATAAATACTTGTGTTCTAATTCGTTTAGAAAAATACGTACTCAAGAATATCATAAGAATTTAGAATAAATGTATATGAATATGTAAAAAAAATAAATATAGATTAACTAGATTGTTTCATAGTAAATGAATAATGGTTTACATGAAAATAAAATAAATAGGATTATTTTTAAAATTTTAACACAGATTTTAAATTGGAGCTGGTTGATAAAACCGTAAACCATTTAAAATGTATATATCAGCAGGCAAGATTTCAAAATTTTTGAATGAATAAAATTTTTATAAACCTGTCAAAAAAAGATAAACAAATGCCGACGCACATAATACTCAATACTTTCATTTGAATAAATTTTTAAACATTTCAAATCAAAATTTACGACTTTTCTTCAATAACATGTACTTTTCAAAAATCCAATTTTGAAAGTATTGAAATATATTTATAATATAGTGGGGGGGGGGGGCNCTTTGTCAAAAAAAAAAAAAAAAGAAAATTCTATCGGCTGTTTCCCGAGTACGTTTTACCAATTCATCTATAAATTTATCGAAATCATTCATTTATCATCCCTCTCATACTTGAATTCAGGATGTTTCTAAATGAAGACATTTTAAGTAAATATTAATTTATTATTAATAAATTTTTATTCTGAAAAAAAAAATAGTTGAGGCAATTAAAAGCATATAAAAAATAGGAGTGCAAAAGCTATTTCTTTATAAAAAAAATACGTTGCAATGATGTCGCGTATAGTTTATTATAAGATGCTTGTTGCATCACTTTATTTTACATTAAATAGGTGATTGCAAAAAAATTATTACTGTTTTCTTATGCCACTTGTCAAAACTGACAAGCCTATTTTTAAGGCAGAGGGGCCCGTTTCTTCTTGCTTTCTAGAGGCGCCATCTATAGTCAAGAATTCGACTTTTACCACACTCATACGTCATGCAATTTACAGGGAGGACACATTCTCACACCATCCATCCATTCGCAGATCGTAATTTTGATCTGAACTAGGGCACGATTAATCTTCAGTCCAGTACCCCCAGTGGTATTGATTTTTATTGGGAACTTGGAGGATTTTGTGACCCCGATAGATTTAACGCTCACCAGGCACCATTTTGTACTTGGGGAGTTTTCGGCCTGCAGGGATGGAACTAATATTCTCTAGAACATGTGCCCAACGCTCTACAAACCAGGCTAAAAAATGATATTCTTTTTTTTTGGGGGGGGGAGGTTACACTACTTTTTCTTAGAGCAAATTTTATTTATTTTGTGTAAAACAAATACTTTTCATTTTATGCTACGTTTATTACCTACTAATTATTACCTATTATTATTATTTTTTTAATTTAAATACTTTATAAAAAGAACACGAAAAAGATTAACAAGTTTCTTTAAATTGGAGAGAAATTTCCTGCATTTAACAGAAAATTCTAAATAAAATTTTCAATGCAGAAAAGGCAAATTCTGTAAAGCATTTATTTGTAGTACAATAAAAAAATGATATAAAATTTCAATTGTAATTTGTAGCTATGTGTGCTTAAAAATTATTTTAAAAAAATAAAGCATAACAAGTCTATCAAATTTTTCTAAAAAAAAAATTCTTCCTTTAAAAAATCGTTGGTTCCTGGGATAAATTCATGTAGTAATATTCATGGAAATAGTAATATTCTTGCAGTAATATTCATTATATTCACGGATTCCTTTTAATATTCATGAAGTGGGTTCATAGCAAAAATCTTTTGCTTTAAAGGCTTGTCGCTCATTTTTGAAGCATATTAGTCATTTGCAAATTAATTTGAATTTTTTTTATCTACTGTGCTAATTTTTCATTCGATCTTTGTCAAATTTAATTTTCAAAATTTTTCGTTATTCTTCAACATGTTTTGTTTTAAATGGTTAAAACACACAACCTTTTGCAACTTAATCAAAGATGAGTTTAAACGAAATAATTTTAAGGTTATATTTTAAAAACAAATTGGTTAATCTGCATTACTTAATCTATAGATTTTGAAACTAATCATAATGGAATCGTTGGTTCGTTCATAATAGTTCTTTTTTTAAATATATATAAATAAGTTTTTTTTTATTTATTTTTTTTGCTGTAAAATTGTAATGCTGCATCTGTTGCGTTTACCAAGGACAAAAGATATAAGAATAACCAATATAATTTTTTTTTTTTTTTTTTTTTTTTTTGCAATAGCTGAGACCTGGAGAGATTTCTTCGATATTTTTGAGTAGCCATTGAGACTATATACTTTTTTTAGTGCATTTTTTAAATTTTCCAAACAAGATTCGAAAGCATGATTTTGCTTTGTTCAATGTGGGAGAGTGTGTTTACTGGTAGGAAAATTTTTAGATCATAGAAGTATTATGTTCGAGCATCTATCTCATCCTCGCTAAACCTGGTATGCATAGTTTCTTTTTCCTTTTGCCATACTTTATGCAAATTTGTGTTTAAAAGTTTGTTCGTATAGACACCAAATAACTTTCTTAATCAAATAAATTGATTATTTTATACGCATTGTGGTTCTGTTTAATATTAACAGTTATGTTATTGTTTGGTGTCAATTTTCTATTTTTTATTTATTTTATAACCGTTGATGAACAGCCAACCCAATTTTTGAGTTTACGGCTACAAATATTCAACTCCGTACCCTTGTAATTTTGAACCCAATTCAGAAGATAGAACTTCAGGATCAAGGAAGGGTAGAAATTTCCCGCTTTTGCGTTGCATGGAGAAGAAAACCACGAAAACCTCCCACGGTTAGCTTGGTGGCAAGGGGACTCAAAAGCAAAATCCGCCTACCACTGAGGATATCAATTTAATATTTGGCAATATTGTTTAGCGTAAAGCACCATTTCATCTAATTCTTTTAATTCTTATTATTCTGATAGAATCATTACGAGCGCATACCCTCTCGTGCATGAGTACACCAATTCATTAATTACAATTGGGATTTAAATAAATATTCGCTAAATGAAAAAAAGAATAACGATAAAACAATTTTATTCCTGATAGCTCAGTAATTTTTAGTAGTAATGGAGTTCCCCGCAGTATTATAATTCAACAAATATTTATTTAAATAACAATTGTAAATAGTGAATTATAGTGCACTTATGCACAGGCATAATAGGACTTGAAATAGATAAACAATAATTTTTTGAACGACAATGCATATTATTAAAGTAAACAAAGCAATTGGATACCCGCAAGTGACGTCATCGTAGGTAAATTGTGGTATTTGTCGATTCAGAAAGTCGCTTACAGATATCCAATCAAATCTGATTTAAATCACATGATTAGGCATAATCACTTCTCTTCTTCTCCAATTTACAAGTACTTAATTGTATGAAGAAAAGTTTATGTCCTGTCTATAAGCATTTACCAGAACCATGAACAAAAATAGTTATTATTTAATCATGAATTGTATTCTGGAATGTTTAGGAAAATTAGAAAAAACCTGGTTGGTGGATAAAACCGGTAAAAATAGCTTAAGAGTAAATTTATTGTACAAATAAAAATTCAACCAATTTAATTCATGGAATAATTTATAGAAAAAAAAATGCCTTAAGGACAGTTTCGTCCGATTTTTTCCTATTTAATACAAATGTAATTTAAAACACATTTCAACCTCAAAGAGTTTTAATTTTTAATAATATAAATTCCAAATCTTTTTATTGAAAAATTCTATTTGAACTCTAAATTCACAATATTTTTACTATTACATTAACTTATGACTTAAACTTATCAACTTTTTATGCTTACTTTAACTCATTTCTGTAAGGCATTAACTTTTTATTTACTTAAACTTATTATTTTTTTATTACTTTCTTATCTTTGATTTTAATAATGAACACCATTATTAAAAAAAAAATCAGTGTTTACCGTCTTTATCATTAATTTTAATTTACGTGTAGAAACAAAATAAAATAATCAAATTTAAATTAATATTATAAGACATTTGGCGAAATAGTTAAAGTTAATACACACACTTTTCACTGCTTTAGTTTTGTAACTATCCAAAATAGCTATGATAGTAAAAGACTGTTTAGAATCAAAAATAAAAAAAAACAGTTTTCAAATCTTCATCATCTAATCAAATCATATTTAAAAATTTATTTATTTCATTAGTTTTTAAATTTGCTTTTCAGAAAATTGTAAAAATCAATCATTTATTAAATGAAAAAATCTGAAGAAAAGCAGTTACTAAAGTTACAAATGTAATTCATTTATTTTTCAACAATAATTGAAGCAGAAATCATTGAAAAAGATAATTATTTTTGTCATAAGGATTTTTATGCGTTTTAGAGTGTTTCATTTCAACTCTCTTCAATGAATGAAATATGCGATTATTTCTTTTCTTTCCTGTTAGTTTAATGGTGAATTAATTGCTGTTATAATGCAATGTTGCGTTACGAACAGTTGTATCATGATAAATGAGAAAGTTTGATTTGATTAATGCATGAAACAATCCTTTTAAAGCTAGATAAAAGAGAAATAATCTTCTGAATTAATCATATTTAAAGCATAATATCGAAAAATAAATAATTTTATAATAATTATGTTTTGAAAGATTTTCATCCTTTCTTTTTAATGCTCAAAGCCTCTTATAATAAATTCTTCACTTTTTTCTTTTTTCTTTCACTTTTTACTTTTTCTAGTGTATTATTTTTTTTAATGAATAAAATTTTTACGCATTTTTATTTATGCGAATGGATTTATATGATGCATTTTATGCTTCAATTAATATTTTCTTAGAATTTTTTGATTAGAAATTAAAAAGTCTTATTTTTTATAAGGTTTTTCTCAAACGATAGGAATATTTCAACTGAAAATTTAAAGGAAGAGTTTAATAAAATTGATTGAATTGTAACTCTACATTCAGGTAAAAGTAAATTTTTTCTTTAAGTTTTTAAATTTTGTTTCTATTAAAACATTTTTTTTTAAATTCCTCCATATCAAAAAATTTTTTTCGTGTGTAAGAGAAAATGCCCATTAACCCAGAAAGAATGATTTTAAATTTTAGCTACTTCTTATAGTACAGTTGATCATTTTTCCAATCCAGCAATCCTCTTATTTCGTTTTTCAATGTACCTTTTTTAAGAAACTACTAATGATATCGCTTTGAAATTTTTTGGGAATATTTGAGATTATGTCTGTTGTATGCTGTAATAATGTTTAAGCGTTAAGAGGAATACTTTTTGAGTTATAAAAGTTTTTGATGAATTAAAAACAATAAACTAACTTTTCAAAAAATTAAAAGTTTTTAATTTTTTTAAAAGAATTAAAATTAAAAGTATGCCATAGATATGTATTAAGAGTTATCACAGTGTAAACATACATATGTAAATATTCTGTGGAAAAAAAACTGAAGCAGTTCATAATTTCTTTTTACTTTCGTTAATTAAGGTGCATCAAAAAAATAAATGTTTCAGCATTATTAGTATACTCCCCTAAATAGAATGCGTTTACACAAAATTTTAATAATTATACATTTTCGAAACAAAATGCTCCTTTCTATTAATCAACTTTTAGACTTTTATGGAAGAAAAACTTTAGAAGAAGATCCAAAGAGAAGGTTTATGACCATTATAGCTGATTCTGGGAAAAATTGAATTAGAGCACGGAGAGGAGCTGTTTTTCCCGGATTTTCTGAGTAATAACTCTCGGGGGAACCGATTTTCTGTTTTTTTTTTTTTTTTTTTTTTNTTTTTTTTTTTTTTTTTTTTTTTTTTTTTTTTTTTTTTTTTTTTTTTTTTTTTTTTTTTTGCTAAAACTTAGTAATCCTCAAAATGTTTTCGTAATTATTGCGTCTAATCGTAATTATTGCAAAAAAGTAAACGTAAACTGTTTTACTTTTTGTTCCTCTTGCTTCTGCCCAAACTTGTATTTTCCATGATTATATCTCTGCAACAAAAACGCGAGACACAAAAATAATGTTTATAAAAACACAATGTAATTAATTATACTTCAGATCAAAATATAAATGCTTATATTATAGTTAGACAAAACTATATTTTTTGAGCAAAATAAATTCTAATAATGAAGTACTTATGGTACCACATTTTCCGTTTTGGGAAAAAATGGTCCTTTTAAAGAAATTTTGTCACAAAATCCGTCAAAAAATAAAAATAGATTTCAGAAAAAGGGTTTTATTTTATAGGCATAAAGCATAAAAAATAAGACTAATATTTTTGTTTCTCAAGAAGTTTTGCTTGCCTTCAAAATTGCAGCTTTCTGGTTCTAAAATTGTTTAAAAAATGAAAATTAAGTTCAGAAGGTAGCTTTTATTTCAGAGGCATGAATCTTTAAGGGCATAAACTTATTGGTAAGACAAAAATGAAGTTACGAAGTTTGATTTTAGATGAGATATGAGATGACGTTGGATAATAATATTACGAATAATTATAATATGAATAATAATAATATGAATGATTATAATATGAACAATAATAATATGAATATTAATAATATTGCGTACTAATAATATGAATAATTGTAAAATATTTATTTAAATAGTCAAAAATATTATGCTATATAATAACATTCGCCTATCAAGTGTTATGTCTTGCAGTAATAAAATCTTAATTGCTCACTAAACTTTACCTGTCTAGTTATTTTTCATTTCAAGTTCGTTAGGCAGGTTCTGATTTTTATCACTTGTTTGCCCTATTACCAACAGATAGAAGATAAAATTCTTACGTTATTTAATTATTTATTTATAGACTAGCAAAAAAAAATTTTATTTTCATTTTTTGCTAATCACGGAAGAAAGAAAAAAAAAATTTAACACACTAATAAAATGAACATGATTGCATGTGATAACTTCATTATATTTCCCTCTCTCCCCCATAAAAGGGAAAAAAGTATGATATCATAAACAGTAGTTTATATTGAATATAAAATTTTTAAAAAATATCGAAAAATAGCGGTTTTTTAAAATGAATGGTAGTTGCAAAATAAAAACTTTTCTTAGAGGTAAAAATGTTTAGTGCTGCAATCTATCGAGGACTTTTGGTAACCTTAAAAGAATTTATATTGCATTGCAAGTAAAATTTAGAAATCATTTATTGCAATAAATAAAATAAAATAATTTTTTTATATCAAAGTGTAAAAAAAATTTATTGGCTTATTTAATGAGTAATGTGATTTTTCTCCCTGTCATCAAACGTATAAGAGGAAAAGATCTACAGCTTTTATCGCCTGTCTGTTCTATAATTAAAAATTTTCAAGATAATCTCCGAATTCTTTAAATTCAGCAATTTCATTAAACTAACAGTCAAATTATTGAACCAAAATTAATGAAAAAGTTTAAATTATCCTTTTTAGTGCATTTCTTTTAAAGTTTCATCAGAGCACTCAATTATTGAGGAAAAAATTATTGGTTTATTTAATGAGTCATGTGATTTTTCTCCCTGTCATCAAACGTATAAGAAGGAAAGATCTACAGCTTTTATCGCCTGTCTGTTCTATAATTAAAAAATTTCAAGATAATCTCCGAATTCTTTAAATTCAGCAATTTCATGAAATTAACAGTCAAATTATTGAACCAAAATTAATGAAAAAATTTAAAATATCCTTTTTAGTGCATTTCTTTTAACGTTTCATCAGAGCACTCAATTATTTCTAATTGATGGACTCTTATAAAAATGTACGCTTACGTAAGACGGGACAAAGGCCTAAAACAAAATTTTATTCATCTTTTAACGATTCCATCTTAGATAGAATTAACTGCAATATGCAAAAAAATGTATACAGAGTGGCTAAACGCAATTAAAATTAAGCACTGAAGCATCTTGGAAAAATAATTATTAAATCTATTACTGGCTATCCAATTAATGTCTTGTGCCGATCAATCTATAATTATTATTACTCTATTGTAATATATATATTATTGACTCTGGTGAAAGAAGCACTTTATTAAGTAATTTGTATGAACAGTATGAAATTTCTGTAAAAAAAGTATTTGTGATTTTACTATTTTATAATCATTTTTTGAGAACAAAGCAATGCACTGTTAAAAATACCTCTGTTTTAGCAATATAGTAAATTTTTCCAAGGAATTTTTTTTTTGTTAATGTTTAGCTTTTGTTTTTTCAGAATATTTATTTAAAAGCTTTCCCACTATTGCACACCTCCGTGTTCGTTATTTCCATGCCAACAGCTTCCCGCGTTCATTTCGGATCATTTCACTATCTGAATCGATCGGCATCAGAAATTAAAATTTAGCACAATAAGTCTAACAACCCTTATTTCTGCTGATTAATAAATGTATTTTAAGAACAAACTATTTAACTCTCATACTGAAGAAAAGTTTGGACAAAACTACCAGAAAATAGTAAAATTTACAGTGCCTCTGGTTTCATACGAACACCAAAAAGCTCGATAATTTTTACGGAAGCGCTTTGGTAATGATTTTGGTAAAATTAACTTTAATTTTGTTTTATAATATGTGATATAATTTGATAGAGAGTGTAAAATTTGGTAACTTTATATGAAAACATTCTATGAAAACCATTTCTTCGGTGAAATTTAATTTTCAGTCTTGTATTTTTTATTCAACGTTTGGTAATAAGAAAAATGATTTTGTAACCAAATATGCCATTGCCGTAAATTAAGTAATTTTACCATTTTTTTTCTCCATGCAGTATTGTCACATATTTCTTATGCCGCTTATGGGCGTATATTTTTCTCAAACGTAGAAGAAAAATTTCAATTTGAAATTGGTAAGAGCAATATTTTCCATTTATTTATGTTTATTTATTTCTTAATACTAAACATAGCATATATTTGAAAGGAAAATTAAAATGGAGGAAAAATGTATGAAGTATATTTCTATCACTTATATTTTTATTGGTAGTTATTTAAATTTAAGAAAACAAGTTTGAATTCCTCATATATTTAAGTTTGGATAATTTATCCTAAAATTATCACTTCTATCAGTTACTAACGGGTAAAAAAAGAAAACAAAAACTGATTATATGCATAGATTTGTCTGCTCGTGATTTGTTTTGTGAAATTCATTCATTGGGTCAGTGCCGTGTTTAAATTCTCGTTTTAAATGCAATAGAAGCTTGTCGATATTTAGACTAAAGAGATTCATTATTTCACCATCAGACGCATTCACAATTTAAACAATCATTTGCATAGAGAGAATTCTGATTAGGTTAGTTTGTTTATGTTATATTGAGATATCAGTAAGAATTCATAACTATGAACAGCGCACAATGCTATCTCAATTAATTATTTAAAAGTAGATTGTGGTAATAATCCCTTGGAAATGATATAAAGTTTCCTTTCATAATTATGATTTAATTGAACTCTTTAAGCACTAGAAATTAAAATCATTATGACTTTGGTTAAATAAAGTTCAGTTATCCTTTGATGTGAAATATTATTACAAACATGAAACATTACAAACTAGACTTTTACAAACTAGTTAATTTTAAGGAAACTTGCTTGAAATTGGGAGTTCGAAATTCCTAAATCATACATTGATTTTTAGTTTATACATATCAAATAAAAAAATGTACTTACCTAACAGTTTTGTTTCTCCTTCAAATCCTTTGCCATCATAATTTTCTAATTGAAAGAAAACCACATCTGGTGCAAAGCATCTTGTAATTACCTATTGTTAGAAAACTGAAACTAAACCTAATAATATGAACTACCAAGTCAAAATAATGATTATTACTTTGAAAGTATAATGAATAAAAATAGTTTACGAGCACTTAAAATTTATTCATAAATATTGGCACGTACAACAGATTCAAATAAGAATTTAATGCAGAAACAGACATTGAGGGTACATGTATTGACATAGCTGCTCTTTAAATTTAAGACACTGCACACAATACTCATAAGTAATCACATTATACGTCACTCGATAAGAAATATCATTCAATAAATAAATAAAGTCTTATTTCTAAAATAAGACGCAGTTCAGTTTGATATCAATACTGCAGCACGTGGAAAGAACGACGTGTTCGTGTTAGTTCAAATAGAATGAGCAATTAGCCTTTGAAAAGTTCTTAAGAATCATCGATTTGAAATTACGCCTTAGCATTTCTGGGATTAATATCATCTTGTAAGTCTTGGTTAACAACACCTTCGGGTGGTGGTTCAACGATAAAAAGTGCATCAGCAACGTTCTGATTGGCCGTACCAGGCTCATTACTTCGAATTACAGCTCTATATCCATTATCATCAGCAGTGTACTCAACTTTTCTGTAAACACCGAAAGGATCCATATAACCATAGCTGCCCTTAACTGCTCCAGAGCCATCAGAAGATTCACTTCGGTATTGACTCATTCCAAATCCGTCTTCCAATTCAAAACCAAACTGATATGGTTTAACTGTATAGGGACCATCTTGGTCCTGTCTGTCTATTCTATCCCTATCTGATCTTGAAAGAGCACCAATACGCCTATCTTTTTCTTGAATTGGCGTTGGGGCGCCAGCTGCAAAACCGACCAAAGCCAAGAGAGAAGCAAGAACACAGAGATGCATGTTGCTAGAAGCTGAAAGCTTGAAGTGATTTTTGACGAGATGGTATGATCTTATATAAGTTGTAAATGTGCGTGCATCTCTGCTGCGCTGAAGTAATTTTGTATCACGCTAGACAGATATTTAAAAAAGAGCATGAAAATCTCCCGGAATACGGTAATAAAAACCCGGTTTCATTCCTCACTGTCAAACAAAAAATAATAAACATTTTCTCTTTTGATGGACACTATTAGTTGACCTAGCGTTTGCCGACACGGAACTGAAAGGTCAGGGAATCGCACAGAGGAATATATTTCAATATTTACTACAGGATAATAAATTTTCGATTCATGCATATCAGCCAAGCATAAATAAAAAGGTTTGATCTTGAAAGTTTCCATTTGCCTTCTCTGCTATTGCATGTAAATTTATTTACATATTTATTTTATTCAAAAGATACTTTTTTTTGTGAACCAGATATCATAATATAACGATCGGCTCAAGTGTAAATTAGAGTAAAGCTTTAAAAAAGTTTAAATAATGCAATTGTTACTTCCTTTAATTTAAAAGAAATTTAATTTTTTTTTAAATGTTTACTGTTCTTGATGCAAAGTTAAGATTCAGTATGATTTTTTTAAAATTAAGAATCGGTTGTTCAATCTCAGGGGTGGCCAACTTTTTGGGTAAGAGAGATATTTATGGTAGAAAAATATATTATGCTTGCCATCTCCAATTTTTCCAACGTATTAAAACATTTAATTATGAGAAAAAATTTTATTTTTCATCATATATCACGTCTTTTCTGTATGACTAAATAGCAGAGATTAATTCTATTATTAATATAATTAATAATAGAATTAATAAAAATTAATATAATTAATAATGCAATGAATGCAAATAAATATAATTAATAATACAAAAATGCATACTTACGTTTTATTGTTTATAAATAGTTTAAAGATTCAATTGATTAGGTTATGAGTAAAGTGAAAATGAATAACTTGACGCACTTAATTCTAAATAATGGTTAAACAATTAGTAATTAATTAAGGTGATTTTTTTAATTTATTTTATGCAAGGTCATCTAGTTTACTAGGATTGGTTATTGATGATATGTATTTATTAAATTGACCATTTTTGGTGCGTACCAGTTGATCTCAAACGATATTTTGGTTTTGTTATGTTCATAATAGAAAACATTCGATCACAGTCACATGTTGAATCGATCTTTTAGCAGTTTTAAAGTTAATTCTGTTTGTTAAGTTATGCATAAAATAAAACTGAATAACTTGATTTATTAAGTTCTAAATAATACTTTCTTTGAGAAATCCGTAATTAATTAATAATCGACTATAATTACTGATTGATTACGGTTCTTTTCATAATTCTGAATGAAAAAAAAATTCCTACTTATTTTTCAATTTTTTCCCCCCAATCATCTAGCACATTAGGATGAGTAATTGGTTATACGAATAAAATTCAGCTTTTCTGATGCACGTCAGTTTTTATGTTTATAATAAGTTTGTTATGTTCATAATAGAAAACATTTTAGCACAAACACACATTTCAAGAGTTTTAAACGTTCAGTTTATTAGTATATGCATAAAATAAAAACGAATAATTTGATAATTTAAGTTCTAAGTAATTATTAAACAGTCAGTAATAGATAATTGTGGTTTTTATTGATTTTCTTGCCAGGTAATTTTTATTAGAGTAGTCATTATCATACTAACAAAATTAAGTGTTTTTGGTGCATATCAGGTAATTTTAAATAACATTTTTGTTTCATTTGATTCATCATAGAAAACATTTGAGCACAAACATATGTTGATTAAAACCTTTTACAATAAATGACAGCTAAATAGTGTAAGTTAAAACCTTGCTTGTTAGTACAATTTTCTAAAATTCAATCTAATTTCAGCAATCGGGTTCAATGAATCTTGACTAAAATCCTGAAGGCTACATTGTCATTTTTCTGTTCATTTAATTTATCGATAAGTCTTCATGTGCCACTTTGCCATGCTGCAGTGTGTGGCACATATGTTGGGGATTGACCTTTCATGTTCTGCGTCTACATTTGTTAAAATAGCCAGCTTTAATGCACCTTATCTCAGAAAATAATGAAACAATATTCAAAGACTTACTTTTTTGTCATAATATAAATTTTAACTCTGTGTATTTTTTAAAATTTTTTCTAAATGTTTCATTTATCTTTATATTTAGACACTCAGTCTTTATTAACTAAAGCATTTCCTGATTTCCAAATTTCAACTATAAAAGTAAAATGATCAAAATTTTGAATAAATTATTTTTTAATAATTAGAGAATAAAAATTAAAAAAACTCTTTGTATTAATCAATTCGATATTTTTTTAAAGTTAAACATTCTAATATAGACTGGAATAAAATATATATGACTCCATTTAAATCTTTGAAAAACATTTAAGGGATGTAATATAGGTATTTACTTATTTTTTTCCTACAACTTACGTGGCTCCCTCTGGTACTTTTATTGACTTCAATAAAATCGTTTTTTTTTCCGGCTTTGCAAAATTAAAAAAAAAAAAAACACGCACTCAATAACTTACTTATAATCACACGTACTTATATATACACGTACTTATAATCACACTCAATGTGTTATGAAACAACGTTTATCGTGCTTTAGAATTTTATATTAAATATCAACTGATTTTTAAAAAATTACCCACTATTATATAGTAATTTAGACACAGAGTTGTCAATGTGATGGGCAGGGGTTCGATCCTCAGTGGGTGCTTGAAGCCCGCCCAGCTTCAGATCGATGAGTATCCGCTTGCCTGGGAAGTAAATGCGACTTGGGCGCAATGCTGACCACATTACCCGATGATGTTGTTGGTCGTGAAATTGTGGATCTTTAATCTGCAGGACCCCCCTGGCCTAAAACAGTGATTAAACTGTTGTGGACGAGGTTGATTTGATTTCAGCGAGGCCATTGATTTGAGTGAGTGAAAAATGATTTACTTTTTTATTATGCAGCATATTTTTGAGATTTTCCTTTTAGAAAAATTATCGACCCATCAATCAACTAAATAAATTTTAAAAAATTACTATTATTTTTTGCATTTTAGTACTCTCCATTGAACGAAATCGTATGTTTATTCTGTTATCTAACAATAAAATATATCAGTGATAGATTTATTTAAATTAGCTTAAAAAAATAAACTTCTTTAAAAGAATTTCTGCTTCTCACATGATTCCGACGTAAGTAATTTCTGACTCAATTAAATAAATCTCTGATAATATAATGATAAAAATTTTACAAAATAAATCATCTTCTATTATATATCATATTTTTTTAAAACTTTCTGTTCTGAAAAATTATACTGTAAAAAAAGGGTTTCTCAAAATTGAGCAAAAAAATGTCATAATAGCTCCGAAATAAATATAATCGAATTTGAAAACTCCATCGACTCATTATTGAGAAAAGTGACATACTCATATTAGCATATACTCATATTTTAGACTATACCCACACTCGTTTATGCAACAATTTATTCAAAATGCGTCACTTTTGAGACAAATAAGTTTGTGCTGCTTTGATCACGTCACTGTGCTCAATATTGTGAGTACAAAGGTTTTTTTAAAAATTTATTTGCATCTTGAAATGTTTTTGATCTATTTTGAAGAAGCACTTTTTTATAGTGCATCGATCCGTCTATCAATAATAATAATAAAAAATATTATTATTTTGCATTTTAGTATACTTTCTACTGAATGATATCATAGGATTATACTATTACCTGTTACCAGGCAATAAAATATTTCAATATCAAATTTATTTAAAATAGCGTCAAACAAATAAGCAAGTCAATAACGCAAATTTTAATTTTTAACGGAAATTTTCATTAAGATATATTTTGTACCATTTTTCAAATGGGATGATATACCTTTTTTGTTTCTTAAAAAAAACTGCATGTTTAAACGCTATTTGAGTTGTAAATAAACAAAATTGAATTTATGTCTCAAAACGATTCAAGCAAGAAAAGTATAATTTACTTTTTTTCCTTTAACTGCACCTTTTTTTTCCAAATAGGGACTTCACAACTTTATTAGCGATTTCTACAAGGTGACAACACAATACAAAAAAAAAAAGCTATTGCCAACTTCTTACATGGGAAAAAGAACCAGATTGGCAAGTTTTTAAACGAGTAAAAAATGTTTTACTAATCAGGCTCTTAATCACATGCGATTCATGTGATTCTTAAAAAACCTAATTTTGAACGATTTGTATAAATTCTAATTTCTATTTTTCTTGATCTTCAATTAAAGTCAATTCCTTTTTAAGTTGCAGGTTTTATTTATTTCTTTATTAAGATAAGAAAAACTGGCTAGTAATTTGAGTATTTTAATTTCATCTGCATATCACTTCATATCACTTAAATGACTCACATAGCATACTTAAATTTTACCAGAAGATAATTCATGAGTTTTAAAGACATGATCCTTCGTAGATTTTTTATTACAAATAATTCCTATTTTTCCTAAAATGTTCAGCTAACTAAATTTAATTTTTAAATTAAAAATAAAGTTTTAATTTTTTTTAGTTTTAACACCTTGTAACTTGCATATTTATCAAATAAACGTGATAAATTTATCATTCATTTATATTTTAATACATCTATTGATAAAGTGATTTCACATAATATATATTTTAGGAATAGTAATTAACAATGTGACTTTTAAAATTAAGATACTCATTGCAGAATTTTTTGTATATGTAATGACAGTGAAAGTTTTATTAAGTTAATAAAAACTATTTAAATTAAGTAAACATTTAAGTCTACAAATGTTAAAAAAAATTGAAATAAATTATTTATTTAAATAAGTTATTTTGAAATAAAAGAGTAAATAAAAGGTTTAAAGATTAGAATAAGAAATTAGGATAATGGAAAGTCGATTTTTAGCAAAATATCATCTTTTTATTGTATGCATTAAAATTATTTATTTCTCTTTTATTGTAAAACTTGTGAGCATTGTATTTTATTAAAACAGCAACTTTACATTAGTCTTTTTGTTTTATTTTTCTATTATCCACCATGCACATAATAACCACAATGCACTCAACCACTTTTTATGCATTTATTTTAAAAAATCTATTAATTACAATAGTTTTTCAGATAAAAGAAATCACTTATATAAAAACATTCTTTCAAATATTACATTCAAATAAAAACCCAATGTTTAGATAAATATTTTTGATACATAATTATCACAAAAGATTCAAACAATAATTCATTTAAATAGTTCCCTAATCCATGTAAAGCAAAAGCAATCTGTTCAAAGCAAGTTTAAATTATAATATAAACGAAGAAAAAAATATTCCATTATACATATATTTTGAAGTATTCATAATAATAGCATTTAACTTTTTTTCCTGCTGTTTCTTTGCTTGAAAATATAGTGTTTCTGTAAAACTCGTTTTAAAACAGAGATTTCCTGGTTCATTGTTTATATTATCGCCTGCCATATCAAACTATACCAAAAATGCAACGTAATTTACTATTTTTCATTTGTTTATAATAGTTTAGGAATATTAATTTCCTTTCTATGCTCAATGAACAACAATGTACTAACAAAAAAATAATATCGATCATTAGAAAAGTTATGATTAAAAAAAACCTATAGGCAACAATTGGTGTAGTGCTTAAATTTGACATTTTTGTATAATAAGCTACATATTGCAAAAAAATAAATTTTTTTTTTTTAAATATTTTTTAATTACAACTTTGTTTCTTATTCGTTACAGCAAATATTTAGCCACAAATTATCGAATGTATTTGGAAATATTTTATATTCCATTGCCTTTTTTCGTATGGTTTAGATTTTGAGTAAAAGATATTTATTTAGTTTCGAGATCACCAAAGTGTTGCAGCTGGAACGAAAGCGTGTAAAACTCATACAAATCATTCCAAAACGAACTCACATCAAATATTATTATTACGGGATGATTTAATATTACGCCAAAGATAGACACGCGCTCAAACCCTTTTATGGAAAACCTTTGAAATTCGTAGTTTTTTTCTCAATTTGTTAACTAAAGTATCGTGACAGTTTGTGGTTTGTTCTCTAAACACTGTCAATAGCTTTTAAAAGCTACAAGCATGGAATTTTTTTTATCTTTATTAATTTTTAAAATATTTTTTACAAATTTGTAAAATTCAGTCTAAAAATAATTTTTTTAATGCATAGAAAATAAAATCGAAATGTTGAAACTAAATTAAAAGACGTTACGAGAAAATGATCTTAATGTTTAAAATAAAATAACTAAAACAGTTTGTATTCCCATATTAGATGAATGTAAATAAAAATAATAAATTTCAAATTTTAAATATTATTGCATGTGTTTAAAATAATTCATTAAAATTCAGAAGATAATCAATTAAATACACACGAATAAAAATATTTTTGAATATTATATTTCATACACGTTATAAATTGAAATTCCTTCAAATGTACCAAAAAATATCAAACTTTAATATCATTTCTATATTTTACAAAATAAGCTTTGGAAAAATTTATTTTACATATATTAATAAGATTTTACAAAATATAAAAAGCCTTCAAAATTACGAAATGTGTTATAAATAAGCAATATTAAGTATGTCTAAAAAATGAAATATTAAAAGATAATATTTACAAATGAACAGTAGTTATTATTACGCTAATCAAATCACTCTAAATTTACATCAAACTGAACTTGCGTAACTAAGCACAGCTTTATATAATATATTCACAGAACATATATAAATAAGCACTAATTAAACTTTTGTAAATAAACACAAACTGAACGTATGCACTGAGAAAAAAAGTATGGTTAAAACTACCAAAATATGGTAAAATTTACCGTGTTTCTGGTTCTATGAGAACACCGAAAAGCTCTAAAATTTTTACCGAAGCGCTTTTGTAATAATTTTAATAAAATTAACAACAATATATGTTGTGATAATATATGATTTGGTAAATATGGTAAAGTTTGGTAATTTTATTATACCTTTGACCATGGCAAGAAAAAAAAAACATTTATTCGGTTAAGAACTATAATTTTGAAAATGAGAATTTCTGGTAAATCGTTACCATATGAACGGAAAAATTACTAAATTAACGGTTTAAATAGCGTAGATTATGTTGTTTATTTTTTTTTACATGAAATGTCATTATCATACAGTACAGTATTTTTAACAGATTTTTTTTTTGCCGTTTGCAATTCAGCACAGTTTTATGTATTATGTTCCCATGCACTTTGATCAAAGAAGATCTAGCTTTTTTTAAAAACTCATTTGTATATATTTCAGTTTCACAATAAAGAAATAATAAAATAATGATAAATAATAAATATACTTTACAGTTTTGTCTTTTTTACTAAATGTGTGGTTATAAGATCTATAATTTTGAAAATCAGAATTTCTGGTAAACTGTTACCATATGAACCGAAAAATTACCAAATAAATTATTTAAATACAGTATGTATTTTGGATTTAATAACCAGAATTATAATTTTTCTACTAGATACGTGAGTACCATGCGGTACGTAATTTTACCAGAATTCTTTTCTCTGTACTTAAATAAACACAGGTTAATATATTATGTTCCCATGTACTTTGAGCAAATAAAATCAGTCTTTTTCTCAATTTCATTTTGTTGTATTTCAGTTTAACCATAAAAAATAGAAATCAACTATAATCCCGGTCACGCTATAGTTTTAATAATTCACAATTTTTTTAAATTACAGGCCTCATATAATCAGCAAACATTTAAATTGAATCAAAGAAATATTATTCAAATATTTGATATAAAATATTTAAATTTACTATAAATTTACTCCTAATTTAGAAAATCAGAATCTTTGATACTCCAAGCAAATATACTCCTTCAAAGCATATAACTTAGAAATATTTCAGTTTAAAGTGAAAGCGAATTAGAAATTCCTTCTCAGTTATTGAATATTATTAAGAATTATAAGTAATCATTTTATACATATTTCAAAGAGCTATTCAAATATATAATTCAAAGAGCTGTTCAAATATATACTGATCAAATAATGTCTTAGATTTAAATGGAAATATTTAAAATGCTTTTCTGACTTTAATGCATTTACCTTTGAAATACGTTGCATAAACTTCATGATTCTTCACTTGAACAAAATTTTATTTTAAGATTAGTTTACATTAGAAATGTAATGAATAAATTGTGCTCCGATAAAATAAATATTGTTGAAACTGCATAGTTGAAACTGAATTTTCTGGAAAATAATACTTTTAATAAATTATTTTAAAGGGTCGGAAGATGTGTTTAGAGAATGTATTTTTTATGACAAAATTGCATAGCAAAATTTGCTGTTCTGCTGATAATATACTGAATAAGGTTTGATAATTACAATCATGTGTGCACTGAAAAATGAAATTAACCAATAATAATAATTAATAAAAGGGAACTTTTTCCTGTCATCAATTTTCAATACAAAGATAAAATAAGAAATGTATAAATAAAAACACATATAAAAATCAAGGCTGCTTCGACTCAAAGACAGCATATCAACTTAAAAGTTCTGCCAATTACGTAAATAGTCATATAACAGAAAAATGCTGATAAAACAAAAGGAATTTTTGTTAAAAAGAATGAATTATTGCTTTTACCTTGCAACATTAAAATATTTAAGTATTAAAATTATTATAATGATAACCATGTACTGTGTACAATAACTATCAATTATTTTTGTAGCATGATAGCCATAAATATATTCAAATGCTAATAATAGACATTTTAGGTATTTAAAAGAGATCACAGTTGTAATTAATGCAATTAATTATATTGATCACAATTATAATAAATGCAAGTAATAAGAATTGTCATTGCTTGCTTTACTCCACGAACTCTACTATTGTTTAAATCTTTTTATCTTCATAAACCTTTCAATATATATATATATAACATTTCGTAAGTTCACTTTGCCAAATGTACATATTCAGAAAAAATTGAAAATTCCTGATAGATAAAAAACATTTCATGAAGAACTTGAGTTTAGCATTTAGTTTCGAAAATTATTTAGAATCTTGTACAGCTATAAAACAACATAATGGAAGATTATAAGTTAAAAATGAAAATCACATACTTGAAAACATAATTCCTTACATAAAGTTATTTTTTGAACTTATCAGAAATTATTCTTTTACGTATTTTCATTTTTATTTATTTATTTATTTATTTATTTATTTATTTTATCAGCATGGCTTTATTTACAATTTTACACTAGCTGGTTATATTTTTTCCGTTTTTAAATAATAGTTAACAATTTTGAATTTGCTAATAACAATTAGTAATTTGTAAGTAATTGTAAATTTTCTTATAAATTTTATTTTCTGATAAATTTTCTTACATTTTTTTCAATAGTTAGTAAAGCTTTAATTAAGTAACATAATAATTTTTATCGAAAAGTTTATTATTTAATGATTAATTTATTAATAATTTAGTTATTATTTGGAAATTAAAACATTATGAATTTCCAAATTTTATAAAAATTGGAAACTAAGTTAAATTTATAAATAGAAATAAAATTCGCAATACAAAATTTTATTTATAATAAAAGTTTAAAACAACTGTAAACCATGGTGGAAGAATGATTTATATCCCTTTTTTCACAAAAAATGAGGATTTGATCGCCACCTGTAATATTTTGAGGATTACTAAATTTCGACAAATCAATAACGTGAAAATTTGTTTCTCCTCGAGAGTTATTACTCAGTAAAGATGAGTCATNATTTAAATTGAATCAAAGAAATATTATTCAAATATTTGATATAAAATATTTAAATTTACTATAAATTTACTCCTAATTTAGAAAATCAGAATCTTTGATACTCCAAGCAAATATACTCCTTCAAAGCATATAACTTAGAAATATTTCAGTTTAAAGTGAAAGCGAATTAGAAATTCCTTCTCAGTTATTGAATATTATTAAGAATTATAAGTAATCATTTTATACATATTTCAAAGAGCTATTCAAATATATAATTCAAAGAGCTGTTCAAATATATACTGATCAAATAATGTCTTAGATTTAAATGGAAATATTTAAAATGCTTTTCTGACTTTAATGCATTTACCTTTGAAATACGTTGCATAAACTTCATGATTCTTCACTTGAACAAAATTTTATTTTAAGATTAGTTTACATTAGAAATGTAATGAATAAATTGTGCTCCGATAAAATAAATATTGTTGAAACTGCATAGTTGAAACTGAATTTTCAGGAAAATAATACTTTTAATAAATTATTTTAAAGGGTCGGAAGATGTGTTTAGAGAATGTATTTTTTATGACAAAATTGCATAGCAAAATTTGCTGTTCTGCTGATAATATACTGAATAAGGTTTGATAAGTACAATCATGTGTGTACTGAAAAATGAAACTAACCAATAATAATAATTAATAAAAAGGAAGTTTTTCCTGTCATAAATTTTCAATACAAAGATAAAATAAGAAAAGTATAAATAAAAGCACGTATAAAAATCAAGACTGCTTCGACTCAAAGACAGCATATCAACTTAAAAGTTCTGCCAATTACGTAAATAGTCATATAACAGAAAAATGCTGATAAAACAAAAGGAATTTTTGTTAAAAAGAATGAATTATTGCTTTTACCTTGCAACATTAAAATATTTAAGTATTAAAATTATTATAATGATAACCCTGTACTGTATACAATGACTATCAATTATTTTTGTAGCATGATAGCCATAAATATATTCAAATGCTAATTAATAGGCATTTTAGGTATTTAAAAGAAATCACAGTTGTAATTAATGCAATTAATTATATTGATCACAATTATTATAAATGCAATATAGTAAATACAATTATAATAAATGCAAGTAATAAGAATTGTCATTGCCTGCTTTACTCCACGAACTCTACTATTGTTTAAATCTTTTTATCTTCATAAACCTTTTAATATATATATATAACATTTCGTAAGCTCACTTTGCCAAATGAACATATTCAGAAAAAATTGAAATTTCCTGATAGATAGAAAAATTTTCATGAAGAACTTGAGTTTAGCATTTAGTTTCGAAAATTATTTAGAATCTTGTACAGCTATAAAACAACATAATGGAAGATTATAAGTTAAAAATAAAAATCACATACTTGAAAACATAATTTCTTACATAAAGTTATTTTTTGAACTTATCAGAAATTATTCTTTTACGTAATTTCATTTTTATTTATTTATTTTGTCAGCATGGCTTTATTTACAATTTTACACTAGCTGATTATATTTTTTCCTTTTTTAAATAATAGTTAGCAATTTTAAATTTACTAATAACAATTAGTAATTTGTAAGTAATTGTAAATTTTCTTATGGATTTTATTTTCTGATAAATTTTCTTATATTTTTTTAAATAGTTATTAAAGCTTTAATTAATAAGCTTTGATAATTTTTATCGAAAAATTTATTATTTAATGATTAATTTAATAGTAATTTAGTTATTATTTGTGAATTAAAACGTTATGAATTTCCAAATTATATAAAAATTGCAAACTAAATTAAATTTATAAATATAAATAAGATTCGCAATACAAAACTTAATTTATAATAAAAGTTTAAAACAAGTGTAAACCAGGTGGAAAAATGATTTATGTTCCTCTTTTTACAAAAATGAGGACCTTTAGTATTTTGAGGATTACTAAATATTAACAAATCAATAACGTGAAAAATCATTTCTCCCCGAGAGTTATTACAGTAAAAATGAGTCACACTGTGGAAAAAAACTTCGTTTCAACGAATCACCTTTTCCTTACCGTTATTTAACTTCACAGAGCATCATCAGATGTAGTTTTTCTATTTAATATAAAATTGGATTTAAAAAAAATTTACAAACTATTTTATTTTATATCCAAATTAAATTTATACTAATTTGAAACAAATGATAATAAAACGAATTTATTCACTAAAAGAATCTTTTAAAGTACGGAGTAGTGAATTAACTTAATTAAACTGGATTAAAGTAGACATAATTAAAGTGGATCTGAAAGTTCCAGTTCAAGACTATTTCCTTAAAGAAAATAATAATTATTAAAATAAACGGGAAAAAAACACCACTATCACAGATAGATTCAAAATTAATACTATACAGGAAAAATAGTATTTTGTAAGAAAGTTATTGTAATTACATGCAATTACATCAAACTATATGATGCATAAAAATCGCAACCACGTATGTATTGCCATAAACATAATCTCAAGATGCCCCAATTAGTTACCCTTTACCTTTTAAAATTTTCTGTAGCTAATTTTCAATTCAAAAATTATAGTTTAATCATCAACATGGTAGGCAGCATCCTGAACTGAATGGAATCCCATAACAACGTTCGATCAAAGAATTTCACACATTCACTTCCCTGGCCTGTTCGAAGTCACAGCATTCGGTGACACATTTGGATCGGAAGACACTACTATGACAGCGTCACCATTATTCAAAGCTTCGACGCCTGGTTCATTAGACTGAATCACGACACGATATCCATTAATGTCGGCAGTGTAATTAACAGTTCGATATATACCTTCCATGTCTTTGTAACCGTAACTTCCCTTAATTATTCCAGTACCATCAGATTCTTCATGGCGATGTTGGCTGTTTCCAAGACCGTCTTCAGATTGGTAACCAAAAACATACGGATAGGGTGGATCATCTTCAGCAGAAGCAGAATCTGGTATGCCCATCTGCTTCTCGCCAGGAACTGGAGCTGAACTAGTATGGAACACACAAAAGCCTAAGGTTAGTGCTACAAATTGCTCCAAAAGAGACATCTCATTCCTCGTCTCACTACAGCAAAACAAGCTTAAGCAGGAAGTGCCATTGTTTATATATCTGAGAATCATGTCGCTGTGACTTAGTTATGGATTCAATAATGCGATATCCGACCCTCGCGGAGGTCTTGAAAGTCAATTCAACCTAAAGTTGGTCACCTAGAAATCTCAAGAAAAGGTGCTAATTCAGCAATTGAAGTGAAAGTAGAAGCGAAAACAAAGATCATAAATATACATGAAATGGATTATGGTAAAGTGAGAGTTGACAAAGATTTGTTTACTTTTTTGATGATATATAAGGCATTGTTTTGAGAAATTTGTAATGGGTTAAAATAATCTACATACATATTTGGAAGAAAAGTGAAAAGGAAATCTTTCTTCTTTTTTCCTCAACCAAACTTTCTTTCTACTTTTTGGAATTTTAAGTTTTATGTTCAGTAATACATTGTTCATTTACAAAAAGATAGTTTTGTTGTTTCCCGTCATTTAACCTTCAAACACACCTAAGAAATTTTAATTGAACAATGATTTTTGCTTTCAAATTTTTCTGCTTTCAAATTCTTAAACAAAAGTTACGGTATTTCATATCTTTAGTATCTTTAACTCAAATATTTTTTCTTCTATTTTCAAACTACAGCATAAGCGACCTAACTAAATGATATCCATAATTATTTTGAAATAATTAAATTTTATCACGATTATTGCAAAACAGCAAATAACTAACAATGGCTTGACAAAAGCACTTTTAATAACTCCTATAATTAGTTTACTGAAGTGATTCCTTATATAATGATAAGTCAGTCTCTTTTATTTTCAGCAACGTTTTTTTTTCCTTACCTTTTCGAAATCAATCTTAAGCATATGCATAAAACATTAACTATTTTAAATTTATCGTTTTAAGAAATTGAAGTAGTTAGAAAAATATGGAATTTTAATTTTTTGATCTAGATCATGAGTCTATGTTATTTTATTCCTAAATTATAATTAAAAAAGACTCTTAAATTATTAATGACGACCGTTCGATTTTCGCTCACGTTTTATCTTCGATTGAAGGATCCTTTGAGCTCAAAAGTTCAAACATTCAATCCCGTAACTTCGCGAATAAATAAAGGACTTTCTTAAAGTGAGTTTTATCATGCTTTTTCAAAAGGAAGTTTTAAATCATTTGAAGCATGCAATGGTATGACAAAATGCAATACAAGGTATTCTTCCTCGTATTATTGCCAATAACATGCATGCTTGAACTATAAAATCATTTTCGAGAAATCGTCTAAATAGAAACCATTTTACCTATCAAACTTACAACTTTTTCTTAATTCAAGAAAAGGCTGCAAGTTTGATAGTATTCTAGGTAAAAATATCTAACTTTACCTATTCTAGACTTTCGTATTTGTTACTACATGAGGTGTTGCATTCTCCTCCATGAGCAATACCACTCAACTCAAGAGCTCTGATCTGTTGCGAAAAATGAAAAACTGCAGCTTAGTGAATTTGAAGGAAAAAGTAATAACGCACCGCATTGATAGCGTCTGAAATGAAGAAATCAATCAATCAATTAATTATCTTCCATCCAGAGATATATTGTAGAAGATAATATGTCTCTGGAAGATAATATATCTCTGGAAGATAATATTTCTCTGGTTGTAACATCGAGTCAGATAATCGGATTAGCTGTTTAAAACCGGTAATAAAAAAAATTACTAAATAATAAAAAGTATAATCCTTATAATGGAAAAAATCTAATTTATTAACATTTCATATTTTTTTATAAAAACTTAAATTACAAACACCTATTCATGATCAACACTTAATAAATTTTAAGTATGAAACACTTAGATAAATAAATAGCTGTAAAATAAGTATTCAATTTATAAATTATAAGTTTAAAGTATGCTAGCTAAATATGTTTGTTAAATATGTAAATTTATAATATGTATAATTCATATTTATTATCCAGTGTAGAATTTATATTATTGATAAAATAATTTATATTAAGTTACATTATAAATATGTACCTATTTCATGGTCTGGAATTGAAACCTCGACGTAGATTAGGAGACAAGATTTTAGTTAACTTAAATCTCCTTTTGTTGTAAGAAAAACAATGAAACCTCATTTGATATCTTTAAACAATTATAATTTTTGTAATTTATAAATTCTAAAAGATTGTGAGCCTTAAATAAACTGATTTAAGATTTGATTTAAGTTTAATATCATGACATAAATAAAGCGTAAGTTTTGTTTTGTTCCGAGTGTTATTTCTTATATGGCTATATTTAGGTGAAATATCACCGTTTATTCATTTTCAGCTTGCATAATAGCATGCTTGTGAAGTTTTTGTAATTCGTTTGTAGTTGTCCAATTTGTTTGCTAGTCTAAATTCGTTTGCAGATAAATTGGAGGAATGCTACTAATTGTAAACACTACAAGCAAAATAATACTTGAAGTCGAGGGTTTTTAAGTTTAGGGGTAAAAATAATTTGGCAGCGATAACTAGGACGTTTTGCGATGAATTTTGAGCCTTAGCGCTACCTAATCTTAGCTTTATACTGTTCTCTATCCAGAACATTTTCTTCTTTTTATAGTTTGATACAATAAAAATGAAGGTGAAGTTTTTTTGTAACAAATTTTATACATTCAATATTTTTTAAAGGAGTGACACAAGAAACTTAATTTTTCTTAATTGGGTTTTAGCTACTCGAGAAGAAGAAATCGTGATTTGGCCCTAACATGTGATTTAGGGAGCATTCACACTGCATTCGATTGCCTTATGTGCAAATGGTTAAAAACTAAAAGTAATTAGAGTTGGGCAAAACGAATCATCAAAGTAATGCGAATCAATTCACTTTGATTATTCGAATCAGTGAGTGGTTCTATAATGAAATTGATAAAAATGAGATAAAAATGATTTATCTATTATGAAACTGACATTAAAATATTTCTTTTCTCCATTTTTTTGGCAGTATTTATGTGCCTCAATTTCATTTTATAGTCTTCTAAAAAAGTATTAAAATTATTCTTCGTATTTACCTTACCGTTGAAAGGATGATTTAAGATTATCGTGTTAATTTTGATACAAATATAGTGCAAAAAAAAAAACACACGAAGAAGGAAAAAAAATAATAAAAGTTGAACTAGCTCGTTGCGTTTACCAGTCCCCGAATTGCTTTTGTAATTTCTTTCGAACTGCTTTTTTAATAGTAACACATTCAACTATTTTGAAATTTTTATGAATAGTGGTACATTTTTTATTTGCATCCTGTGAAACCTTAGATCTATATACTTTTTGGAGGGCCATGAAGAAACTTATTGCTTTAGTACCTGTACAAGTACATTATCTTCCTACAATCTCAATTAGTCAAGCATCCCAAGTGGTAATAACAGCTTAACAAGCATCTACCACAGCGCTGACGTCAAATATCCTCATTAGTCGACGGATTTTGAATAAGAATCCCTTTGTTGTCGAGCTAACCACGGGAGGTTTTCGTAGTTTTCCTCTCCCTCCAACACATATGTGGGTTAGTTTCATTAAAAAGTTCTCCACGATAGCTGGTTTGATCCAGGAGCTCCCTTGTTTTGCTTTGGGCTCAAAATTTCTAGATTACGGAGTTACACTTTGATAATTGTCAAAAAACACTACATATTTTTTTTAACCTATTTTGTAAAAAAGAATAACATATAAAAAATAAAAGGAACATGTCACAGTGTTGTGTGACGGTTTTTTATGTAAATAATTTAAATTTAATTTAATCTTTCATAGTTGATAGTATTTGTACTTTTCCTTTTTTTTCTCTTTTCATTTTTTATCCCTATTTTTTTTCTGTGAAGAGAATTGGAAATGTTTCTTTTACTTTTACGTTAATAACACATTTTTGTGTCATCTTTTTTCACCTTTTGCAATTCAAGGTCGCCTGACCCCACTGTCCTTCTCAAGGACGACATTCTTTTCCCTCACTTTCTAAATTTACGTCACCACTTAACTTCTTCTCCCATCACTTTCACGTAACCTTCAATTTTGCACGTGGTGATTCTGGTTCCAGCCGGATTTTTAGATTTTCTTAGAATTTTTGGGGTGTTCACGCCTTTTTTTGGGGACTTCTTCCCTTTGGCACCTTATTTGGTATGATGTGGGAGTACTCATTTACATTGATTGGTTTTGCTTTACCCGTCCTGTGATCCAATCACAGTCGTCCTCTCCTCCTTCTCCTAGATAACTTGAATTTTCCCGCGCTTAAGGGGACGCCATTATTATTTTTATCGTTTTTGGTACTGTCAAGTACACTTCTCTCGGGGATTGCGGCGTGGCTGGTGAGCTGACCTCCGTGGTCAGTGAGCCATGCCAAACCCCCCCAAAGCTACATTTTTTGGGCCATTTCCCCCCCCCTTTCTCTCTTATCATTTTATATATATGAATTTGGCCAATTCTTACCAAAATTGATTATCTATACCCTTCTCACTCAGGGTATTTCGTTTGTCCCCTGTAAAAAAATATAATAAATGTAATGCTCATCGAGAATCTGTCTCCCTGTTTTTTTTTCTTTACGGTGTGTTAATACCACGACAACTCAAAGATGTTTTCATGATTGTCCATCGAGGTGAGTAACTCTTCCGTTTTTTATTTGTATTTATTTGACTAGAGGGTAGTTACCACTCATTTATTGTTGTGTATAATTTCATAGATGTTATTCAGTCGTCTTTTAACTTTATCTGGGTCTGGTNTCAAAGATGTTTTCATGATTGTCCATCGAGGTGAGTAACTCTTCCGTTTTTTATTTGTATTTATTTGACTAGAGGGTAGTTACCACTCATTTATTGTTGTGTATAATTTCATTGATGTTATTCAGTCGTCCTTTAACTTTATCTTGACCACGAGCCCTTGCTGTTGGGTTAATTCCAGTGGCACTTTAGCAATGTTTCCTTCCACTATTTTCGAACACTTTTGGCCTTTCCGTACATCAACTAATGATGATCCAAATTTATTATCAAAATTCATTATTTAATTAATCTCTTTTAATTCCTTTATTTGTTTTAAACTTTATCGACTGAATACCTCTATCAAATTTATATAACCCATTTCTCTGAATATAATATATTTTAATTGTAACAACCCCCCTTTTCTTAATATATTTAATATCGGTACCTCCTAATTTATAATCAATTTAACATCGGTACATATGAAATTGTTTAAAATTAATTTTACTTTGGTACGGAACACTAGAATGAATGCATGGGAGTTGCTCCAGAGCTAAGACTGCCGCGAATCATTTAGAAAAAAATGGGTTTACTTCTCAGAAGGTGTGATTTTTTTACTTATTAATATATAAATTATTGTTACTTTTTTTTATCCTTAACAACAGGGCGACCCTGGCCGAGCGATATCGCCCGCTAAATGCTGTGCAAAGCGTGAAAGTAGTTACACTGAATGTTATCCTGGTTCCCGTAGCTACCCTGAAAATATCTTTATGCTGTCCTTCTCTGTATTGTGCTATCTGTCTTTCGATTTGACAAAAGTTTATAAACCTAAAGTGAGCACACAAGCCTGCAAATGTATGTAATTCCATTTTTTGTCGTATGCCTGTTTAGGCAGAGGTGGTGCGATTGTTCTTGTTTTTAAGTGGCGCCATCTATGGCCAAGATCTTCTGCCACACCATTCACACAGCCACAACCCGTTCTTAGGGCGGTTAACATTCACACACACAAAGGAGAAGAACATAGAACACACAGAGAGAAAGATACTTCCATGCCTTGCCCGGGATTCGAATCCAGAACCTTTCTGATGCAAGGACAGTTCCCTGCTTTCTGCACAGACCGGTCTGCATATAATTCCAATGAACCAATTGTAAACAACTAATGTTCCACTCCTTCCAGCTTCCCAACTCCCAAGAATTTTAAATTCCGAGAAGGGGCTGATCGGCAGATTGTTGGCTCGGCATTAATTTAGATGACGGTAGAGATTTTATTGATTCCTGTTTCAATTGATTTGCTTTTCTTTTTTCTGAAAGTGCTGTTTCCAAAAGGATTCATACTTTTCGTCTTTATTTTTTCATACATTAAATTATATTTTTTTCGTACGCTGTACTTTTATTTTTTATTGTTCAAATATCACATTTAATCTGTAAATATGAAATGAATAATTTTTTTAAAATCAAAAATGGGACAAAAGACAAGTTACAGTAAAACACTCGGCTTGCGCTAGAATAACGCAGTGACAGGGCTGAATTTGAATCAAGTGACTCAAATAACTGATTCAAATCATGGGATTTTGATTAGTGATTCAAGTCAAGGGATTCAGAGCAGTTAATTCAGATCAGTGGTACGAATACAGAGATTTGGATCAATGATTTTGAATCAAATAAATTGGACCAATGAGTGATTCAAATCACTGATTCAAATTATATGCTTCGGATTTTTCCTCGAATAAACTGATCAGGATCACAATTTAAATCAAGTGGTTTCAGAGCAATAATTCGAATCATGCGATCCTGATCAGAGATTGAAATCAAGTGATTCAAATCAATGATTCAAATGTTGTGATTCAAATAACTGTTTGTTATGAAGTGATTCAGATCAATGATTCGAATCAAGTGATTCGAATGATACGATTTGGTGCACTAACCGAATAAATTATGCAGATAACTGATTCAAATCATGCGATTCGGATCTCTGATTCGAATCACTGATTCTTATGAAGTTATTCGAATCACTGACTCGAATCATGCGATTCAGATTACTGTTCATATGAAGTGGTTCAAATCAGTGATTCGAATCAAATGACTCAAATCGTTGATTCGAATCAGGTGATGCACCTCAATGATTTGAATCATGTGATTTGGATGAATAATTGAATCAAGTTTGAAACATGCTATATGGATCAATGATTCAAATCAGTGATTCAAATTATGTGACTCGGATCACTGATACAAATCATGTGATCATTGATTTTTATGAAGTCATTTGTATAGCTGATTCGAATCATGAGATTTGGATCACTGTTCGAATCAAGTGATTAATATTAGTGATTAAAATTGATCCAGATCAATGATAAAGTGATCCAGATCAATGATTCGAAACAAGTGATTCAGGTCAGTAATTCGAATCAAGATATTCAGAAATATTTTTCAAATCATGTGAATTGAATCACTTTACGAACCAAGTGATTCAGATCAGTGATTCGAATTACGCCATTTGGATCAAAGTTTTGAAAGAGATTCAAATCAAGTGATTCTAATAACTCTGATTCTTATGAGGTGATTCAGATCTCTAATTTGAATCATGCGATTTATATCACTATTCGAATCAGATATACTGATACACGTCATGTGTTTCAAATCTCTGATTCTTACTAAGTCATTCGGATCACTGATTCGAATCGTGATATTCGAACTACTATTCAAATCAAGTGATTCAGATCAGTGATTCGAATCAAGTGATTTAAATCACTGATTCAAACCATGTGATTCGAATGACTAATTGTTATGCACTGATTCAGATCACTGATTCGAACCACGTGATTTGGATTACTATTCGAATCAAGTGATTCGAATCATTGATTCTCAGGAAGTGATTCGAATCATTCGATTTGGAGCACCATCCAAATCAAATGATTCAGATAACTTATTCAAATCAAGCGATTCGGATCCCTGATTCGTTTCACATGATTCGAATCATTGATTCTTATGAAGTGAATCAGAGCAATGATTCGAATTATGTGATCCGGATCGCTATTCAAATCAAGTGGTTCATATCAGTGATCCAAATCATGATTCAAATTAAGTCAAATCATGATTCGAATTCACATTAGTGATCCAAATCATAATTCGGATCAATGATTCGAATAAAGTGATTCAAATCACTGATTCAAATCCTGTGATTCGATTCGGATCTCTAATACGAATCATATGATCATTGATTCTCATAAAGTCATTTGAATGACTGATTCGAATCATGTGATTCAGATCACTATTTGAATCAAGTAATTCGGATGGTTGATCTAGAAAATAATTCAAATCATGCTATTTGGAGCACTATCAGAATCAAATAATTAACGTAACTGATTCAAATCATGCGATTCATGCATGATTGATTGATTGAATCAATGATTCTTATGTAGCGGATCACTGATTCGAATCATGCAGGTAGATTACAATTCAAATGAAGTGGTTCAGATCAGTGATTCGAATCAAGTGATTCAGGCAAGTAATTCGAATCGAGAGATTAGATGTTTGATACCAAGTCATTTGGCTCACTTTTCCTATCAAGTTCTTCAGATCATAAATTCGAATCATGCCATTTGGATAAATAATTCAAATCCAGTAATTCAAATCACTTATTCAAATTATGTGATTGGAATAACTGATTCTTTTGAAGTAATTAAGATCACTGATTGGAATCATGCGATTCAGGTCACCATTCGAATCATGCGACTTGAATATTCATATTCGAATCATGTCATTTGAATCACTGATTCTTATGAAGTCATTCGGATCACATTTCGCATGTGAGATTTGGATCACTTTTCGAATCAAGTGGCTCAGATCAGTGATTCGTACCCTGCCATTTAGATCAATGTTTCGAATCAAGTGATTTCGATTACTATTCAAATCAAATATTTAAGAACAGTGATTTGAATCAAGTGATTTAAATCACTGATGATGGAATCAAGTGATTGCGATCATTGATTCAAGTCAATAATTCCAATTGTCTGATTTGGATCACTTTTCAAATCAAATGATTCAGATCAGTGATTCAAATCATGCCATTTGGATCAATGATTTGAACCAAGTGGTTCAAATAACTGAATCTTAAGAATTAATTTAGATCACTGATTTGAATCATGCGAGTCGGATCACTATTTAAATCAAGTGATTTCTATCAAGTTCTTGAGATATCATTTCGAATCCAGCTATTTTGATCACTGATTTGAATAACATGAATTAAACGACTTAATGGCGAATCATGTGAATCGAATTAAATTATTCAAAAAAAGTCGAAATTGCAAAAAATTTACTTTCCTATCAATATTTTTCCTTTAGCTAATGTCGATAGAAAAAAATTTATTATTTTTTCTCGCTAAAGAATTCTCTCGCGCGTAAATAAATGTACTTATTACATATTTCGTATAATTATATTGTATATTTTGCTAAATGCTATAAAAAAACTTTTAACTATGGTAAATTTTAAGAAACTACAAAATAAATTTTTTGTTTTATACTTATTTTTTTATCTGAATTCATTGAATTCTTTAATTGGAAAATTTCAAGTCCTTAATAATGAATGTGTTATAATCTTTCAAATTTTACTAGATATTTTTAACTGTGTATGACATTGTATCACTGTGAAACAAACCTGACTAAAATTTAAGAAACAGTTATTCACTGTAATTTAAATCTATTTCGGTAAAATGAACTTAATTTGAATAAACTGATGCGGATCACTGATTCGAATCTTGATTCCAATCATTTGCAAGTTGGTGATTTGTATCACCGAATCAATTCAGTGATTGGAGTCACTGATTCGACTCATCGAATGAGTACCCAACTCTACATGTAAGATGAACTGTTCGTGTGTGCGTGAATCGAAACGATGTGTGGTTGCAAATGTGAATCACATTTAGTGAGATTGCTTCATTACCACTTCATACTGGATGCCTCTCACAAGATGCGAAAAATAAATCGCATGAACGTATTTAGAAAAGCCTGATTGTCGTGTTTTTTGCGGGTAAATATCAGGTCAACACTAAGGAACCGTTCTAACTGCATGCAAATTTGCTAATGCGTACAATATCGTAGTACAATCCTATACAACTGAAAAGAAAAGGGGAGGGAAGGGAGAAGGGCCAATGGCATGAAACCCTTAGATGGCGTCTCTCCCTAGATGGCGTATTCGAGCGTTGCGATAGCTAATAGTTTTGTTCCTTTTTGAAATATTTTGCTTCGAAAGCAGCAGTTTTTGAGTTTAAAATATATTTAATTAGCTAGAGTAACGAAAGGTGTAATAAAATTCACTGTTTGCGTTTGGCACGCTATAACGGTTGCCTCAANTCGGTCCCTACGCAGACTGATCCAAGTGGTCACCCACCCGCACACTGACCACAGCCAGTGATGCTTGACTTCGGTGATCTGCTGGGAACCGTGTCTTAACGATCAGTCCACTGCGGGACGTCAAGACTGGGGAACCGTTCTAACTGCATTCAAATTTGCAGATGCGCATGAGTACGTGGCGGCAGTCACTCATAAAAATTATGCAACGATAGTTCGTTCACCAGGAGTGGGCACTTGGCTCCGCCTACATCACGTGATATCCGACGATACTATTTCGCTATTTTGGGGTGAAGGTAGTCAACAATGCTGAACAAGGTTGCTATTTGGCTATTGTATGACAAAAATATTTATTTCGCAATCTTTATGTGCATTTTTTTAACATTAAATATTTCATAAATTTGATGATATTTCTCTCTTTTCAGTGAATTGGAGATCGAAATGGGCTGCAGGTGGCATAGAGCAGAACTCCCTACCTATGGCAACACTTTGCATGCTTTCCCCAGTAGCGTGTGGAGAGTCATAGAGGAAGAAAGTACGTTAGTTTCTCTCTTGATTTTCATACAGATTAAAATCTCTTAAGTTGGTAAACTGTATGGAACTGAAAGCTACATTAAACATAGTTCTAAAGAAGAGCATCACGGAAATTTTAAAGAATATTTTTATGAAATGAAAGGGGAAAATATTAAGAAATGGAAAATATCGTAGTACAATCCTATACAACTGAAGAGAAAAGGGGAGGGAAGGAGAAGGGTCAAAGGCATGAAACCCCTAGATGGCGTCTCTCCCTAAATGGCTTATTCGAGCGTTGCGATCGCCAATAGTTTGTCCTTTTTGAAACATTTTGCTTCGAAAACAACAGTTTTTGAATTTAAAATATATTTAATTAGCTAGAGTAACGAAAGGTGTAACAGAATTCACTGTTTGCGTTTGGCACGCTATAAGGGTTGCCTCAATTTAAAGGGCGGAGATATTTTTCCTCTTTATCCCGCGCTGAAACTAATTCAGCGTCCGAGGAGGTGGAACCAAGTTCCAACTCCTGGTTAACGAACTATGATCAGGTTTTTAAAAGCATCTAGGAATTTTCATATTGAATTTTTCTCTTGTAATATTTCCGAAATCGCATCTGCGAATATTTTGTATGTTATGAGAATCGGTCTTCTTGTTTCCACTAGCAGTTTAAGAAAGCTTAAACGCTTGGAAAACCGGTTTAATTAAGCTAAAGTGAACATCAAGATGGTATGGATGGTGTTTTTTACACTAGGGAACGCTGCAAGCTCTATACTGCCTATACTTTCGGGTTACTGTTTCCCGTGTATTTTAAAGCCATTTGGCTCACAACGTGATCATTGTGTCTTGAAATTCTTTCAAACGTGGTATTTGATTATATATTACTCGTGTCTTCAATGCAAATAATGCTTTTGTTTACAATGCTAAAGGCGCGAACACTGACGTAAAATGGTGCGCAGCTTGCAACAAGAACAAACACTAATAAAGAAATGGAAAGAGGCCGAATAAGCACTGCCAAAAAAGCGAGTTATTCAAAATCTAGTAACCATGCCACCTTTTTTAACACTTGTAGTTGTAGTTAATTTACGTCGCACTAGAGCTGCACGTTGGGCTATTTGCGACGATCTGAGAAACACCCCTGAGGATGATCCGAAGACATGCCATCACGATTTTGATACTCTGCTAGGGGATGGCACCCACACTTCGGTAGCCTGACGACGTCGAGCACTTTACAGTAGAACAGTTTAACGAGGACCAATACCGCGCAACCTCGGTCCCTACGCAGATTGATCCAAGTGGTCACCCACCCGCACACTGACCACAGCCAGTGATGCTTAACTTCGGTGATCTGCTGGGAAACGTGTCTTAACGATCTGTCCACTGCGGGACCTTTTTTAACACTATGTGTATCGATAACTGAAGCAAATTTTCACATCATACTCACCGAAATTACTCAATAACATCAATATCTTAAGAAATACGGCAGATTTGAGCTCAGAAATTATCTGATTTACTCCTATTATCGAAAACAAAATTATCCGTTTGAAAATATCGCCTCGCAGAATGAGCTGTAGCAATTGCAAACTTTCTAACCGGTGCTAGAGCAGGTATACAGCTCGAGATTGTTATTGTTTACTTTTATATTGAATACACCATCCATAAACCTACTTGGAGAAAGAGTCTTAACACGCCACATATGCATTTCTCAGATGATGGATCATTGTAATATGTTCGAGATGTGAACGAGATGCGATGATATAAAATTCATGAGCATCTTCACTGAATGCAGTTGCCGCCTCCTCGATTAATGCCGAGAGAAAAAAAGAACCTGATTGGTAAGTCTCTCAGGGTGAAATACATTTTGCCAATTCGCGATCGCAACACTCGAATACGCCATCTGGGGAGAGACCGGTTTCATGCCTTTAGCCCTTCTCCCTTCCGTCTCCTCCTCGTTTCAGTTATATAGAAATGCACTACGATATTTTCGCTTTTCTTAATATTTTTCCTTTTTGCTTAATAAAAATATTTTCTAAAATTTCCGTGATACTTTTCTTTAGAACTATGTTTAATGTAGTTTTCAGTTCCATATAGTTTTTCAAGTTAAAAGATTTTAATCTATATGAAAATCAAGAGAGAAACTAACGTACTTTCTTCCTCTATGACTTTCCACACACTAATGGGGAAAGCATGTGAAGTGTTGCCATAGAAAAAGAGTTCTGCTCTACGCCACCTGCAGCCCACTTCGATCGCCAATAAGGTTTTCATATTTCTCCGACGTAATCGGAAGTGCAACAATCTCAACCAATGGGAATGCTTTTGAAGGACTATTCACACTAGGTACAATTTTTTTCACTTGAAAAAAAATCGCATTCAGTGTGAGTGGCCCTTAAATCAGGTTAACAGTCTCAAAAATTCTTTTTTAGCAGTGAGAAGAGTCCCTTCTCCAGTAAAAGTTAGAATCGAACCTTTAATAAAATACTTCTTGAACCAATGAAACACATCATACTAATTTCCAATTTACTAGCGACATCTACTGAAATTTATGAAAACTTTTGAAATCTTATCAGAAAGTGTAAGTATGACAGTCTACAAAATAACAATTTTAATCAAAATTAGCCACAGAAAGAAATTGTAAATATGTTTCGTGGTTTGGTCTTTCAAGATCACAGAAAAAGAAATGTGTAATGTCGTAAATCAAATTAAAGGAGAATTTTTGTGCTTTTAATAAATTCATTATTTCTCTGAGCGTGTTTAAACAATGGGTATTCTTTTAGCAAAATTGTGGAGTTTGTTTTCAAATGAAGGTGAGATTTTGAACTGGATTTATTTGTTTATATTATTAAGAAGGCAGAACTTACTCATAACTAAACAGTAAAGTCATACTGTGTAATTTATTCAAATTATTTTAAGACTTAGATATTTTTGTGCGTTTAGCTTTCTATATTTGAAGCATATTGTAAACTTTGTTAACTTTTATTCATCGATAACCTTTAATCTAGTAATGGTACTGTTATATGGCAAAGCAATTTTTTTTTAATTAGGCATATTATGTGATTGAATAATTGTAATAAGCTGTCCCAATATTTGTCTTTTTTTTATACTTTATCATTTCTTAAAAGCTGTCACTGCTTTGCTTATTGTAAAATATGTTAGTATTAATTATTTGAATGTAAATAATAGTATGGTAGAAATTTTCAAGAATCAGTTTTCATCGTAAACTTATCAGGAAGTTTTGTTGCAACTGAGTAAAGAGAATTTTCTTAAAGAAACATGATTTTAATTTTCTGTGCTATATTAAATTCTATTTCATAAATTCAGTTTCTGAAAGAGGCTAGACTTATATTTGATAATAATTAAAAGATTTCCCTATCATGATCTGCAGCAGAACAATCACCCAGTCTTGACAGCTTACAAAGAGCGGCTGTGAGAAACCAAAGACATCGCAAAAAGGGGGCAACCTGTAGGGTATAACTTGTAGGGACCCACAAGCACACTTCTTTATTTTTTCTTAAGAAATTTTATAGTTTAGAATTCATTTGGCACTTAGATGATTGTAGTTGGTGCGACTGATCACAATATGGAACTATCCCAAAATTAATCTTAGCAATTTTAATATATTTAATTTGTTTTTACATTATCGGCACGAACTTATAACTAACTTTTATTAATATAATAGGCAAGAAATATGTATTTAATTTATAATTTTTTTCAAATATTAATATTGGATTGAATTTTTATTAACTTTACTTTTGTGGAACTTATTAAATTAATGTAGTTGAGATGAGAGGTCTCATGACTGAATATTCCTTATATAAGTACACAAAATTAGAAAATACCCGAAGTATTTTTATAGAGTAAATGTGTGTATCATTTTCTGCTTATAGATTTTTCATATTTGTGCTGTTTATTAGAAACCTTTTAAATTTTTGTAGAAAGTTTTTTTTATTATTATTATTATTCTCATCATTAATATAAAATAAGTCGACTTAATTTTACATGAATAATTGGTGTTTTTTATTTGATTTAAGGCAATTGTTTGCTAATGGCATTTAACTTTCAAAAGAGTTCATGTAATCAGACTCACTTAAAATGATGAGAGAATACTTGATTAATTTTAATTAGTAGTTTTAAAATGTTTAATTAAAAAAATTATTTCTTTTTTAATAAACTAAAAATTAAAATTTTGTTACTTGAAAGTTTTTTGGAGGAAAATTCAAAATATTATTTAGGTTCTGCTAATAGTGGCTGGTGACATTTTAAATTAACAGATCACAAAATAAAACTCGATATCATATTTGCAGAACTTAATAAGTGTATCTAATTATTTTAAATTACACAACGATAATATATTTCATTTTACGTTGGTACCACTACCCTTCTCGTGGTAACTGCCGTCTGTGGTGGGTGCACCTATATAATGGCATTAACATTGTTGTACCAATTTTACTCATTGTCTTTGCTTAGCAGTTATTAATAAGTAAATAAATTGGATTGAGCATAGGAAAACTTTCAAATTATAATTTAGATTCTTAGATTATTTATTAAATTTAGATTATTATTCTTTGTTTATTTCACAAACAAAGTTTTTGTATTTTATGACATCCATTTCTAACTTGGTGAGTGTTTTAAATTCCCAGTCACCAAAAACTATTTCTCATATTGTGCTGCTCTATGCTCTGACTTATTCAATGTTGCCAGGTTGGAGTGAAACAAATCAGTCTCTTAAATGTGTGCAAAATGGTCCAAAAAAAATTTATGGATAAATTTTTTATGCTATACCTATAAAATTATGATATGCTTATATTATTATTGTCATTAAGATACCCACTCTAGTTGTTTGCCTCATAAAGTTGTTTCCTATTCCTATAAAATTACTATATACCTTTATTATTATTGCCATTATCAACTCTAGTTGTTTGTTATATAATTCAATGATTAAAGATTTAATTAACGCTCACACCACTGGTGGAAATCTGGGGGTTGTGAGTTCGATCCTTGCAGCCGACTGAACAACCTGTGTGCAAATGCAGTAGGGTGCACATTAAAACTGACATGGCAAAAAGTCCTCGCGTTGGTTATAATGTGTGTACCAGCTCAGGCGCTGTTCATGTTGTCTGACCGAGATCAAAATTAGATGGTATTCTTTTCGAAGCTTTTTAAAAATAGAGCCCTATAGGTACTTGGTTGGTGTGATTATTTTCCATTGGAGTAGGTGTTTTACAATTTGTAGAATGTGCTAAAATCAGTTTTATTCATATTGCTGAATGTTACTTCAATGTCATCATTACACTTTTTTTTCTCTTATTCTCCATTAAAGAACCTATTAGCACTTTAACAAATTCTTCAGTTTTCGCTTGCTTAGTTCATTGTGCCTGACTATCATGTGCTGATAATCATATCGAAGTCGAAAAAAGAAAAAAATCTGCTTTCAAATATTTTCTGTTATTTTGTTTTCTTTATGTTAGGGGAGGAGGAAATTCCATAAATTTCTTGCTTTATACCTTGCATTATATTGGAAAAATAACTTTTAAATGTCAGAGTTTTTTTTTTTTTTTTTTTTTTTTACTAGCGTGATTTTAAATATTTTTCCTCCCCTTGGCAAATAATGCATATTTCATAAAGTTTGCACATGAAAAGAAATGTACTTATAATTATTTCATTAATAAATTTGTTAATAGGTTAATTATGTTTGATTATTAAAATATATAATAAGTTTAATTAAGGATAACAAAACAATGATTAATTGTTTAAGTTAGGGCATTAGTCTTCTATGTTGTACTTTATGGTAGTAATGTTAGTTGATCTGTTGCTGTTGTTGAAACCTTTTCAATCTGATGTGTAGATGTGCATAATTTACTTAAATTTACATGTGAGATCATGTGTAATTTACATGATCCCACAAATTCTTACTCTGAAAGCTTTTCATGCTCTTGGATTTTTTTTTTTTCATAACTCATTGAAAAATTGTCTTTTCTGAAAATAAGGTAAAATAAGGTAAGTCAGTGATCAGTTTTACATTTTTGAAAAATAGCTAAATTTGAGTTAGAATTTTGTGAGAATAACAAAATATTATTACACAACATGAATTATTTTCTACAACTTTTGCCAAAATTTAGAGATCATGCTTGTTGGTAATTAGTTATAAGATTTAAAAAATTGTTAGTTTTTTTAATTAAGTTTTCATGTTTGCAAAAAGTTTTTCATTTTATCTGCCAGTGCTAACTTGCCTAAGTCTTATTAAGGACTTCTATGACAATTATTAAAAAAATATGTATGCATCTAATCCTAACCATCTAACTTACAGTTTTATAAATTTTACTTATTTATTTACTGATTTTTCTCTTTTAAATGGTTATGTTGGGATCCTCAGAAATTTATTTATGTTAATTTGTTAGTAAATTTATTACATTTTATCTGTTTTAAATAATTTTATTTAATTTTATTTTTATTATGTGTATTTTAGTTCAGAAATGAGGCTAAATGTAACTTAGTATTTTGTTTTCATAAGTACAGCATAACTTAAAACTGAATTAGTTTCTGGGTTCACAAGTACATCACATGTAAAGGAGTGTCTATATTAAAATTAGTCCTGCAGTGGACTGATCGTAAAAACATGTTTCCCAGTTGAGCACTGTAGTCAAGCATGACTGGCTATGGTCAGTAGGCAGGTGGGTGATCACTTTGTTCAGCCTGCGTAGGATTCAAGGGTGAGATTTTATTTTTTTCTTGTAATGAGATAAGAGACAAGGCACTAGACAACAAAACACTAGCTGTCATTCTTAATATTTAAAAAATTACTGTGGCTCTTGATTATTACTTTTTTTTCTAACGGCAGGTACTGAACTTTTAGTTCTTCACCTCGGAAGATGCCGGAAGTGTTACTCATTTAACGTTACCTAAACAGTATATATGCTTTAACTATCCCATAAGAGGAATTTCAAACACTTAATGCATTTTTAGAAAATAAATTAACTTCTTAATTTTCATAAGTGCCATTCTCTCACAATGAGTGAGTAAGTGAGAAAATAAGTATTATTTGCTTTTGAAGTATATTCATATAAATACAATTAAATTAACATATATTCTTTAATTATTCCATTAGAGGAAATTAAAACACGTGTTAATCCATTTTTAGAAAATAAGTTAACTTCATAAATTTAACTGAGCAAATGAGAGTGTCATCATAATACTTATCCAATTTGCTTGTTCAGTTCCTTTTTACACTTTGAAGAACTTCTCCCAATTTTAAAATTTTTTCAAAACATGTGCACTGTTTCTACCAAAATAATGGTATCTATCTGGAATATTCTGAATCGCAATGAGTGAGGAAATGATATAAATTATGAGTTTTCAACTTTTATGCTGAGTAAAAACCTATTTAAAAAGCAAAAAATTAATGCATAGAAATAATACAACTGTTAATTTTAAAAGATTAAGGTTTAATAAGAAAAGTATTGATATTTCCGTGAGAAATGTTTTTGTTTATAGGTTAATAGAGTTGCAAATGAGGGAATGAGATATTTTAGGTTTAAAAATTAGTAAAAAATATTTTTTTCAAATAATACTTCAAACTTATATGGTAATAAAGACATCTTCTAACTATAATATTAAACTAATAACTTTTTCATTTTTCTATAGAAAAAACTAAAATAAATTTCCTTTACGTCATTTTAGGCTATTTGCAGAGAATTATCAGTAACTAGATTATTTTTAAAAAGAACAATATAAATTTGTCTTAAGAATTAAACGATAAAAATTAAACGATTCTTATATTTTTGACAAATATGTATGATACGAATAAATCTATAAATAAATTTTTGAATTTAAAAACATTTGAAGTTTTTCCTATTTTTCAGGGGTTATTTCAAAAGAAATTTGGAGCCGTTAAAGTTCCCTTCCCAAAAGATTTTTATCGCGAAAATACACCATCCACTCTTCAAAATATGTTTTATTTTAAAAACTATACTGATATCTCCAAATTTACTGGCATTAAATGTTTGTTTTCGATATTTTTTTTATCTTAAACTGTACTGCTAATTAAGCAGTTTATCGTATTTTATTTACATTCTTTAACTTACAACTGATTCAAAAACAAATTTAAAATCAAATCCTCAGATGCGTTATTCTCAGATGTTAGTTTTAAATATACAGGAAACGTGTGTATGTGTACTTGTTTTTCGATTAACAATAAATAATATATTTTTTTTATCTACTTTTACCCTGTATTTTATCAATTTTTTTTAAAAATTTATCTCATTCACTAACTAATGTTGATTTTTATGAATTTTACTGTTAAAATGTTGTACCTTTACAAGAAAAAAATATTGCTCTAATTATTCAAAGCAAATTCATCACACTGAAGGTATTTTAATAATACACGCCTTACGATCGCGAAAATCAGAATCTTACTATCTGCATTCTTTTCATAGGCGAATTGGTTCACTGGACTGAAATTGGCCTAATTTTCGCTTTGATGCATGTCAGATTCGTTTCCTTCTTAAAAGAATAGGCAGCTTTTTGAATTAACTAGACTAGTTTATGGAAACTGGAAGGAGGTAGTAAGAATCGTGCATTTAGCGGAAAAAAACTTATTTTACTTCCCTAACTTCGTCTTTTGGTTTTTAACTCGTTATTTTGTTAGTCTTTAATGTTCTTAATATAATTACTAGTCCATTTAACTATTGTGACGATTTCTAAATTAAAATTTAAGATCTTTTTCTGAATTTTTATACGTGTTAACTTAATATTGTGTATTATTTTAAAGCTCTAATTTATTATTTATTTGTAGATAATAAAGCGTATTAATTGGGATTTTCATTTAACTGACTAAATTAATGAAAATGAAGCTTGATAAGATGACGCACTTCGTAGTTCGTTATTTTTTTTTTCTCCCGAAAACTCGTTTTACAACTCAGCTACTTTTATTTTGAAAGATAATTCATAATTTTTACAAGCATATATAGTAGTATCTTAGCATAAAGCATCTTATATGGCAATTGATATTGTGGAAACGTTTTTTCTGTTACAGAAAAAGTTTAAAACTATTAGGTATATAAGTACTAAAAAACATTTTTCAAATTTGTCTTATTGTATATTTTAAGAGTAGATTAAATTTCAACTTAAGATCTGATTATAAACTACAAAATTCAGATTATGAAAGAAAAAGAAATGCCTTGTTTTGAAGGAATCCTGAAGCTAGTAAATAATAATAGATTGCACTCTTTGTTTTGGTGGATATTTTATTATCGGTTCGTAAGATGTGTAGTTAGTTTCTTGAACCAAGGTGTTGAATGTAAAAATGTGCCTTTTTTTTTAAGTTACTCCATACATACTTATTTAATCGCTTGTACATTAAATTCTGAAAAATATCTTCAATTAGTCAATGATGGTATTTTTTTGTGGGAGGAAATTTAAAATTTGATTCCTAATTTTATGCATTACTTAAAAAAAAATAACCACCCCGACTATTTAATATTGAAGCTCCATTTTTTTTGTTATTTGCTTATTATTTATTTTTGTGTCTATTTGTCTATCAAATGTATACTGTAAAGCTTTTGCGTATGAAACTTTAAATATTTTTCAAACCGTGGACTTGTTTTCAAACTCTACTAAACCGATTCAAAATATTTTTAAGGGTAGAAACGGTTGTTATCTTTTTACTTTGTTTTAGCAATATTTGAAGTTATTACCGTAAAGAAATTTATTTTAAATTTCTCCTCTTCTTATTCAAATCGCTAACTATTTATTTATTAATTTTTGTTACCTGAAAGCATTGTAGTAGTTAGAGTGGATTTGACTTCTAGGAGTAAGTAAACTAATATACATACTTTTATTTTTCAGATATTTTAAGAACTAGAACCCTGTTTTTTCTTTAAATAACAAATTGCCTTATTTTTAAAAAAAATATTTGAATAATTCACTTTTGAATTTTGATCAAATTTGGGCGTGTTTTATTTAAAGGAATGAATGGAGGATCATATTTTAAGTTTTGAAAAGTGTTTTGTTTCTTGCTTGCCTTCAACTTCCGTTCACATTTTCTGGTTTGACTAGAAATTTTGACAAGATTATTAACCAACTTTCATTTCCTTTGTTTCGCTTTCTTCCATTCATATAGAAGTTAATGCAGTAATAAATCTTTTAGTAATTGCACTCTTTTTTAAAATATCGTGACTTATATTTCTCTTCAAAAAGAAATTTCGAATTTACAATTTCATGAGCATCAATAAGATTCTTTTATTATAAACAGTTTTGTAAAGTTTATTTAATGTTGCAAAATCTTTTTTAGGGATGAGAATGTTTTAAAACAATAGATTACCGAGCGTTTGGTTCCAAAATAGCTCGATAAATTTTATGAAATTTTAGATGGAAAAAAAAAAAACAATACTGAAAGAGCTTGAAGGGGGAAAATATGTAATCCATGATTATTTTCAGAGATTTTTAGTTTTAGTTCAGAGCAAATAAATAAATTAGAATGAAGATGAAGAGTAAAATATAATAGTGCTGGTTGTGGTTAAAAAAAAAAATAAAGTTTCAAACAAAAACTACTTGGAATGATCTCTATTTTAATCAAAGTCGCTGAAGGAACTTAATAGATCCGCATAATGCAAAATTCAAATGTTTAAAAGAATAATTAGCATTCTCGCCAGTTTAGCGACAATTGTCGCCAAATGTTCTACAAATGTTGATAAAATCATATGCATGGGCGAGAAATTAGTCTAATAGTTAAACCCATTCATTATAAAATACTTGAAGTAATATATTTAAATTCCTTTTGCTTGCGGCAGTCGGACCAGAATGACTGGCCTCACCATGCTATGCGCCACAGGGAAAGGGTTGCGATATAAAAATTTCAAAAAATATCTACGATGTTATCGTCAAAAAACATCTCATCTTTTTTAATTATGATGATTACATTGGTTTAGAAGAAAATTAAATTAGTAACTAAGATCTTCCATCAAAATCAAACAATACAGTCTTACACTGTGTCCATTTATACTTAAATGTTCTGTTAACAAAATACGCATTTGTGGTTGAGGTGTTTTACATTGTGCTTTACCAATATTTCTAAAGAGAGACCTAAATAGGAATTTCATAAACCTATAAAAAATTGTGGATTTATAAACAATTTCAAAATCTTATTGCAAATTTAAGAATCATTATATAATATTTTTTTAAATAATGCAGATTATATACAAATTTACCCATGTGTTCCAGTACATAATCCAAACTATCACCTTTACTTTCTTTCAAACTATTATAATCTTTTAAGTTAAAAAATATTACTCTCTGAGTGAATCATTTTGTTCTACTTAAACTGTTTTTCTAAATTTCTCTTCACACTTTTTTCTGGGGGAAAAAAATGATATTTAAGGATAACTTCTAATTGTTTAAAGATCCATTTGTTTTTCTTTCTTTTTATTTTCGTTTAAATCTTTATATATTTTAAGTGCTGCGATACCTACTTAAAGTTATTACTTTCGATGGTTTTCAATTAATGTGTTTCAATTTTTATTATTGCTCAAATTCTTTTTTCCATTTTATTAACTCTTGGATGAAAGGGCAAGCTTCAAAACGTGTAATGGCTGATCTTCGTAAAAAATCCGGTTTTCTTTGTGAATTCAAATTCAATGCGATATGGTTTCCATCGCAGATGTTGCAGATTTGCCAACCAACCATCCGCATCCCTTGTAAAGCCATCTGCTAGAAAGGGACCTGCATCTTTCATATCGTATTCTCCATTTCCCTCTTGTATATTAAGTTCACCTTTACAACAGGTGTGCTTTTTTTTTTTCTATTGCATTATTATTTTCCTTATGGTGTACTAGAAGTTTTATTTCGTGTTAGATTCACTCAGTTATTATTCAACACTATTTCCCTTTTCTTTTTTTTAAATAATTTTCGAACAGTTTAATTTTTCTTACTGTTTTTAGCATTATGACATCTAGGATCAGACGAAACAACAAAACGAGATAAGATTGAAACTACATCTTTATGTAATCAAAGCATAAAACAATTATTATTTTAATCGCTAAAAGGGAGACTTACAACATTGGATCTAACCTCACATGGGAGCGACTTACGAAACTACAAACAAACTAGGTCTAGGACTTGACGAAACTACAAACAAACTGGATAGCTAGTTCGTTCCCTTTATTTAAACTAATGCTTGAAACTACATCTTTAAGGAACAAATATTATTATTTTTAAACTCTAAAATGAGGACTTGTAACATTTGAATCTAACTTCCAACGGTAATCTAAAACAACTACTGAAAAAATATGGCCACTCTTTTTTGTAGCAAACTTTTGAAATCGTAATTTTATAGTAAGTAAATTTCGGTTAAAAGAAAAACAAAGAAACTGTAAATATATTTAAAAAAAAATTTAATGTGATGCAAAACAAGCTCGATTATTATTTGTGTTAATTTGTAAAGAATTTTGGAAAAAAATATTTTTTTCGGGGAATAATTCATATATTGTTTATAAATTTCTCAAACTACTTCGTAAATTTATAATCGATATTTTTCTATCTATCTCTTTTTATGGCTAAAAAACCGATTCATGTGTTTATAAAATGTAATCCTATCTTTCTTTTTTTCTTCTAAATTTGTTAACCAGGTTGTCAGAAATGGATGTTGAAAAATTTAAATACGTTTATTATTGTATGAATAATACGTATTGTTCATGGTTGACATAACTTTGACACATAATTCTCAGAGAACTATTTGATACATCATGAGGCAATTTTATTTTTAGTGTTGAACAGCTTTCATTAGTTGACTGGAGTAATCTTCCTTTCGATTGAGAAAATATAATTGCATTTTTTTTTTAATACTTGTTTTTTTTTTTGCATTATTTTAATTAATCGATCCGACTACCTATTTCTTTTCTCTAAAACGTGCAATTGAACTCTAATTATTCAAATTTGTTCCATCCAAATACATCCATTAATCGAAGTTTTTATTTTATTTTTTTTATTTGTATTTTAAGGAGTGCATATACTTTTTTTCTTTTTCAAATTTCAATCATATGCTGTCTTAATTCTGGGCAAGCGGACTTCCAAATAAAAACTTTCTGTACTGCGTGATTATATTAAATTCATTATTTTATGTGGGTGTGAAATAAATGTTGGTAGTGTTGGTTTTGACTTTAATAAAATATTTTTCGCTATTTTCGTTGTCTCAATCGTTTTTTTTTCTTTTTTTCTTTTATTATTACGAGTGGACTCGGACTCCGGTTGGTTGAAAGTTAAGTACTTTTAGGTTTAAAAAAAAATAATAATAAAAAATTTAAAAAAAAAATCAATTTTTTAATCTTGTAAAAATTTCCTAGACAAATATTTACAATGAGTATGCGGACAGTAAATTCAATTATTAAATTACTCAAGTGAATGTGACACGATTATTAAATTGTAACTTGTCACAAATTTGAACGTTTTTGAGCCTATTCAAACAAAAACTACTNAAAAATGCCAATCGATAAACTTTTTGTGTTTACCGTTCTGTTAATTTTATCAAATTATCTATTCCCGCTTAATTCTAGTAGTTCATTAATAGAAGATTCACTATTAACCGCTTAAAATGTTTCATCAGTTGTTTTCCTTGCTGAAATTACACTGTAAAATTCATTTTAAAAATGCCAATCGATAAACTTTTTGTGTTTACCGTTCTGTTAATTTTATCAAATTATCTATTCCCGCTTAATTCTAGTAGTTCATTAATAGAAGATTCACTATTAACCGCTTAAAATGTTTCATCAGTTGTTTTCCTTGCTGAAATTACACTGTAAAATTCATTTTAAAAATGCCAATCGATAAACTTTTTGTGTTTACCGTTCTGTTAATTTTATCAAATTATCTATTCCCGCTTAATTCTAGTAGTTCATTAATAGAAGATTCACTATTAACCGCTTAAAATGTTTCATCAGTTGTTTTCCTTGCTGAAATTACACTGTAAAATTCATTTTAAAAATGCCAATCGATAAACTTTTTGTGTTTACCGTTCTGTTAATTTTATCAAATTATCTATTCCCGCTTAATTCTAGTAGTTCATTAATAGAAGATTCACTATTAACCGCTTAAAATGTTTCATCAGTTGTTTTCCTTGCTGAAATTACACTGTAAAATTCATTTTAAAAATGCCAATCGATAAACTTTTTGTGTTTACCGTTCTGTTAATTTTATCAAATTATCTATTCCCGCTTAATTCTAGTAGTTCATTAATAGAAGATTCACTATTAACCGCTTAAAATGTTTCATCAGTTGTTTTCCTTGCTGAAATTACACTGTAAAATTCATTTTAAAAATGCCAATCGATAAACTTTTTGTGTTTACCGTTCTGTTAATTTTATCAAATTATCTATTCCCGCTTAATTCTAGTAGTTCATTAATAGAAGATTCACTATTAACCGCGTGAAATGTTTCATCAGTTGTTTTCCTTGCTGAAATTACACTGTAAAATTCATTTTAAAAATGCCAATCGATAAACTTTTTGTGTTTACCGTTCTGTTAATTTTATCAAATTATCTATTCCCGCTTAATTCTAGTAGTTCATTAATAGAAGATTCACTATTAACCGCTTAAAATGTTTCATCAGTTGTTTTCCTTGCTGAAGTTACACTGTAAAATTCATTTTAAAAATGCCAATCGATAAACTTATTGTGTTTACAATTCTGTTAATTTTATCAAATTATCTATTTCTACTTAATTCAAATACTTCATCACCAAGAGTGTCTGTCTATACGTTAAGATAAAGTACTAGTCCCATTTTCTATAATGGAATTTTGTGTAGAAATATTTTTCTAACAATTTTCAAAAAGAAAAATAAAGTTTAAAAAAAATAGGTTTACGGCTTGTTAGCAATTTTGAATGTTACATCGTACCTTGATTTGCAATCAATCACTTCTTTTGTTACCTTGTTATTAGGTGTCTGTGATATTGTATTAACTTTTTTTTTTATTAATTGGAATTTTTTGATTGTTTGAAATTCAGTTTGATTTTATTTTTTAACTTCCTTCATACATTACTGCCTCTTTCAACATTTAAACGTGCTTGTTTACGTTTCACTGAGCAGGAAATTGTATTCATGTTCATTTATTAAAAACTTTTTCCTTAGTTTACTTTTATTAATACCCGTGGTTCATCCAGTTGTATCAAATAACAAATTTGTATTTTTTTATGATCAACAGAAATCAAAATTATTAATTTTAGGAACTAAATTTGACTAAGATTAATAGTAAAATTTGTATTTATTAATCTATATTGTCTCACTCCCCTTTAATTTTCCGTAATATTTATAAATGTCTGTCTTGTTAAAAAGCTCAAAAATTTAAATTTTTTATACGATAGATTCTGCAATTTAATAGTATAAAATAAAATAAATATTCTAGCAAATAACTGACCTATATATTGTAATTATCATTTATATTTCTGTCATCATGTCTACTATCCATTTTCCTCAAACATACAGCTTTGTCTATTATATCTGTTTTAATGGCTTTCTGTGTGACTTACTCATTTTACTCTAAAATGTATTATTCAAAAAAAAAGAAAGAAAAGAAAATGTAAACGAAGTAAGTTTTATCTTTTCTTACAGATTGACCTCTTGCTATTTACGGTTCTCAAACTTCCTTCTCTTTTTCGTTCTTTTGTACATTTTCTGACTTAATTTTTTTCTCTTTCATTTAAATGGCATTTGAGCAAAATAAATTTGCGAGTTATAAATAAACTTCTCCTCATAATATTTTAAAAGACGCGAAAATATTCAAGATTTTTCTTCTTAATTTTGAACCATTGGCATACCCTGGGCGACCATGTTTCTTTGTTTTTAGAAAACATAATGTTAACCGAATTCTTTCATTCTTTATAACCAACAAAAACCTTAGTTGGGTTTTACAAAAGAAAAAAAAAGAAGATATCATCTACGGTGATTAACAAATTCTCTGAAATAACTTCAGTTTTTTGTAATTATTGGCTAGAATCTTGTTCTCCTCTGAACAATACCTTAGTTCAGTTAAATCACCACATTTTCCTAATAGTAATCCTCCTTTAAAAAGTAAATAGTGAGAATCTGAATCTGCTTAATTTTTTTGCGTGCTTCCAGAACTGTTTCTTGTCTTGGTATATCGTTCTCGGTTGGAACAACATGTCATTAACTTCTGTTCCATTGTACAAGTTGTTCCTTTATGAATGTTAAGTAAAGCGGAGATGTCGTTTATATCTTCCATTCTCATGATGCTGGTATTTTTCAATGTTTTTCTAGTTATTTTGGAATTAGTATCTTATCTTTAGCAGTGTAGATGTATCTTTATTGTTTTAAGAAAAACATTCCGCTATGAAATAATTAATGTGGTTAATAATAACCAATCTATTTTATTCTTTATAATCAATAAAAACTTTTGTTGCGTTTTATAAAAGGGAAATCAATAAATTCTCTGAAATAACTATAGATTTTTTATTGTTATCATGAAATAGAATTCTTTTATCCTTTGAACATTACCATTTATTTAAATCATTAATTTTTTAATAGTGTTGTTCTTTTAAAAAGTAAACAGCACGAAATTGAATCGGCTTAATTTTTTGCGTGCTTATAGAAATGTTTCTTGCTCTGGTATATCGTTCTCGATTGGAACAACTAGTCATTAACTTTTGTTCTGTTGTGTAAGATGTTGCTTTATGAATCTGTTACAATGAAATGAAGAGTTTATGTGCCTTCTTTGTCTTTGTCTCAATCATTACGCTAGAACCGTTTGGAAAGTGGGTGAAAGGGACAATATTTAGTCCTGGATCTTAAAATTTGTCCAAAATTTTTAATTAGATTGTTCGGAAGAGCAGTTTGAGAATATGGAGTTTTCTCATTTGTTAAGCGTTAACCATTGTTTTAAATTAAACTAGATTCTGTTTTTTCATATACTTTTAATCATACGTTTGCTAGCTTATAGCTCTATTTGAGCAAAAAAAAAGTTTTTTCACGTTCTTTAATATTAAATTTTTTTTTATTCACTATGTCAGATAAATTCAATGATCAACATTAACGTGGTGGTATGGGCAAACTACGCCACCAAATTAGTATTTTCAAAGTTATCAGAAACTACGTGTTCGTTTTGGTCGTAGTAATTGTTTTAAAGTGTCTTTCCATGAAACTAATTTAAAGTCAACGGTAATTGAAATGAAAACCAATTAGTCATGAAAGGCAAAATTAATTGAAAAATGGTTCTAATATATTTAAGAGAAACGTAAAAACAGCTATTCTGTTATTGGCGTTTAATTAATGTTAGTAAGATATATTAATTGAAATTTTAAAAAAAAATAATATTAAGCTATGTATTGAAAAGCAAACTTAAAGGAGAAAAGATACTTATTCAATTTTGGGAACCGTAGGAAATCGCCTTATAATTATTGAAGCTAATGCCTAATTACTTTTCGTTATATGTATTAATTGAAATTTAAAAAAAAGCTATTTCACTAAAAAGCAAAGTTATTGGAGAAAACGTACTAATTTGTTTAGGGGGAACCGAGAGAATCGCCCTACTAATATTCCCGAAGTGACGCTTAATCATTCTTGGTATAATATGTGCTCGTATTATGGTAACTGTTGCAGTATTAACCCCTTAACGATCGGTTAATTTTCAAGAGAACGGTCATAAAAAGGCCTAGTTTTTTCACATATCACAAATACACGTATTTGATTAATGCTGACATCTAGTTTAAAATAAACTAANAATTTTGGGAACCGTAAGAAATCGCCTTATAATTATTGAAGCTAATGCCTAATTACTTTTCGTTATATGTATTAATTGAAATTTTAAGGAAAGCTATTTCACTAAAAAGCAAAGTTATTGGAGAAAACGTACTAAATTGTTTAGGGGGAACCGAGAGAATCGCCCTACTAATATTACCAGGCCGAAATTTTAAAATCAAATCGAATTCTTTTATGACCCTGATAATTACTTCAGAGCATGGCCATTTCTTCATCTGACCTTCAATATACTGTTTAAAATATTTATAATTAGTGGCGGGAAAAACTTTATTTTAATTTTAATTTGTTAAAACACTATTTTTTCTACCAGTGAAAAAAATATCTTCTGAAACAACGGAAAATCAGTAGTAGAATTTCTTATTAACCGATTCCTTCTCGCTCCCGTGAAAATGACGGGGTGAGGTTTCGCCTTCTATTTCTCGCCCCCGTGATATTTCCGGGCTGGAGTGTTCAGTAGTAACGCACCAATAAGAATAAAACTAATTAATTTCTCTTTCCCGGAAAACATTTATTTCTCATTTTACACACCAGATGGCAGTACCAGGATATTTTTAAGGCAATTGTAGGTAGTTAGTTTATTTTATATGTAGTTAGTTTATTATTATTTTTTTTAATATTGAAGGGTATGTAATAGTTACCAAATCTACTAATATAAGTACAGAGTATTATATTAATCTTTTTGGTAATTAATAAAACTGCATCAATGAACTGTTTTAGTACAGACCCTCGAAAGGATAAATAACGGAGAAAGTTACTGATTGTGATACCTTTTGACTATCATGAGTTGGCCGTAACCGGTAGCATCATGCCAAGTGATACTGAATACAGTTAATCTTTATTCTGATTGAATAAACTACAAAAAAACATGTTTTGCTTCATTTAATGGCGTAAAGTCACCGGGAAGGGCCGCAAATAATTAATAAATGGATGAATAATTGGATTAAGTCAGTATATAATTTTCAGATTTATCGATGATTTTGTAGTGTTGCTTAGGGCCGATTTATTGATTGTTTTCTTTTTATATTCACCCCTTACAAAAAAAAATGGTATTCAGCTAGTATTAAAAAAAGTGGAGGTTATGGTTATAATGCTGTTATTTTTCCAAACAGAAACAGATCTAAGAAAAGAAGAAATAAAAATCTTGGAACAATTATATTTATGCATTCTAAATACGCACGAATCACTTTCAACGATTATTTACATTGCTAGAAAAGCTTGTTTATTTTTTGTATAAAAGTACTAATAATCGTGCTTTGTGCGGTCTTGAATATCAGCAAATGGATATTTCAAACTAAAGCCATTCTTTGAACTGTGTGTTTGTTTCCTCTAACTTGTGTTTATCTATCTGATATAATGTTAGATGTTGCCACATGAATGGATTGTTGCGAATTTATATTTCCAGAAAAACGAAGTACATAAAACACTGATAAATATTTGCGTCGCGTTTAAAAGTTTGGATTACGACGTCACTTCTCTAATAATAGCTGATTTTAGTTAATTTAACAAATGGTGTTAATGTTATATTTTGTCACCAATATAATGCATTAGTTAAAATGACAAGAGTATTTTTTTTTTTTTGCCACTTCGTTAGTCAGTCAATAAGAGATCATCGTATCATAAATGAATTTTATCAAGTAGGAAACTAACATTTACGAACAGTCTATCTTGTCTGCCGATCTTGTCTTATCTGCATTTCGACTGCAGCAATTAGCATGAAAGTTTAAAAGTTGCGTTATGTTTTTTAATTATTTTTTGTTAATTTGCGATTGCTCTCTTCCGCTTCCTTGCTTTTTTTAAATCAAGTTTTAACTTTAACAAAAAAAAAAAAAAAAAAAACTTTATTGATAAATAGTTTACGAAATCTTTTAACATGGAGGAAACAGATTATGAAATAAATAAGTAAATAAACCTAATATTTTTATTTTTTTCTGGGCTGCTGTATCAAATAAATAAATAAATACAATGTTTTAGAGTGTTTCTTCGTGAACTTAAAAGTTTAACTACTTCAAATTTATTTATAGTATTTTATTTTACAATTCTTCTGCTTCTACTTTTCCTACTGTTTCCAATTTTTCTTCTACTTTTCTTATTTGGCACTACAGCCAAGAAAAGGCCTTGACTGCCCCATTCATTTGCCTATCCTTGCCAAAGATTTACAATTTTTAAATCTCAGCACGCTTCCTCACTTATTGCATTATTCCCAATATTGTCACCTTTTTTTTCTTTTTTTAACAAAATATCAGTTTGTTTGTTTTTTTGCCAATTTGTTTTTGAAAAAAAGTAAAACAATAATTTTAAAAAAATATNGAAAAGAAGAAATAAAAATCTTGGAACAATTATATTTATGCATTCTAAATACGCACGAATCACTTTCAACGATTATTTACATTGCTAGAAAAGCTTGTTTATTTTTTGTATAAAAGTACTAATAATCGTGCTTTGTGCGGTCTTGAATATCAGCAAATGGATATTTCAAACTAAAGCCATTCTTTGAACTGTGTGTTTGTTTCCTCTAACTTGTGTTTATCTATCTGATATAATGTTAGATGTTGCCACATGAATGGATTGTTGCGAATTTAAATTTCCAGAAAAACGAAGTACATAAACACTGATAAATATTTGCGTCGCGTTTAAAAGTTTGGATTTCGGCGTCACGCCTCTAATAATAGCTAATTTTAGTTAATTTAACAAATGGTGTTAATGTTATATTTTGTCACCAATATAATGCATTAGTTAAAATGACAAGAGTATTTTTTTTTGCCACTTCGTTAGTCAGTCAATAAGAGATCATCGTATCATAAATTGAATGTATCAAGTAGGAAACTAACATTTACTAACAACCTATCTTATCTGCCGATCTTACCTTATCTGCATTTCGACTGCAACTTTATTAATAAATAGTTTACGAAGTCTTTTAACATAGAGGAAACAGGTTATAAAATAAATAAGTAAATAAACCTCATACTTTTATTTTTTTCTGGGCTGCTGTATTAAATAAATAAATAAATACAATGTTTTAGAGTGTTTCTTCATGAACTTAAAAGTTGAACTACTTCAAATTTATTTATAGTATTTTATTTTAAAAATCTTCTACTTTTCCTACTGTTTCCAATTTTTCTTCTTTGACACTACAGCCAAGAAAATGCCATGACGACCCCATTCAGTTGCCTATCCTTTGCCAAAGATTTACAATTTTTAAGTCTCAGCACGCTTCCTAACTTATTTCAATATTCCCAATATTGTCGCCTTTTTTTTAATCTCTTCCTAGCAAAATATCAGTTTGTTTGATTTTTTTGCCAATTTGTTTTTGAAAAAAAGTAAACCAATAATAAACAATATAATTAATATTACATAAAACATCTTAAGAATTTGTAAATTATAATGCTCTCTCAAAATTAAAAATTTAAACAACAAAAATGATCTTAAAATTCTGATAAGCCTTTCTAAAACCGAACATAACTGAAGTCTTATAAGCCTTATTTTGAACAGTTCTGGATGCTTTTTATGTACCATTGCATTTTTTGTATTTACAAAATTTTACAGAATTCAATTAATTAAAGGATAATTGAACGAAATTTAATTTAATACAAAAATTTGTAGCTTGTATTGAACCACATTTACTAAAATTCATTGTTTAACATTCATTGTATTGCATTTTTTTTACTTACTAAATTTTAGAGCATTTATTTAATTAAAGGATAATTGAACGAAATTTAATTTAAGAATTTGTAGCTTGTATTAAACCACATTTACTAAAATTCATTGTTTATTAATGAATTACAGCTCTCATTTTTCATTTCTGCTATTGTTAATTGGAGAATTTGATAAGTGATTCAAATGACTTATCATATTGTAGTAATAACTTCATTGATTACAGATACTCCCTCAAAGATTGCTAATTATTTCACACCCGTGTATTATTAGATCGGAGAATCGCTATCATTTATAAAATCTGTGTTTCATTCTGAAACATTCGTGATTTTGGGTTATCACATCAGCTGTTACGATCTCCCACGCTGTTTGTTTGTATTGTTTATACGTTTACGTCATCATTCGCTTGATTGGCAATGCAACGTTTCTCAGTTAGATAGACTCGCACACTAACTCAATGATCATCTGCCTCCAATGCAAACATATTTTCCACTCAAACATATCAGGTGCTCAGAAATATCTGCATAAGATAAAATAAATATCTCATCATTAATGTCTCATCACGCCCTCTGTTAATTGAAACAGGAAACAATTAATTAAAATCTAAATGCCATTAAGAAGTAATGAATAATATAATTTTATGACTTTATTTATTTAGTTATAATTTATTATAATGTATTTATTATTATTTATTGATCATTATTTATTTATAATTTATTATAATGTGTTTATTATTATTTATTTATTATTATTCATTTATCATTATTTATTTATTATTATTTATCATTTATTTATTATTATTTATTTATCATTATTTATTTATTATTTTTTATTTATTGATTTATAGTTATTATTCGTAGTGTTTCATTTTTTTAATTACTAGCGCTGCTAGACGATTCCGTGATTAGCAACAACAACAGAGTTTAATTTTGGTATAGGATACCGGAATCCGTTATGTCTGCAGTTGATCTCCTCTGCACTTCCCTACCTTTGTTTTTAAAGGCTAAACCAGATCAGTAACTTAACTGTTACGTATTTTTCTCATTATACTTAAGGAGTATTCTCACCGAATGCTGCTTAAAATGAACTGTCACAGAGTGTCTGCTTCCGGTGGACAACGCCCTCTATGTAAATAATGGTTTAAGTTGAGACTATAGTTTGTCTAAAGTAAAAACTCCCCTAGCCATTCGCCTGGACCGGTAGCGGTGACTATGGTAACGAGGTATAACTATTTCAAGTAGGGGTGTGGGATCTTTGTTTAGGACAGGCTTTGGCTTGGGCCGACGAGAGAAAGGGAATATTTTTCTTCGGTCTATTGTGTTAGATCTAGAGTGAAAAGAAGCTACCCTCCCGAAATGCGCTATTCTTGTTTCCATAGCAGCAGACGGTCTCAGACTTAGTGGCGGGGGGAGTTCTTACAGTAGACAAACAATATACTACTCGTTATATCTGGACCTAGGTTTGCTGTTAAATACTCACTTTATACAGTAGAATATATTTATTTTAAAAAAATACAAAGGCAGTTTTGTTTATTTTTAGTTTTTTTTTAATGCAATTTATAAAAAGTGAGATTCTCAAGGGTCCCCTGAGTGCCTGGGGCCCTCGGGCACAGCCAACACCTCCTAGAATGAAGGCCTCAGCACGACACACCCCTCTCAATCCTTAGTAGTCCAACGAGAATCCTTACCGCGTCTTTTCAGAAAAGCTTCGATCGGATACTTTATATGAGTTTGTTTTTAATTAGAAACTTACCTTTCTGAAAATAAAGTTTTTTAAGCACTTTTCGTCTCTACTGAAAAGAATGAAATTTATCGAACATATACTAACATTCTGAGAAAAATTATTTTAATTGCATTATCAATTGAAATAAAGATATTAAAAAAAAAAACTGTACTATAATATACCTTTTGTAATTTATTTAAAGGAATGACACAATATTATTTGACAATTTATCTATGTAAGCATTTATTATTATTCTTTCATTTAAATATATACATAAAACAAGCTATATATAATAAATAATTTTATCATTGAGTAAAATTTTTTATGAAAACAAATTTTCATTTTTAAGACAGCTGATATAAAGTTATATCCTTAACTTTATTGAAATTTGAACACAATTTTAAATTAGTGTAGTATAGTAAAATTATTTACAAGTTACTAGCTTTTCACAGCTTTCAAAAATGAAAAGTGATGAAACAAGCAACAAAACTGTTTATTTCAAATACAAATATAGAAACAATGTAAGATTTCATTTTAAATCTCTTCAGCTTATTAAAAATATGACCACTTANGCAGCATTTTCAAAACAAAATCGGTAAATTTCATTGCTTAAAAGCTGAAAAATTTGATTTTTTACCTCCGTCTCACTCATACAAAACTTACAAAATATTATTTCTTTTAGCCCTCTTTTTTTTTCTCCTTTTTTTTCTTCTCCTATTAGCCTTACATTACAAATTTTCACTACTTTTCTTCACGCTGCAATTGAAATAGGTAGACGATGCAAAAGTATTTATGTAAGGAAAATGAGTAAACAGATAACTTGTTCTTTATAATAATTTAAAAAGCATTCATGCCAGTTAATAAAGCATCACGCTATTTTCAACGAGATAAATAATATTTGATAGATCTTGATAAATCAGATTGTTTGCGTTCACATTTTAAATTAAGTTCATCACCTAAACTAATCTTCATCGAGTTGATGTTTTGATTAGCGATAAATTAAGTTTTTCAGTCTATCGCGTTGTTCTACTACGTTCAGTCTACTCGTAACTGTTAGGAAATGTTTAAAACTTGCAAGATCAGAAGTAGGGCAAGGTCAAAATCTTTACATAGGTCATGGAAAACGGACCTCTTCTAGACATTTTAGTGCTCCAGCTAGTTGGAAAGTACTCTCCATTTCAATTTAAAAATTCCATTGTAACAAACATGGAAGCGAGTTGATAAAAGTGTTGTAAATGTAGTGCTTATTTTTTTTTAAGATGTAGTTTTTGTATAAAATTAAATTGCTTGTACAGTATTCAAAAGGTATATTTTGTGCCTAAAAAAAAAAGCTCGAATTAAGCACAGAATAAAACATTTCTGTATCTTATTTGTGTTTCATTCACGTTTTTTTTAAATTTTTTTTTTATTTTGTTTACAAACTCATTCAGATGCAATATTTCATTTATAATTTGTCTCTTGCATTATGAAATGCCATTTACAATCAACTTCAAACGTCTGCGTTTATTCACCTACCCTTATTAAAAATGAATTATCCTTTTTAAAAGAAATACTTTAATTACTGTTCACATCTTATCAAAGCCGGTGAATGGTTTCGTTAAGAGTAAAGTTAAATGATCTCTCTGCATCGAAATGTCAACATTGTGCTTATCGTTCATTTATTTGCTTTGGAACATTCATCACTTAACTTGAAGTTTTAAAGTCAGCGAAAACTTTTCTTTATCGGTACATTCGTCGAACTTCGACTTTTTATGGCTATTTGATTGTTATTCTTTGATCTTTTAGCTATTTGAGGACTCTTATACTGTATATTTTGCCCCTTACCCTTTACCCCCTTTTACTTAAGACATATAGTGTGCAAAAGCAAGAAATTAAAATTTACATACATGGTTTTCTTTCATATTTTTATTAATATTTACGAACATACCTCTATTTATTTTAATCTTTATAATGGACCCGTTACCCTTTCCCCCCCTTTTTTTTTCCTCTTCTTTTTAACATGTATTTATAACGTGTGCATAGGACAAGATGATAAAATTTACGAAATTTTACGAACTTGTGATTGGTATCCTGAGTTAATATAATTTATTTTATAACCGTCGTTGAACAGCAGACCCTATTGTTTTGATTTACGACTACTAATGTTCAACTCTATAACCTTGTAATTTTGAACCCGTTCCAGAAGACAAGGGAACTCTTGAATGAAGTAGTATTGGGAAAAATTTGCCTTCTTTGAGGGAACTAACCCGCATTTGCGTTACATGGAGAAGAAAACCACCAGAGCCTCCCACGGTTAGCTTTGCCAGCAAGGGAACTCTACCCCATGATACGTCGACCACTGAGAATATTTTACATCAGCAATGTGGTCAGTACAAGCCGGGTGCGGAATTCACTTCGACCATCGATTTTTAAAATATGATTATATTTTTTAACCAAAATTTAAGTAATTTCTCTTTTTAAAATAAATACTTTAAAAAATTATACGTCTCTGAATCGTTAAAACTGGCATTTAAGTTGTATTTGATTTAATACTAAACTTACTTCAGATATACTCCTAACAGTAAAAAGAAAATGTTTTCCTGTTTTGTTCTTAAACTACATTCCCCTCCCCCCTATTCATGCTAGAGAAGCCCATTGTGGACGAATACTTGAAATAGACAAGATAATCGTTCCATTCTTTCTTTACACGCAAAAGAAGCCGTACTAAATTGTGTCTTTCTAATACGCATGGGAAGTTTTAGTGACTGGTCTACTATTTTCCTTTCGAAGAGAAATTGGATTACTCTGGTTGTGCTAAAAATAAACTGTGTTGTAAAAAATAAATAAGATTTATCAAAAATGCAATCGAATCTCGTTTAAAATCTTCTCATGGGCAGAAGGATTAAAATTACCCTAGTTATTTTTGGCAATATCAGAAATTATTAAAATCGTATAACGGAATAAATGTTTTTTTCCCTTCTAATTTCCAATCAGAGTCACGATGACTCAGTGAATCGAGTGCTCGCCTTCCAATGAGGTGACACTGGTTCGAATAATAGCAATGGCTGGCCGATACGAATTCTGTTCCCGAATACTGATTTAAAAGCATCCTCGGTGGTAGACGGATCAGTTTAGAATCTCTTTGCCGAAAGATTAACCGTAGGAGGTTTTCCGTGTAATGCAAATGCTTGTTAGTTCCATCAATAAGTTCTCTACGAAGGCTAGTTTTTCCCTATGCTTCTCTCGTCTTCTGGATTTTGTTCAAAATTACAAGGCTACGGAGTTGAACATAGCCGTAAACTCAAAATTGGGTTTGCTGTTCAAAAGCTGTTCGCCTCGATATGGGAATCCAGGATATAATCCCAGCGATGGGTGATCGATGCAAATTCTGCTCCAACTTGCACCGACCGCAGTGCTGACGAGAAATATCCTAGGTGGTAGACGGATCATGGGTTAGAATCCCCTTGTCTTCAGTTCAACCGTACAATTTTCGTAATTTTTACCTCCGTGTAACGCAAATGCTCGTTAGTTCCACCAAAAAAGTCCTTCACGAAGACTAGTATGTCCCGGTGGTTAATTTACAATTCAGCGGCCTTTAATGTATCGTTGTCTCCCTCTCTCTTTTTTTTTTAATTGAGATTTTTCTCTTGGTTGTAATTAGTCGCAGTTGCAACGCAAGTTTTTATTTCTTTAAAAATTTGATGCCTAAGCTAAAATGTCAGAAATTCTTTTAATTTAATTTAAGAAAATACCAACCCAGAAGTGTGGGCTTGTAAAAGGCTGATGGATTGGAAAATCTAGTTCCGATCCAGGAGTCCTCGTGTCTTTTGGGTTGGGTTCAGAATTGCGAGGCTACTGAGCTGACATCAATGGTCGTTAACCCGAAAATGGGACGGCTGTTAAACGTTGAATCAAAAATAAAATAAAATTACCGCTTTTAATTAAATAGCATAGAATAGGAGTAAAGCTTTCGCTTCAGAGTAAGCATGCTATGACTACACTTTAGTCTTTGCTGTAAATTTTCCTGCCCCACCCCAGGTACTATTTTTCTTTAACGTGTATTATTAAAAAGTATCAATTGTAAATCGAAAACTAACCCATTTTCCTAATTTAACCAACGTTTTATTCTTTAATAGGTACTATTAATATTTATGAATGAATTATCATTTATTCCACAACATATCTCTAGCAATAATTAATAAGTAAAAAAAAGTAATTTTTGCTTTTTTTCTATGTCGTGTACGTACCACAGTTTGTAGAAGGGTTAATTATGCTGTTTTACGAGATACCTTATGTGTTTGAATCAATATTCATACCACATGAATATTAAATTATTTTTTTCTTCCTTGCCTCAGTTTCTTACTCAAAAATTATTTTTATTCCCCAAATCTCTGGCGCTTATTGCATGAAACGTAATTAATGGTAATAATTCTTCTTTCGCATTTTGAAAACTTGGAGAGATAAAATGTAGCTGTGAATATCAAGATTTTTGGATTGATTTATGTTTATATGGATACTCACTTTTTTGTGTTGTGACTTTACTTCTTTCTCTCTCACACTGGCACGTTTATTTATTTTTTAATGAGACAAGAGATAAGATATTTTTAATATATAAACTTGTGTACCTGCTGCCCTTTAATGCTGTCCATATAATGTAGGAACTGTTTTTTTTTTTTTTTTTTTTTTTTTTTTTTTTTTTTTTTTTAAATTTTTATCTCATAATTTTTGTTTCCTTAAAGAACAAACGGATATGAGGGAATGGGTTAATTGGATCAATATGCATTTCAGAAATTTGTTGTAGAACCAATTGTACTGCTATGTTTTGATACATATGATAGTAGTGATGCTTAGAAAATACAGGTTTAACCACTAAGTAGCTCTTATAACTTTTCCTTCTCCTTGGCTATTTTCAGGTTTTCTTTATGCTTTTTTTTGTAGTCATACTTAATTTCTAGCACCATTTTTGTTTGTTACTTGGAATATGAATTATTATTGTATAAATTTTTTACCTTAAATTTAGCTAGGATGTAGTTATATCCTTTTTGTGGGTCATTTCATTGAACTCTATTATGTGTAATTTTGCATTTAATATATTTATTTTATTTAAAAAATTTTGAATTTTTTAACTAAAAACTATTTACAGCTAATATTAAAAATTCTAAAATTTACTTTGATTTCTTAAATTGTGATGCTTATATAAACTGTATGAAATGTCATATTTAGAACATCAAATATAAATATGTATATTTTCAGAACACAAAGTTGTGATAGTGGGTCTTGATAATGCTGGAAAAACAACTATTTTATATCAGTTGTAAGTAGTTATTCTTTTTTGTTTTAAAAACAAAAAATCCTTGTATCTTAATTTATTTTCCTAAATAGCCACTTTTTGCTCAGTTTTTATAATTATTATAATTTTTTTATGCAAAAGATATCCTCTATCAACAACTATAAATAAAATGTAAAAGCGAATTATAATTAACGTAAAAATAAAAATTCTTAGTGACATTTTAGTGAACCCGAGTAAAATTTATTCATTGACAATAGGAAATAAAAAGTATACCTCTGTTTCTAGTCTCTAATCAAGTTAAAATCTCTGAATCCCCATCACTGATTTAAACTGATGGTGGTATCATAGCATTTGCATATGACATAAGAATTTGTTGACAAAAAGAGAAGTTTACTCTTTGACTCTATAAGAATCCAAAGCCTGACTGAGGCAGATGCATATGGGACAGTTGAGAGGGTCTCCAAATCGCATAGAAAGTTTATTTTACGTTTAATTTTTTAATGAACTTTTTTTAAACAAAATATTGGTACAGTGTAAAATCCGTCAGTTTTATGTAAACTTCTTTATTACTATATCGTATGAACACAAAAAATCTATATTTCGTAAATCCATGGCTTTCCAGGGCAGAATTCAGCTCAATTTTCGCAATTATGGTGGACAAATTTGACCAATCAAAAGCCTGTATTTTTACATATCGCAAAGTACTTTTGATTGCCTTAATTGAGCCATCGTAATTGAGAAAATGTAGCTGAATTCCGTTCTGTCAGAAAGGATATGAATTTTTCGCAGCTAGATGACAATCAGAAAACTGCATTCGACATGATGAGCATAGAGAAAATCAATTAAATGGACAGAACGATATTTCGTCTGACCATTGGAGGGGGGGGGACTTCATAGCTATTTTACATTCTAGTCAATTTTCTCGTTATGTTATCTATAATGAGGCGAAAAATTTAAATACCTTTATAAAGTCCTGTTCTTTATAACTGAAGTAGTAAAGCAGAGAGGGCCCCCAAAGAAGTTTTTGCCCCGGGCCTCAATTAGGCTAAGTCCGGCCCTGTGAGGATCCGCTACAATTTGAGCTGGTTGTCAAAAGGATGAATATATTTCAAGTTAGCTGAACAAGACTATCTAAAGAACGGAATGGGGTGATTTAGAACAAGGAGTGCAAAAAATTGGTGAATGGATCTTGAATAACCACTTGAAAAGAATGATGACACCTGCTATAGACTCTTTGTTACCCAATGTGCTTTGAACTTTCTTCCACTTTAGAAAGATTCAAAGTTTGACTTAATTCTTTCATCCCCTGATACTTGCAAAATTAAAGGATAAGCAGAATAAATTAAAGCTGCTTAGTTAAGACATTTTACATGGAAGATATTTTACCTAAAAATCTCCATTTTCTCAAAAATATTAGTTAGAACATTCTTTTAGTTAGCTTGTCAAATATGAATACTAATTAATACTTCTCTTCTTAATTCAAACTGCTATAATTTCATAATTAAAGAAAATGTATATTGTGTATTACTTTAGTCTAATGGATGAAATTGTTCACACATCACCTACCTTATAATTTGATAATTAAAGAAAATGTACATTGTGTATTATTTTAGTCTAATGGATGAAGTTGTTCACACATCACTTACTATATAATTTGATAATTAGAGAAAATGTATATTGTGTATTACTTTAGTCTAATGGATGAAGTTGTTCACACATCACCTACCATTGGAAGCAATGTGGAAGAAGTTGTATGGAAAAATGTGCATTTTATTATGTGGGATCTAGGAGGACAAGATTCTTTAAGAGCTGCTTGGAATACTTATTATAGTAATACAGAAGTAAGATTATTAACATGCTATGTGATCAACTCTTAAAAGTAAATTTTGCAAACATTTTTTTTTAACACTTTGAATATGTACCGATTTATATTTACTTTAAGAATGAAAGTGCTTTAAGTTAGCTTTGTATTTACTTTAAGAATTATGTTTAAGTTTGCTTTAAGAATGGAAAGTAATTTTTCCAGTAATTCCTGAACATAGCACATGATTCAAATTATGTGTAGATGTACAAGTTTTGTGAAGATGTTTAAGTACAGTTTAGGTAATCTTGATATTTGCAATTATACTGAATTTTTTTCATTGCAGTAGATAAAGTTTAAGAAAAATCTTACCATTATTAGTCTAGCGTTTTTAGTATATCATTACATGCAGAATGAAAAGTGGTATATGAATCCCCTACACAGGAAATAAATATTTCCTGTGTAGGAGACCAAATTTAATATTCAGCTTGCTGTTTTCTAATAAAAATTTTAAATTAAATGACCTTTTTTTAAAAAAGTTGTTATTTAAGTGTTGATCAACAAAAGTTTTTAAATTTTAATAAAAACGGTTTTCTTCCCAAAAAGATTATTCAATGCCTCTTTTTAATTTTTAGATTTTGATTATGTTCATAATGGGTATAAATAGTATGATGTGTTCCTAGCAAAATAAACTTAAAATTCTCAGTTTTATTTAAAAATAAAAAGCTTTTAATCGAGGATGCACAACATGTAGCCCATGAACCAAAATTGGCCCCTGAATAGTTTTTTTTTAAGCTTTGGAAAAAAAATACTGTTTTATTATATTATTGTTATTATTATTTTATTAAATTTATTTTTTACTTGTCTTACTACATTGTAATAAACGCCTGAACTTGACTGTAAGTATTTTGTTTTCTAAGATCCTTCATTGTACACTATTCTTACGAATTTTACAAAAAAGTTGTAATCCTAATTTTAATTATTGGATTTCATCTATTTATATTACCTATTTTCAATATCTTATTATCTCTTTCATTTTCAAATTTAGACTTCTAATACTTACCCTGAAAAACATCACCTTTTTATTGATGGAATTTATATTTTTTTATAGTTTCTCATAGTAGTTGTTGACAGCACTGACAGAGAAAGATTATCTATAACTAAAGAAGAGCTATGGCGGATGATTGCTCATGAGGTTAATTTTATTTATTAGTTGCATTTTTTGTTTTTATAAAATGTTAAAAAATTCTAACACTGCACTTTAGATTTTTTTTTTTTTTAAAATTGTTTCGAGCACTAATACTATAAATCCAATATAAAGAATTTATTTTTATTAGCAATTTTTGTGCAAGTTTGCATTCAACTATTAATCTACACTGTCAAGGTCTTAAAACCTCTTAGCTTATTTATTATATGCTAAATCATGAAATATTGTCTGATTAATTATTATATTTCATTATAGCTTTCGAATGCTATTAATTCTGAAGCAGTTACAGGAAAAAATTAAAGTAATTTCTGTGTCAATGTTAATCGAAAAAAATTTATGTTTTTCTTGATCAATAATATTTTGTTTCGTAAGTATGAAGTTACTTGAAAAAATGCAAAAGGTCATGGGGCAGAATGGTAAATATTTGACTGATTAAACTTCATTTCATCTTCATTATAGCTTGCGAATGCTATTAATTCTAAAGCAGTTACAGGAATAAATTAAAGTCATTTCTGTGTCAATGTTAATCGAAAAAAATGTATGTTTTTCTTGATCAATATTATTTTGTTTTGTAAGTATGAAGTTACTTGAAAAAATGCAAAAGGTCATGGGGCAGAATGGTAAATATTTGACTGATTAAACTTCATTTCATCGAAAATAAAAAATAAAAATTGTGTTTTATTTCACACTAAAAAATCACAATTTTCTTCTTAACCCAATATCTACTATGTTAATTAGTTTTTTATCTATGCTGAACGGCATAAAACAGAAAATGTAATAAACTTTGTACTGTTTTTTCCTTTTTTTTTTATAAGACTCATTACATATGCCAAGAAAAAGAAAATCAAGTTTTTCAGAATCCAGTAGAATTGAATTAAATTTTAGTGATATTAACTGGAAAAACTAAAAATTTTAAACTGAATGAAAATTAAAAATTTAGTATTATCATTGTTGTTAATTGCTGTATTTATGCTGTTTTAGAAAAAAAAAGAATAAACTGAAATCTAATTTGCTTCTTTGTTATTTGTAAAATATAAGGCTAAAGGAAAATTAAGTTTACATCTATTTTTTTAGGATTTAACAAAATCAGCAGTTTTAGTGTTTGCGAACAAGCAAGATATCAAGGGATGTATGACACCAGCTGAAATATCAGAACAATTGAATCTTACATCATTAAAAAAGCATAGATGGCATATACAGGCTTGCTGCGCATTATCTGGTGAAGGGTAGGTTTTTAAATTTATAAAAAATTTTCTGTTTTGGTTGCTAGGTTTGGTGCTTTTCAACCTAAAATATTTTATGATTGGAATAAATTTTCTCTGCATATATATATATATATGTAAAATTATTAAATTATAGCACAAATTTTTAAATACAATCTATCATATTTGTAGGGAGGAAATGAAAAATTCAAAATATTGAAAGTTGGAGTGATCGAAAATCATACTTAAAAAAATATTTTAAAATAATATTTCCTCGCGTTCTTACAAATTAATGTATTTTTTTATTGAAACAAATTATGTGCCTAAAGAAAAAATATTAAATAAAATTTTTTTTTAGTTGTTTGCGGAAGATAGAATGATGTTTTATCAATTACTTCGTACTAGAGTTCAATAACTTTAAATGTATTCTTCAATATACTTTACTGACTTTCAACACATTTTCTTGTAGAACATGCATCAAATAATCCTTCTTTGTCTCTGTTATTTTGTGGTTTTACCTCATACAAATATCACTGATCGTATGCTGTCACTAGATTATCAAGGCTACAAAACTATAGAATTTCATATTATCGAGTTACATGAATACTTTAATAGAATGATATCAAAATTTTTAAAAGCCACCCTCATTTCTGATAATTATTATTATTTTTTAAATTTCTGTGTTCTAGAATTTAAGTTATATTTTCAAAAAGGAAAAAAATGCATTTCTAGAAAAAAGAAAGAAAAAAACTTAAAACAAGCTTTAAAAAAAAAGAAAATTTATTTGGAAATTTGAAAAGAAGTTCAAAAAATCAAAAATGTCCTGAAACTGATGTTCGAATTCACAAGGTTTAATTATATGTATATATTTCTAATATAGTGTTTATACAATACAGTTTTATGTTATGCAAAGGCCATTAAAACTATAGTGTCATGATTGAGGTCTTAAATGTGGACAAGCAATGAAGAAGATTATAAATATTAAATTTGAAAGTACTTTATATGAATGTGAGTACAAAAGATATGCGTGTTAATAAAAATACATGGTATAATAAATCATGAACCAAAATGAAACTGCTTTCCACTAATAGATTGTGATGTAAGACCATGATAGAGGCCTTATGCTCTAAATTAAAATAAGTATGAAAGTGAATATATGTATATACATGTTATAGAAAAATAAATTGACTATCATATTTAAGACTTTGTCTACCATCGATGCATATATGTTAACCATTGGTGTACACTATGACCGCAAACGCACGGTGGACAATGGTTTTGGCTATTTACTGCTGTCTTTTCTGTATGTTTTGAATTTATTTCTATCATATGTGTCCAACACTCATAAAAAACTCATACCTCCTTGACTTGCTACAAGAAAAAAAAATTTAAATCTTGTTTATTTGGCCAGTAATTTCCTGTATCTTAAATTTATTTCAACTTATGCCAAACATGTGTGATTGTTCCGTTAGAATATTGTAATATAACATTTGTGGTGCATGTGATTTTCATATTATTTGCTGTGGTTACTAGCATAAAATTGAACAGCAGTTTCGAAAAATTTGTTGACTTACATGACAACAGTGACTTACATGAAACCTTAGATTTGAGTAAAGATTATAAGGGGGAAATACACAAAATGCACCAAAAAAGTCTCCTGTTTCTGTTTTGAGTAATATAAAAATTAATAAGGTTGTAATTATGTATAGATATAAAAATATAAGCTAAGGAATACTTAGTACAAAGTAGATTTTAATTCAAATTTGAATTTTGATGCTGGTGAAATGCTTTGAACTATTTCAAACCCATATTACATGTATTTAATGATCAAAATTCTGGAATGAAAAGAAGTTTAACTTCGAAATGCATATCTTTAGATGCTTTACAACTTCTCTTTTTCGAAGAATTAGTTTCCTATATTACACCGGAGTTGAAAAATGTTTTGATATTAGTGAACAAAAATACTTCGCCTAAAACACATTCTTGTATGAATTTATCAAAAGATGCATCAATATATGAAAGGTACGAGTTTTTGACCATAATGATGCAACAGAAAACATATTCCCCTGGAACAGGAAAGCTTTGAATTTGTAGGGAATTTGATTTTGGAAAAAAAGGAAAACAAGGATGAACCTTGTAAAAACCTGGAGAAAAGATTTTGAAATTAGTGGTCACAATAAGTGACCAATGATGTTCAAAGTTTTACATACATTTTTATTATATCTTGAAAAAATATAAATATTAAGTTTTGAAAGATACTCTTTGTTAAAAAATTTCCTGTTTAAAATTTTTTCTTCGGTCGTACATTTTTAGTTGTTTAGTAGCACAATGTAGTGATTCGAAGCTTTTAAAATTAAACTTTTTGTATAAATTAATATTAGTTTGTAATCACGAGTTAATATGATGGCTGAGTCTATAAATGATATATCTCTATTTATAATTTGTTTCATTAAGTTTTAAAAACTTTCCTAGTCTCTGTACAAAGTTATGTTTTTATATATAATTTTGAAATATACTTGTTTCGTAAGCTTTCATCTAAACTAAACTTATACTAACATATACTTGTATGTTATTTAAGTAATGTTAAGCATTTATCTAAAGATTTTATTTTTTACAAATTTAATATTTGGCAAATTGTCTGTAAAAAAGCAAGTTTCAATGCTAATTGAGTAAAAAAAAATATTTTTCTGATGATTGATGCTTGTAGCAAAAATATAACCTGGAATAATATAATAAAAACTCATTTTTAAAAAGCTATGAGATTTTGGCAAATGTTTCATTTTGGTAATAAAAACATATAGAGGGATGTCCTATTAATAAAAATTGAAATATAGCAATTCCTGACTGTCGGGAATAAAATGAGTTATTCAAAAATATCGTCAAGGGAAAAAAGTGGGTGCTGAGAAAGGAAATATAGTAAACCTACCATATTGTTTGACAGATAAGGATAGATATTTTTGTTTGAAAGTTTTAAATGTAGCAGGAAATTTTAGAAGAAAAAAACCTGTTTTCTGCAAGAAGCATAAAAGAAAAATAAATAACAAAAGAGTATACAACAAGAGATTATAAGAGTGTTCAAAATATGACATTAGATTTTGTGTTAAGACTTAATTTGAGATTAATCATATGCATTTGAACTATTAATTTTCTTATTGTTCTTTCTTAAACCAAAAGTTTTGTTTACATATAGAGTGATTATGCTTCTTGTTATTTGTTCAATATTTCAGTATCGAAATACTTACATTATAATTATGAAATTATGACATTTCAAAACTTTATCATTGGAAAATTAAAAATTTATATTGGAAAATTAACACTATATATTGGAAAATTAACAATTTATATTGGAAAATTAACAATTTATATTGGAAAATAAAAAAAAAATGTTAGGACACATTTTAGAATAGAAAAAGTAATCATAGTTGGATTGAGTGCTATATTATAATGTGTCACTTCAATTGAAGAAAATGTAGATAACTTTCATTCTTTGATATATTTTACAGAAATTTTCTTCTTAAATATAGTATATCTATGAAATATTCTTAAAAAGTTGTCTGTTATTCATTCAAAAAGATCATAAATATTTTAGTGGTAAACAAATTTGTAATCAAATAAAAACAGTAAAAACTGTAACCAAAATATTTATATTGTAGATTTTAATTATGATCCTGTTGGTGAATTATATAATCAATTACCCNATGACTGTAATTAATCTCCCTGTCTGACACCAACATCAATATCTAAAGAATCTAAAATCTCATCCACAAGACAACAGCGACTTTAAACCCTCTGGGCTGCAGGAGCAGATGTCTCGGTTAGGTGGTCTGCCGAACGCGAAACCCCCAGTGTTTAGTTCTCAAGCATGCTTGGTACTCATTTATTGACCTACATAAGGGATGAAAGGCTGAGTCAACCTTGCCTGGCCCGAGGATCAAACCCAGGACCTGTGGCACGGGAGCGCGAAGCCCTACCACTCAGCCACCAGGTGCTTAAGATCACTAAAAAAATGCAAAAATGGCAATGTTATATTCATAAACTTTTCTAACTATGTTACGGGTAGTAAAGATTTGTACAGTTGTTAAGTAACCTGCTCTAAAGCCACATTGATACTCATATTATATTCTCAGCAAAGGGTAATAATTTTCTATAAATTAAGCAAGTGAAAATTTTATGGAAACTATTTAGCAGAATGAAAACCTGTTAATTGTTACAGTCCAATTTGTCACCCTTTTTATATATTGATACGACTATTCCCATTTCTTCAATCGCTTGGATTTAGTTATAGAAACTTATAAGCTTGACAGGATTAATATCGATATATTTTGTAATGCGAAACACTATAAACAGTTTACAACTCTTCTCATAACGAGATTTGATCCTCGATAGATATTTTATGTAAGAAGCCCAGAGATTAGATACAGCCCTTGAATGGAAAATCCCACCTTCTAGCAAAATAATGATAAGAATTTCAGAATATCCTACACAAATTGCGTAAGAAAATGTACGAATTGTTTTGTTTTTAAATCATTGTCATCTTTTTAAGTCATGAACTAACCCATAAAAAACCCAGAAGTTTTAACTTAAAGATTCCAAAATGCAGAAAAACCAATTCAAATGTTTCTATTTAATTTTTTTAGAATTTATTTAATCAAAACATAATTAAATGAAATATAGTTCAGGGATTCATTTTTCACAACAAAAAGATACAAAACTATATTAAATTTAAATAATGAATGTCTACAAATTTTAATTTTTTTATTAATATTAAAAATATTATTTATGTATTTAGTGTATATTTTGCATAATTTTCTCTACACAAATGGTATTAATCTTATTACATTTTAGGATACTTTATCTATTAATTCACATAAAAATTAACTTTATTGTGCCTCTCAAAAGTACTTTTCCCCCTCTAGTTCTAAAAATGGTTGTGCACCCATAATCCAAGCTTTATTGATGTACTACCAAAATAATAAATTAATTTTAATTTATTTCAAAAGTTTTTGTCACGGATCATAATTTGTAAACTTAGCATGGAATCATCATGGCACTCATGCCCGTTTTGGAATTAAATGAAGTCTTTTGTCCTTTTAAATAACTTTCTTGTTAAAATAATATGTTATTTTTTTTCTATATAAATTACCAAACACTTAGAGATCTATTGTTTTTATAATAATATTCAGTGTTATTAACCCTATATAACTAAACAATTGTCAAATGGACTCGCAACTTTTGCCATGTTACCTTAAGACATTAACATCTTCTGAGATTTTAACTGTTAAAATTAATTGCTCACTTATATTTGGTACCTTTCTAGTTTAGAGGCCATAAAGAAAACAAAAACTATTGATGTGTTTAGTGATTATGTAGCTGTATTTATTTATTTATGATATTAGGTTCTCCTAGTATTGTGTTAATTGTCAATAGATGCACTAATATACAGATAGTGTNCATCTTCTGAGATTTTAACTGTTAAAATTAATTGCTCACTTATATTTGGTACCTTTCTAGTTTAGAGGCCATAAAGAAAACAAAAACTATTGATGTGTTTAGTGATTATGTAGCTGTATTTATTTATGATATTAGGTTCTACTAGTATTGTGTTAATTGTCAATAGATGTTGTAATACTTCATACACTAATATACAGATAGTGTATTTATAGTTATTTTGCGGCCACTAAGACACATAAGTTAAACAGATACGTAATTAAAATTTTAGAGTATTTCTCTTAAATTACTCTGACATAAAAAAAAGTGTGCATGTTTTAAATTTGTAACGTATGAGTCATATGGTTAAATTAATGAGTAACATAGGTTTTCTTTTTAATTATCAAGTGTTAAAACTAGTTAATTGCTTTTGAACTGTACTGTATTTCACTTACCGTTTTTCTCAAGGTATTAATTTGTTTTCCTTTTCAGTCTTTATCAAGGACTTGAATGGATATACTCTAATTTGAAAAATAGGAAGTGACATTCAATTTCCTATTAGTGCCTGAAAATTCTTCCCTAATATCAATTGATGATTCAAAACGAAATACTCTCTATCTTACTCTAATATTGTAAATGAACAGTACTTTTTTACTTAAATTTGTATTTTATGGAATTTATTTATTTGTAAACTTTTGTGCACTTATAAGTTTAAACATACCTTTTATAATTTCTTCAATCGATTTTCAAATTGGTTCGTTGAATGACTACTTTGTCATGAGTTACGTCAAAATAATAAAATTTTACCTTGAGCATGATTTTATATGAACTCCACAATGACTTCCTTCGTGGTTTTGGTGTAAATAAAGATATTTTGCTGCTAGCAAAATAAATCTTAAATGAAATCATTTTTTTTTCTCTTATTATTATTAGTTTTGTGTGATATATTATTTTTTTTTTAAAGTTCACATGTTTTAACTAGGACTTTTGAATTTAATACTCATTTTATTACTTAAACATTTTCCTTCTGAAAATTGGTTGCATTTATAATGGCTGTAATATTTTAGGAAAGTTACAGATTGTTGTATCTAGAAATTTTAGTCTTAAGCCTCATATATAAAATCATTTTTGTTTTAGTTTTTTTTAAAACTTTGGTTAAATGGAAATGAATACTTATTATTGTTATGAAATATTATGTATAAGTAATTTAAGAACAATATTTTGAAAAAAAAACAACAACTTTCTATTATGTATGGTGACAGTTGTGGTATTACAATTATTTTCTTCTTTATATTATCTGTTGAATAATTAAAATATATTTTTTCATTAAGATTAAATTACTATGTAAATGGATGTAATTAAGGTTCAATAATTATTCAGTAACTATTTTCATTGTTACACTTTGAATGGATTAACATTAATTAAAAGTATATAATTTATTCATATTTTATTAATTATAAATGAACTGTTTAGTTGGTATTTATTGAAAATGTTTTATAGATAGAAATAAAGCTATTCATTATCATTATTTTCATATTTGTATTTATAACTTTCATATCCATATAAATCACATGTAATATTCATAATATTTTCTATGTGTTTGGATTTTTGGCAAGTTAATATTTCATTGCTCATTTATAAATACTATTTTTCAAATTCATTATTATATATTGTTCTTTATATGTGATGCACTAAATTCTGTAAATATTATTTAAAATCTATCTTCCAGTTTGTAATAATTTGCTTGTATGTATAAAAAGAAAAAATTAGTACACAAAACTGTGAGATGGTCTCACTACAGGAAAAACATGATTTTATGAAACATTGCATATATTATGTGCAAAATAATGCAAAGCTTATGCAACTATCCAATAATTACTGTTATTTTGAGCTCATAGTCTAAGTTCTAATATGCATTTGTGTATGCATTGTGTAACAACTGACATAATTATATAATTGTGTTTTGTAAATTCATTATATAAAGTTTTTCATCATTTCTATGCATTAAAATTTTTTTATAATACATCAGTTTCATTATAAAATCGAACATATATATGATTAGAAACCAAATATTAATGCTCAGAAATTTTCCATTGCTTTTCAATTTANAAAAAAAAAAAAAAAAAAAAAAAAAAAAAAAAAAAAAAAAAAAAAAAAAAAAAAAAAACAGAATAAATAACAGAAATATGTTTTTCATTATTTGCATGAAATTTTTATAATATATTAATCTCAATATAAAATCAAACACATATATGTTTAAAAAAGTAGAAATTTTTCAAAAATATTGTCTTTCCATTTTTTTCAAATTTCTGTCTTTTTTTCAGTGTGAGAAAGGAATTTCATTAAAAATAGTACATAAAATTGCTGTCCTTAATTATTTAAAATTTTAAAGGGGTCGTAACCATAGTATGTTTAATTTTTTTGTAAAAATAAATTTAATTATAAATGTCCTATAGAATTAAAAAGATTCATCATAACTTTGAAAAATGACCCAAAATGTTGTCATTTTTGGAGCTCAACACATTCAAAAATGCATTATGTGAAGGTTGGAAGCTAATTGTTATGCACTTGTTAACATATATACCTTCAAAGAAATGTTATTAATAAAAAGTTTTACAAAAATCCATAAAGATGTTGGGCTGCTAAATAAAACTATAGAAAGGTCAGATTTTCCCGATATTTTTAATTTCCATTTAATTTGTGAATGCCCCTTCAGTTTTATTAACTCTTTTGGTTTCTAAAAATTGTAACTTGTAGATAATTAATTACGTGTAAAATTTCTATCAGCATTACAGGAAACAATCTTTGTTACTATTAAAAAACTATGTAATTTAAGTATGTCACTGCTGAAAAGTATCACTGTAAGCTGAAATACATGCATATGGTTTCAAAAAGTAGAGATTTACTAGTTGTGAAATTAAGTGTGAACTATGTGCTCAAAATTGCAGTAGTTATTATTCTTTATTTTTTTGTAATTAAAAATTTCTTTTTATTTTACAGATTTATGTCAACTGTACATTTTATACTGATATTTAAACCGAATACTGATAAGTGTATCTATTTCTATTCTGAATAATAAAAAAATACATTTTCTTTTCATTTGAATTTTTTTTTAGCTCTCTAAGTGTGAAAACAATTGAACTATAAAAGGAGTTTACTTAAATATAAAGTAAATTACTATGCTAAAATCTAGATGGAACTCCAGTATCAAATTATTATTTTTTTTATCATTAGTTACAGTTTTAAAATGTATGCATTTTGCACACAACACATATTAATCAGATTATAATTGTTTTTAATACTTGAAAAGATTAATTTTTTTTCTTATAGAGTTTAATATTTGTTTAGTTGAATAAAATTCAATTTAATAATAGAAAATTTTCACCTTGGTAAAAATAGTTAAACGAATTGTATGAGACGCAAATGATTTGATATGACTGAATTTATAAAAAAAAAATTCTCTAAACATTGCATTTTAAGTTATGTTGATAGTCAAATTGTGGATAAAATTGACAACATAATTGCTAGCAGACCTGATATTGATTAGGTGGAAGAATAGCATGCTGAATGATGTCCACGTTAGGGCACTGTATGAAATATTTATTCCATTTTGCAGTATTTTTTTTTTAATATTTTTGATGAGGGCATGATATTCATTAATTTTCTGTTCTCTTTCTTTATTGTGAATAAATTTTTTTTTCTTTTGTTTTTAATTTTTATTGTCAGCAATTTTTTTGAGTATTTTTTTAATGTTTTACCCTGAAAAGTAAACCGCTCTCTTAAAATTTTTTGACTTCCATTTATCCAATGTACAATAACTAATGAATTAATACTTTAAATCAAATAATTGAAGCCAAATTTGGTCATTTTAATTCTTCAAAGTTGTATCCTGTAGAATCATTAATTCATGTCTGTATAATTATCAATTTTGAAAATTTATCCTAGTATAAATTTGGTACAGTATTTGCAAGTTAAGAAAAAGTAAAGTTAAAGCATTTATAAAAACACTTACGCTAAAAATATATGAGTAATAATTGAAATTTAATTGATCTCGCAAACAAATCTTTATACATTAAAAACCAATGAAATGACTATTTCATGCATTCTCATTGAACAAGTAAATTGATAAGTTAAATGCATGGCAGTAAACGAATGTGATAAATAAAATTGATAACCTAAGCCAAATCTCCTGAGTTAGTAAAAATTTGAAATAATAAGATTAGGATCATAAACTTTTTTTTTAATTCTAGAAGGTGATAATTCTTTAATATTAGGTTATCATTATGAAAATGTAAGCATGATTACTTAAAGTTACCATAATGTTACAGTAAACCAATGCTGTAAGCAAAATTTACACAACTTAAGCAGGGTTCCATGGTCCTTAAAAACTGCTTAATTTTTATTTTGGAAATAAGGGCCCTTAAAAGTACACTTAATTTTAGTACAAGGTTTAGTTAAAATTCCTTAATTTTTCAGCATCACTATAGTTGATAGGAACCAATCTTCAGTTCAATTTTTTAAAACAAAAGTTCTTTTATCACCTAGAATTAGACCATACATCGAGAGTCAAACATTTTAGAGAGACAAAAAGAAATGTGCAAGTGGGGGGAGGGGCTACCGGCAAAGGAAAGAAAGCATGTCCTTTTATTAATATATTGGTTCTTTTATTAATATATTCTGCCTTTGCCTAGAATGATACTCTACAAGGAGAGTGAAGCATTCTAAAAGAATAGTGTGGACAAGGGGGATACTGCACATAGGAGATTGTGCTTTTTTCGGGTTGGGGGCAATTTTAAGGTACCTAAGTAGAAGACCGAATAAATTTATAATATTTTAATGTGTAATCAGTAACTGTAAATTTATAGAAAACAGTAACATATTGATGATTGTACTAAATATTGATGGAAGTACTAAATATTGATGATTGTACTAAATATTGATGAAAGTACTAAATATTGATGATTGTGACATATTCATGATTGTACTAAAAATTAAACCGATCTGTAATAAACAGGGTTTGAAAAATTCCTGCCCACTTAGGTTTTTGATGAAAAACCTTTGCTTTTTAGATGAAAACCTCAAGTTTTTTTTAAAAAATACTTAATTTTTTTTCCTGAGTACTAAATAAGAAAGTATGATTTGCTTCCAACAAGAAAGTTAAATATCTGGTAAATATTTATAATTTGTTTTGTTGCAACATAGTTTTTTTCCTTTTGTAGTTTTAGATCAGTGGTTTCCAACTGGCGGCCCGCGAAGCCTTTTTTTGTGGCCCGTGAACTAAAATATATTAGTTGTCATTTTTTTGTGGACAATTTTCGTAAAATCTCTATATGGGTTTAAAATACTTTTCTCGTTAATAAAAATCTAATTTCGTCGTTTCTGTGAAATTTAGCATACCAACAGTGCAAAATATTATTTTTTTTTCAAGTTTTGCATCCAAGAAAATATTTATTCAAATACAAAAATAATCGTGTATGTTGCTCTTTTTTATTTCATTTTTTCGTATTTTGTGAATATAATTTAGCATATGTCTATCAGACATTTTCTAGCAGAAATTCTCCGATTTAACTTTTTGAAACCACTCATTTTGGAGAAAATATTTACACATTTGTAAATTTAAAATGTAAATATCTATTCTCTGGTGGTTGCAGCAGACAAACCTCAATTTTGTTATTGAACATTTTGTGTGCTACTATGTAAGTTTTAATACCAACCTTTTAAAAGTTGTATACCTTAACAATTAAATATCTGTTGCACATTAATTGTTTACTACATGGGTGCACACTAAAGTTATTGTAGTTTTAATATGCAACTAAATATTTTTAAAAATCTACTTCTTACTTTAATTTGTAATTCAATACTTTTGTTTTGTACAACTTGGTAAAAATCTGACAATAATATTTAATGTTCTTCTAAATAAAAGAGTCCTACATAAAATTTTGATAAAGTTGCGGCCCGCCATTTGATTTGTGCTTTTATTTGTGGCCCCCGGCCTCATGTAAGTTGGAAACCCTTGTTTTAGATTGTTACGCTATTATTTTTATTTCTTAAGGATAAGCAGATTGTTACATAAAAATTTAAATCTTCTCAATTAAAAGATCCGTAGATTTTAATAATAATTTTATTCAATTTACATTGCAACTTAATGTACTGTTTTCAATTTTTATACAATTTTTGGTTGCTTTAAAATCAGTTCATGTTTTTCACCAGATTGTTTTATCATTTTTTTTGTTTTATTTTATCATTTTTCATTAAGTAAAGTTGATTCCTAATAACAGGTTTTGCTGGAATTAATTTTGTGTAAAATTCATTATAAAAGTAAATATAACACATTTGTTGTTTAGTAATAATTTCAAAATTGTTAAATGCCATTTTCAATATGTTTTTCATAAAATTTTTCAATATTTTCTTACAAAACGTTACCTAATATGGTGATATTACAGGATTATTTTATAATAAAGGAGTACCATTTTCAGTTTTTAAACTTAATTTGCGATAAAAATAAAATATCAAATCATAATAATAGTGGAGAATAATGTTAAGAATGATAAAGAAATATTACTAGTAATTATTTATATTATAAGTATTTGTTAATTAAGGAATCTTATCAATTTTCTCGCCATAGGAATGTGTTTATACCTTTGAAAAATCGTTTTAGACACTTTTATTTATATGTTTCACCGAGAACCAATAAAAAACAGATTGGTTTGAAAATTATAAATCTTCTCAAACATAATTGTATTTTTATTCCATAAAAATTTTCATAAAAATACTTATTGCTATGAATTTAAAACAATATGCTAAGCGTAATGAAAAAAAAAAAATTAAATGACTTAATGTGCTTAGATATTAATATGACCTGTTTTTAATTGAAATTGGACTTAATTTAACATGACAGAGTTAAGAAAACTATTCTCATGCATAACTCTAATTCAACTTTTTAATATTAATTATTCAAATATATACCCTTATAAATGACACATTTTATTAAGAGAATAGAAAGAATTTTTTTGGTATAGCTGAATATTTAACAAGATTGGAGCACAATTGAATATGTGATGCAGGTCTAGTAGCGAAATATAAAAACTTATTGTAATAGTTCTTTCAATGGTTTTGCCATATTTCTTTATTTACTTTTTTTTAATATACCTGAAAAAAAAATTGCAAATCTTAATTTCTGCTCTTAATTTTACAATTAAGTTTTAATGAAATCATTAAAAATAGAATAAGGATTAGTTTCGTAAAAGATGTTAACCTTTGACAATCTGAAAATGTTTAACAAAAACCCGACACAGGTTTGCAAAAATTGCCTGGTACTTCTTTGGCAAGCCCTGTTAATTAATACAATTATATCAGTGCTTACATTATAGTAATATTTTTTTTCCTAATTGAGGGAGAGGCAAATGCCTAAATTAACTCCCTCAGTACCCCGATGGTTTTGTATAGAAGTCCAGGAAAAAACATGACATACAAATAACCAATTTAGAAAAGAAACTCAAACAAAATCATCAGAAAATAAAATAAAGTAATTTTATAATAATTCTTAATTTTTAATAATTTTTTTAAATATTTTGTTTCTTTTGTAAACTATTAAAAAAATTATTATTTTATTTTTTTTTCAATTTTGGTGGGGTCCTGACCCCCCCTCCCTGCTGGATCCGCCACTGATACAACTATTTCGGTACTTACATTATAATAAAATTGTATTCTGTTGTTTTTTTTTTTCATTTATTGAATTTCGTTTTTAAGAAAGTTAAATAATTGGCCTTGTCTCCGGTGGTATATGTATATTCGATAATAAACAATACTATTTTTAAATTCCTTAATTTTTTAGAAAAGTCCTTAATTTAAAAAAAAAAAAAGTTCTCAAAAGTGCTTAATTTTTGCTTTATTAAAAGCGTGGATCATCTATTATAATTATCTATTATTACATATTATTATTTACTATAATTATCTATTATATATTATTATATATTATTATTTATTATAATTATTTATTATTATTATTATTTATTATAATTATCTATTATTGTTACTATATATTATTATTATCTATCATTTACTATAATTATCTATTATTATTGTTATTATTATTTTTATTATTATTTATAATTACTATCTATCATTATTATATAGATTTATTATTATTATCTATTGTTATATATTATTATTATCTATTGGTATTATCAAAAAATTTTGACTTCTAAAATTCTTTTATATTTTAGAATGAGGTTACTTTCAATTTTAAACAAATTGTGTGGTTGAAAAAATTTATAACTTCTCGCTATATTATATCAAATTATCGAAAACTACTTGAAGAAATGAAAAAGATTTACTTTATAACGTTTTCTTATCAATTGTAGAATTAGGTCATGATTTATGAAAGACGAAAACTTACTGTCATGAAATTTTTGTTCACCTTGAAATAAAATATTTATCTATTGACTGTTTATCAATTAATGCATGATTACTTAACTCGAAAAAATTAATCTTGCCTATTTATGTATCATGTTAGAAAAACTTTTACTCCACAAACTCAAGATATTCGAGGTTTTTTTAATTTTGGTTTTATTTTATTGGGTTTTAAATTTTTTTAATCCATTCTCAGTCGCGGTTCCGTAGTGTAGTGGTTATCACGTTTGCTTTACACGCAAAAGGTCCCCGGTTCGATCCCGGGCGGAACCATGTGAAGGTGCCTTTTTTTGATGTTTTGCACGTTTGAGAGGTTTTGAATAAACTATTCTCAGATCATCAATCTAGCATTGCAATGAACTTTTCATTATTTCTATTAAAATGGGAGGAAGAATCAAAATAAACTTTGCGCTACAATTGAATAGAATATTTAAATACATTTTTTTTACCCCTCAAAATGATTTTTAAAAAAATCTACCCTTGTAATACTGGATTGACAAATCTAAATTAAAGAAATCCAAAAATACTGTTTATAAAATTGCAGCACATCTATATAAATTGATGAAGTGTGTGAGAATTATAGTACTTGATAATGGTTATGTTTACTCTCTTACGATTGAAAAAACTCAAATAAATTATAAATATTTCTGAAGATATTTTTTAGTTTTATTAAAACACGGTAAATTAAATTAAATTCATCATAAAGTTTAGTATTTACTTCATAGTAATTTATATTGTGAGTTTTCTTACTTTTCAAGGATATTCAAATTTTTATTATACTAGAAACAACAACAATAATAATAAATATATTGTTTTTTTTTATTTTTAATATTGATTTACACAATGGATACAAATGGAAACTGCAAAAATTTGAAATTCTTAACATTTGCATGAATAACATCATTAAAAATTAATAATTTTATTATTTTCTGTTCAATATTTATGGCCTGCATATCTGCATTTTTCTTACTTTTACCTTCAGTCCAGCCAAAGATTGGCAAATAATATTATAAAATATAGAACAAGCTGCTCTAGATCTTAATTTTAAATTTTGTGCATTAATTTTATACTTTTTATAGGGAAATTAGTTGATATTTTATTGCTCGTTTTTTAACTTTGTCGTATCCATGAATTATAAAATTTTTTTAAAGTTTTGAAACCAAAAAAAATATGAAATAACAGCTGGAACACAAAATTTGGAAATTATTTTAGGAATGACTAAATAGGACAAAATAATACAGTATTTCCTACATATTTCTTTTATGAGCTAGTGCTGCCATCTCTAGTCGGAATTTTTAAATCTGGTTATTTTCCTCAAAACATTTTGTAAGAATCGACATTTAAAATTTTTTATATTTTCAATGAGTTTAAAAATTTTTTTTGTTCATTTTTGACATGAAATATAAGTTCTGATTTTTCTAATGATAGATAAGTTCGTACGTTTGTTTTCAAAAATATTTTGCACTTTTTAAATAAGCCTCATTAAAAACTGAATTGAAAATTTTCGTACGAAATTATATTTTTAAAATTATAAGAAACTGCATAAAAAAAGTTTGCATTGTATATCTGTAAAAAAAAAAAAAAAAAATTCATCTCAGAAGTGTAAAAAAGATGTGTTTCTTCAAAACTATTTTTTTTCACAATTTTTTTTAAAAACTATTTTTACTTAAATATTATTTAAAACGAAACAAAGGATCTTAATTTAAGATGTTGGCTCCTATTTTTTATACAAGAGACTAAAAGACTCATTTAAGGTATCCAATTGGTTAAAAGCCACAAATTGTTGTTCATTAACTTTCCGAAATTCTTCAAAATTCTTATTTTCGATCTTTAGAAATGAAGTTACATTTATTTTTTCATACGCTGACAGACAAAAACGAAACCGGATATATGACTCACTAAGACGAAACTATAATGCTTTGGTTTTTGAGCATTGAAACTGTAATTTATTTGAATACATTTAAAATTTTATTTGAATTTGTTCATTTGAATGAAAAAGTACTTTTAATACAAATAAAATTCCTTTTCGGAAATTAAATTTCGAAATATTGTTATTTTTTGTATTAGCAGAATTTCCTTTCCTTTAAAATGCATTTTCTTAGGAACATTAATTTTGAGAAATTTCTTAGCCATAAAACATATCGTAGAAAAAGTTTACTGCAGAATTCGTTGAAATTTCGAATGTAGATTTTGTTTGCATTTTTTTGAAATAAAAGTTAATGTCCAAGTTTGAATTTATTTTTATCAAGCTTTAAGTAAGAATATTTAGAACTTTTCTTAAAAAATTCGGCGTGAAACAATGCATTTAGTTCAATTTCGTTGTTTTCTTAAGATTTTATTTCAAAACACAGGTAATCACATTATTGATTTAGATTAAATTTTCTTTTGAAACTGATGCATTAAAATTTGTTGAAGAGCTGTTACCATGCCGTGGAAAATTTGTAGTTTTAAACTCAAATTTACCCTTAATTTGAAAAATATTTCCTACATTTTTAAATTTATATTTCTAAGCCCCCTCCTGCTCACCAAACATATACTTAAAATTTAAATTGTGCCTTTTTTAAAAAAATGAAATTGTGACAAACCAGTCGAATACTTTAAAAAGAATAATGATGAAGAGGAAATGATTGCATGAAAATGTGTTTGAAATTTCATATAATTATAAATCATAATATACAGAAGCAAAATTTGATTTAGGTGTTTTTGTACAGTTTCATTTTATAAGTTAAATATATCTTCATATTCTGAAAAGTTTACAAAAAATATTTATGAGAATTTAATTTTGATCAGCTGGTGCTGCCATCTCGTTTTTCAATCATCAGCTATCTAATATGACGCTCCCCCATCCCCAGCCGACTCTCTCTTTCTATCTTTTTTTTCCCCTTGTGCAGTAGTAACAAAAATTATAACAACTGAAGAGATTTAAATAGATAACTGATGCTTATTTTAATCAAATGAGGAATTTAAATTTTGGGGGTTCATCTGTGGATTAGTTCTTACAAATTCACCATATTGTAAAGTTTTGCTTCCTAAATGTCACAGTTAAAAATTTTTGATTGAATTCTTTTCAAGAACCGAAGTGTTTTTGATAGAAATTAGTAACTTTTTTTTTGATAAATTTAAAGAGTTAAAAGAAATTTGTATACAATTATTGTAAGGATATAAAATATGTTCTTATAGGTTTAAGGTACTAAAATAAATGTGAGGAAATTAGAAAACTCTTTAGGATACCAGGAAATAGAATAAACAACTTTTGTGCATTGAGAAAAAATAATTTCCTTTTTATTTTATAGAAAATAAAACAAAATTTTACGGAGCTCACTTAAGTATATCTGACTATATTTTATTGCAAATTAAGTAAATTGGGTAGACATTTATTGCAAATTAAGTATAATAGATGGCGCTATATTACGAGACAAAATTGTAGTCCTTTTGTTATCAATTTGGTACGATACGAAAGTTATATTTCGCAGAAAAGTGCACAGTTTTAAAAATTATATATATAACATAAACAAATTGATTTAATACTTAAAAAACATAAATCACAAGATATTAATATTTTTTTACTTATTTTGAAATTTTAGAGTTTAATTTTGGAATAAAATAATTAAATACAGCAATTCAGTTAGTTAAATGATTGCATGAAAACATAGTGTTATTTTGTTCATAAAGAAGTTTTTTTATTTTTATTATTATATTTTTTTTTAATAATTTTCAAGTTCGACTTGGAAATAATTTTCCACAATTTCAGGAGGAAAAGTATTTGTTTTATCATTTATTCATTGATTTACTCATTAAGCTATTGATATCCAGCAAATATTGTAGTTCAGTTAATACAATTTGAACTACAGCAACCGTCTTGTTCCTTGTTATCGATTCATAGTTATACAGGTGATCATCACCATTATTATTACATATTTTTGTGAAATTGTGATAAATGAAGTCAAATGTTCCTACATTTTAGGAGTCACAGATTAACACTCAAGCAGCAAAAAATGAAACAGAAAAAAAAAGAAACAAAAGAATTCCAGCTGGAAAAAAATTGAATAATTACTAATGAGTAAAGTAAGATCAAAAGCATAAAATTCAATTTGATTGCCGGATGAAATTTAAAGGTGTTTTCGGGGAATCGTGCTCCACCTCCTTTCTATATATTTTTTTTCTTCTTTTTTTTCCACTCAATCAGATTTTTGTGTTATTCATCTCGCTTTCCTCATTCGATTTAAAAAGCATTTTATTTTCTTCCCTTAAACAATTCTTTTCGACCCCTAATGTATGTAATTTTGACTTAATTTTTCACAAGAATATATATAAAGAGTGGTGATTGCAAAACACCGACACTCAGTGGAACCATGACTCTTTGTGGTTTTAATATTAAACGTATTTAAAATATTAAACGTACTTTATATTTAAATGAAAAGAAACATAAATGAATTATACTTATTTATCAATAATGAATTAATTATTTTCAACGAATTTTCATTAAAAAATAAATTGTGTACTGTTATTTGTGATAATTGAAATACTGATGATAAGTAAATATAAATAAAAATTCGAACTTATCTTAATCACTATTAATTAAATATAAAAATAAATTACTTCAACTATGTTTTTATGCTAATATGATATCCTCATGTGAGACCTATTTTTAATTTGATTATCATAAAAAGATAATTGTCATCTTTCTGTTTCATTCATTTTCACTTGACCTAAAAATCATACCATATTGTCATTATTATACATCCAATGTCCAGGCAATTTTAGTTAAAATCAGCATAAAATTAAATGTTTTTAGTTAACTGCACATTATTAAAAAAATATTTACCCATTAATTATTTATTTAAAAGTATTTACCTGTTATAACTATTTATCATCCTTTAGTAATATCGTATATATGGTAATAATTTATCTACAATAGAGTGCCAAGTCAACAAAAATATCGAATAAAATATAACAATTTAACTTTTGCGGATCAATATTTAGAGTAATATTCGCGCACAATTGCTGAATAATCATTTTGGCAAAAAACATTTAATGAGTTTTTATTGTAAGAAAAAAAATTAAGTACCTAAAAAAAAAAAAAAAAAAANAAAAAAAAAAAGAAAAAGGAAAGCGGATTGAACTTGTTATCAAGAGAGATAATTTGGTTTAAATTTTATTCCTATGTATTTGGAACGAAAATTGTAAAAATACAATATAAATTTTTGGGATCTTAACTGTGTACTTGCAACTCGAGAGGAAGACGATTACTCATAGCCAGACACGTGACCTATGACCTCCACGGTAGCTAATCGCTCATAAACTAGATGGCGTATTAAAGTCCAGCTAAGTTTCTCCATATAAGTAAGAATGTTAACTAAGGTAAGGTTAATTAAATACAACGCCGCATCACACAAGGAATTTGTTAAAATATTAGTCTTTCTTGTCTATGTCTTTCACTTAACTTAGATTTATTATTTATTTAAGTATTTTACTGCAACGTGATATATCTTGGGTTTTATGTACCGGACAACTTAAAAAAAAACGCATAATTATTTTGTTTCTGTTCTGCATGGCTTCCTACCTGTCTTTGTGTTATGTAATAAATATTTAGTGAATGAATAGAAATTTTTGTGAAAAATATTTGTGAAAGAATATAATAGAATGTGCCCCTTAAGAGAATTGACACTTGTGCCCCTTAAGAGGCTTGGCTTACTCGAAATAGAAATTAAAGAACAGTCGCTAACGTAAACAAATGCCACGTTTCAACAACCAATCAGGATCGAGATACCCATATCCTTGGTGGTCGTTAAATCGTATGCTCGAGGCATGTGGTTGTTTGAAGAAGACAGGAAAATTTCCCGGTTTTCCACTCCTTGTAACAGAGAGATGCCACTTACTTTCCGAATGTTGTCACCGAGAGATGTGGTTGCTCGGATAGAGCGCTCACCTCTAAATGAGGTGACACGGGTTCGAATCCCAGCGATGGCTCATCGATGCGAATTCCGCACCCGGCACAGTGTAGACGAAAAGTATTTTCCATGGGAGACGGATAATGGGTTGGAAATCCCTTGCTGTCGGGCCGACCGTGTGAGGTTTTCTTCTCCATATAACGTAAATGGTCATCAAAAAGTCCTCTACGCAGGTTAGTTTGTCCATGCTCTATTCAGAAGTTCACTTGTCTTTGGGTTGGCTGTTTAACGCCTGATGTAAAATGTTGTCACCTACAAGTCACTAAAGCATAGACGTTTTTGGAATGGGGGGGGGAGCAGCTGGTGCAAGTCCACCTCAATAATTAGAAATCTCTATATGCCCCCCTCAATATTTCAGACCAATAAAGAAAATTATCATGAATCGTTCACAATTTAAATTCATTAGAGTATAAAGAAGAAAGAAATAATGTATCATTCTCAAAATATTTAATAGATTTAAGAATTTTTTTTCTCTCGCCCGTGTTAAATTTATAGAACTATTGACATCTTGTATTTTAATTTCCCTCGCTTCAAAAGCCTGCGACGCCCATGCTGTAAAGAAGAGTTTGTCTCAATATTCCTCATCACGTTTGGACTCAAAATTTCGATTTGGATTGGAAAATAAAAGATGAGATATCTGAAATATTAACAACATTAAATAAAAGTTGAAATTAGAACCATATTATAAAAATTTTTATTAGCAAAATGTGCTTCTCATGATAATATATTAGAGAGCAAGTTTCTGGAAAACCTTGGGAGAGCCTTCTGGCATCCTGTCTTCCGAAAAATCTCCCTAGATAGAGCTATCGGTGTTTCATCTTTCCGTTTGTTGACGGGGCACGAGTACTTACAGGCGCACTTGCACCGTGCTGGTCTTTCTGACTCTCCTAACTGTACTCTATGTACAAATAGGGCCCATATGAATGGCAGGCATCTATGGAACTGTTCTGCCCTCCAGGAGGCCTGTAATTCTTCTAGTTTCAAGACGCTGGAGATATTTCTTTGTTATATTGGACTGCAAGACTTCTCCTGCACGAGAGAGCAAATGATGGACGTAATTAAAAAAAATAATAATAATATATTTTATTAGAAAATTTTGTTTTGCTTAGCAATTGCACTTAATTAATAGAAAAAAATTTATTTGTTTTCCATAAAAATCGATATTTTAGGGTAAAACAATGGGGAATACGAAACTATTCTAAGGGCTGGCAAACGTGGTTTCTTAATGCTTCAAAAAATTGTCCAGGTCTGCTAGGACCATGTGTATACATCCCAGGGTTTAAAATATCCCCCCCTTTTTTTTGCTCGAAATCTCACTAATTCTGGTACTTATTGAAAGTTTTAAATAGTTTTTTGGCCCTTATCAATTCGTCCCTAAGTTATAAGGCCTCCTTTTTTTACTTCTTTGAGTAAAATAAAAAGTTTTGTAACGGGATTTCATTTTTAAAAACAATACTCCATGGTATAATATATATACATATTTTAAAAAAAAGACATTACTTCATGGTATAAACAATATTCCATGTGACTCCTCCTATGTATAATATTTTTATTTAAAATATTGTTGAAATTAAAAACAGTCTATTTGATGTAATTACAATATGTTGCTGGAGTAATATAAATATTGGAGAACTTTTTGCGTTACGTTTACGTTACGTGGACGGTATAACACTAACCTTATTTTCTGCTCCTTAGAGATACTACTATGCTCAGAAATTGCGTATCGCATTTCACGAATGGCGCAGTAACGTTAATTTTATAGCAATAAGTATTTCTAAAATGGAGACCAAAAAACGCCTAAGTTGGTATATAACCGAACCTATTTTCTACCGAAAAAGAAAATTAGTTAACCGGAGTTAGGAAACCATTTTTTCGGTATTTAATATTTGCAAACACAATATGGTTTAAAAAGTGCTACTTGAGCAAGAATGTATTATAAACAATCTATTACAGTATGTAGCTGTTGTATTGGAAATGAATTATCCTGAGAAAGTTAATTGCTCTAGCAGAGTTTGAGAAGCTTTAAGCACAAATATAAAAAAAATGTAAATTTAAGAAGAACGTTCTTCAATTAATTGCTTGACTGACGATGGTAAATAATTAGTGTTTGGTTTTGCAGGTTTCGAATTGTATATTATAATTTCAAATTCTTAAAATCATTCAGTTTCAAATACGTTATTATTTCAGTTCATGATCAGGGAGATCATAGCTAATCGAATTTTTGAACAGTGAATAAAAATAAAAATGCCTTTATCTTTGGAAATGAGAACACTTAATAAGTAAGGTCAATAATATTATTCATTGAAAAGTTTAGTAAAATGATACGTCAATTCTGCTCATAAAACGTTTTGCAATTAAAAAAAATATATTATGAGAACAGCATTCTGATGCTCTAAGTTGATAATTTCAAATTCATTAATAAAGTACTAGACACGTTTTTCGTTTGAGAAATATGCGAAAATATAACTCTTACGGTATCATAATTTTACATAATACAAATCAGCATTATAAATTCTTCAAACGATAACTCTATCAGCAAATGCAAACGAGTTATAAATTTCAGACCAAAATCAGCGCCATTTTTACACAAAAAGTTTTATAGTGAGTTAAAATATTTTCTAAGCGTAACTCAAAACCGATTCTAAAGATTTAATTAGTTTACTTGGAATTCTTCTCTCATTAAAATACCCGAAAATTAAGCATCATCGATTAAAAATACTCCCATTCATTACAGAGTTATTAATTCTAAAGTTTCGGCTTCTTCTGACGCTTTTGAATCAATACATGAAAAGCTATTTTAAATTAGTCTCTTTTCAATCTAAAAATTCAAAATTGACTTTAGTCGGGTAAAAATCTTGTTAACGCCATCCAATTTAGGAACACTTTTTTCCCCTCCTATTTGACTCTTCTTGTGTAATTTAAATAGCGGATCACACACATAGCAGGTTAATATCATTCTATTATATTAAAAAGGGTTTTAAGATTCGCTTCGCCAGATAAAAATTTTATCATCATCCCATTATGCCTTTACAACAAAAGCCCGGCTTTGAAGGTAATATTTCCTCTGTTTACTTTTCTCTTGATTAATTTTTTCGCTTCGGTGGTCTTACATGGCCGTGGTATGTACTAAAAGCGAGATATCTTGCTTTTTCGATATTGATAAAATTCTATCATCAACGAAAAGATACTAAAGATGAAGGTGACTCCAAAAACTAGCCTCGAGGCGATGAGGAACGTGGGAGAAGCCATTGAAGGTAGAAAGATGGCGAAAAGCAGCAGACCCGTGCCGAGTTGTACATCGCGAAACTCGCCAAAAGTTAAATATTTACGTTTCTGAAGTTACAGTGGCTTGCCCTCTAGCGCGTTTTCTTTCATTGATTAGTTAAGAAGCATATTATTACTTTGGCGATGAGAGTGCGACGTATGGCCCGAAGGCGTCAGATTCTGACACTGACTCGGCGTCAAGAGTGCTCTCGTGCTCTGAAGAATTTACTGATTGGAGAAAACGCATATTTCAGGGGCTTATAGAGATTGTCACGAGAGTTTGATATAAAAGTGCGTGTCTGGTGACAGGGCCAGTAGTGAGTCAACAAGTCGCCAAAACCTTATGGAGAGGCTTCGAAAGAGGCTCAGCGATAACATTTATGCTCGTTTGCAATGGAATTTGAGAGGAAAAGTTCGATTGTGTGACTTCCACTAATGTTTACTTGGAGGATAATTAGACCACCCAAAAATAGAGCTCTAAATTTTAAAGTTCGGGATATGTTTTCGTTATCAATGGGAAAAACTGGTTGAATGAACATATGAATTTGCCTGAAAACTCTCTATTCTCGCAGGAATGACTTCAACAGTCTACAACAGACTGATAACATCCGAGTATTTTTGGGGTTTAAAATATGGCAGTACACACACACACACACACACACACACACACACACACACACATACACACATCACTTCACNGATGCTGAAATAATTCGTTAATTCGGGGTTAAATATTCGTTAAATCGTGAAATTCGTTAAATAAGGGTTCGTTAAATAGGGGTGCGACTATATATATATATATATATATATATTTGGATTGGATCCCAAGACAATTGTGCCACTCTTTTCCTCCCCCCCCGTTAAGTACGGCCGTGGCTACATTGCATGTAAATTACTCGCATAATTTTCTCAAATTGTCGTACAAATCATAAATGCCTGCTACTTATTCACTAATATTATAATATTTCTAAATTTGCCTCAAATTTAACATGATAATACCCAATTTTACCTGGGTAGTTTGACCTTTTCTAGAAGAAAAAATCATTTCTAAAAATAGTAATACATCTATAAATTTTCGAGATTGATATATTGTATAAGACCAAACAATGGATATCGTGGCTAAATCAAACAGTTTCTAGAACGAACAGTTTACTTAGATGTAACTGGTCATCGAACTTTAACTAATTGTTATTTTACCCTTTTAAATTAATAGAACAGATTTTTTTTTATATGAACTCTTTGCTTTAACGTTTTATTTCAGCCCAACTTATAGCTTAGTTCAGCGTTTCTCAACCTTTCAGTATTCGCGGCCCAGTTTTTAATCATAATTTTCATCGCGCCCCCCACTTACANTGTAACTGGTCATCGAACTTTAACTAATTGTTATTTTACCCTTTTAAATTAATAGAACAGATTTTTTTTTATATGAACTCTTTGCTTTAACGTTTTATTTCAGCCCAACTTATAGCTTAGTTTGTTTCAGCTTTTCGATGCCAAAGCATAAAAGAAACTTATGAGTTTTCGCAACAATATTCGCGTTAGTGTTTCATATTATATCGATTAGAAATAAATAAATATAGAGCAAAGTGAAGGCAATAAATGTTTGTTTAAAATGCCCCCATTTTATAAGTTAATAGATTCCTTTGTTACTTTAAAAACATGACTGCAAAATAAGAATGAATTTTCTATCACTTTTTTTCTGATACTATCTCAAAATCTTTTTTCAAACTCACTCCGGGATTTCACGAATTCAAACATACAGCGCCTATTTGAATTATTTATGACTTTTTTCATATGCTTCATAACTTTTTGAAAAATCTCTAAAGATTTCACTTACATACTAGTACAATATTCATTTATTTCTTCATTTGAAATCCCAAATTTAGAAATTTTTTTTTTCAATTTCTTAGATTATAGTTAGGTTTGATCATTGTGTTTTTAGATTTCGAATCTATGTTTTTCGTTGTCAGAATGACACTTGAAGCAAAGTTGTGTTGTAGAATAATGTAGAGAAAATTAAAAAAAGTATCGAGGAACTTATTTAGTTTAAAACAGTTATCAAGATTTAATAATGTCAAATTATTATTTTAAATAATAATAGTATTAACAACAATAATAATAATAATTATGAAGGGGAACACGAAAAGAGTTAAATAATTTTATATTCCAATCTTAAAATTAATTTTATTTCTAGTTTATAATTAATATAATATCTATATCAATAATAATTTAAAATTAATTTGAATTTACTATTAATATTATTTATAAACTAATTTTTAATTTATTATTATTATTGATGTAATAAAAATATTTAATTATCACGCTTTTCAATTTTTGTAGTTTTTCCGAATTTCGGTTATTTTAATTGTTTTAATTCTATTTCGCATAAACAATTTGCAGGAAAATGAAAGTAATTGGTGTTCCTTTACTCTTATCTTCTCTTATTAAGAATCTCTTATTAAGAATACTCTTATCTTCTCTTAATAAGAATTACTCTTATTAAGAATCTTATTCTGTTGAGCATGAATGTGCAATTGATATATAATTTATATTAATAATAAATTAAATTAATTTTTAATTTACTATTAAAATTATTAATAAACTAATTTTTAATTTATTATTCTGATTAATATAATAAAAGTTCTGATTTAATTATAATTCTTTTCAGTTTTAGTAGTTTTTCCGAATTTCGGTTAATTTTTTAAATTCTATTTCGCATAAAAAATTTACAGCAAAATGAAATTGTTTGGTGTTTACTTACTAATATGAATCACATTGTGTTGATTGTTAAACGCTAAAGATATAGAATAATTTTTAAATTTTGCAGGTAAAGTGAAAGTTAAAGAAAGTAATTTATAATATTAGTAATCAAGTTAAATTTTTTAAACTGTCTCTTTAAAAATTTGTTCTTAAATAACTTATTAAATGTAAAGTAAAGAGAATAAATTTAGCTAACTGTTTCCAATTCCTCTAGTAGATTATGGCAATCTAGTGACTATAAAAGTTACGTTGTATAGTTATAAGTTTTAACGTTGCTGTTACAAGTTTTCCGTAAAAGAATCTAAACACACATTTATTTTGCAACATTAAATGCAAAGAGATAGTTCAAACAGGTTTACCAATTTATTCGTAAACAATAAATTCAAGAGTGGTGAGCAGTTGCTTTAAGGTTTAAACATTCATTACATTAACATTCTTATAAAATGTATTGACAATTGAGTTATAGAACTAGAAGTGATTTGTGTCGATGTTGACTTTCTCTTTGAGTAGCGAGTTGTGATATTTACATTGAGAAGAAGTAAACATAGACTGTGTCTGTCTGGAATTGGAATTAACGATTTCCACCTCTCCAACTTCTGCCTCGTCGGACTAAAACTATTTACGAGGTGCGTAAACAAATTAAACAGACTGAGTTTTTAAAAATATTTTTTCGGTCAAATAAAATTATTTACAATTTCATGCTGTCTTCTTCAGAGATTCGTATTCGAGAAGTCCCACATCTTTTGAAACGATTTGAATACTATTCATTGCAGGTTGGGTACTTGGGTAATAAAACTGCTTTCAGTTGGCCAGTTACATCTATTTTTAATGTCTTGATTTTTCAATGTTAGTTATTTATCTTTTTTGTGCCTTTGTTGTACAGTGCGCAAAATAAGAAATGGACCACCTCGAATAACTTTTGATCTAATGGTCGGATCTTCGCGATCTAGAACTCAATCTTAATGGTTTGAGGGCATGATTTCAAATATGCGAATTAATTAGTGCAGACGATATTTCAAATTACGAAATCAGACACAAAAACGTACTTTCTCTGAAGAAGCATAGCGTTTTTTCGACGGATTTGGATTTATGACTTCAGAAATATAGGGGGTAACAGCAATCTGGGAAATATGGTGCTTCATAGAGAGGTATGGTCAGGAGAGCAGTCCAAAGTTTGAACCCCTTAATGTTAATTTTACTTTAAGCATATTTCGCCATATCTCGAGAACTTTTTAAGCGAAATGAAAAAAAAAATTTCAATTTGAAGCATTGCTTTAAAATATATATATATAGGCTTAGATTGTTTGAATATCCAAAAAGCTCGCTTTTTTATAGGTATAATCTAACATTTTTTCACGTAACTATTATAAATTGAAAAGGCTTTTAATATCAATTTTATAGAATTGATTGCAAAGACGCAGACAAAATCTACTAAGGAAATGTAAACCTCGATAAAACTCTTCATTACCCTTTCTTTCCCTCACAATTTTTTACGGATGTACCTGAATTTTTTAAGCGAATTTAAAACTTTTTTGCGCACAATAATAAAATTCGTTTATCCCACGAAAATTACAATAAAAAACAATTCTTAATTAGTTATTGCACTTATTTCATATATTTAATAATTGTTGGAAGCATTTCAAATTGCTAGGTATAAAAATTCTTTCATGATATTTACGAGAGTAGCATATTTGAGGTCACCTTCGGGAACCATTAAGTTTCAGTCTAAATACGTGAAAATATGATAATTAAATCAAAACCTATTTTATGCATTCCATTCTTTGTGTACTTGCGAAAGAGCATCCTATTTAATAAAAGGTTTTACTGAAGAGTAGAACCTTGCGCGTTCAAATCAGAAGTTAGTTGGACTTGGCTAACGTAGAATTTTCACTACAATAGAAATTAAGTTATTTCAAGAAAGTTGTCAAGTCTTCCTTCGACGTCTGAATTTTTATTAAACGTAATTTTTGTACTTTTTGCCTCCTATTTTGTATGAATGTAGATCAAAATGAGTAAAAACTATTATAAGTAGCATTTTAATGCATGGTTATGAAATAAAGCCTGAAGCACTGGTGCCTTTTTCTGCGTTTAAATGTAAAATCTTCCAAACAAGAGTTTTTCAAATTTGCAATCATTGGATGTTACTTAGATTTGACAGTTATTCATCATGGAAATTTTTTTAATTCACTAAATCAATTATTGATACAGTTTTTAATATGAAAGAAAATTTTACCACTTTTTTTAGATTTTAGTGCAAATATATATATATATATATATATACATCAGAATTTCCTTATTCATATCTTATCTTGCTCATTATTTTTCTGTAGTGTCTCTCTTTTATTCAATTTTAATTGAAATACTTTATAGAGACATCAGGAAAACAAAAAGCTCCATAAAGACAAACTTATCGATGTCTACACCTCTATGAGACTCTTTCGAGACATATATATATATATACATATATAT
>NC_092205.1:50602409-50632502 GCF_043381705.1 Parasteatoda tepidariorum | reverse complement strand
AAAAAAAACATACATTTATGCGTCAAAAGGTAAAATTATATATAAGATATTTTGATGATATTGACCTAATATTTTGAATATTTAAACTGATCATAGCAAAATATTATAGGCAAAAATAGAAAGGAAGTTGCATATCTTTTGAGTGGTTATACGAAATGAAAAAATAGACAATCGCCAATATTTGAGAAAGGGCAATACAAAAGTACTCTATCTTTTGAAGCAAACAAGACGAATATATTTTCCATACGTAAGATTGAAAATGGAAAACAGGAGAAGCAAGATCAAATTTTTATCTTAAAGATGATAGAAAAAATACATTTCAAGAACCTTATATCTGAATATATTCAAAACAGACAACAATGTAGGAATTTGAATTTGCTCGTACTGGGCTAGGCATGATCACTTTGGATTAAACTTTTTAATCAAAAATATGATTTTAAAATATTGTAATACTTCAGCCGTAAGAGATTAAACAGGAAGTAATATTATAAATCGAAGAGTAAAAAAAAATACTTGAAATATTGTATTGTTATGGAAGAGATTTATATAAAATAATATGGTCTGTTTCGAAAGATAAGCAATGTGCATTTTCAATTTTATATGAGACCCGGAGTACAGTTTGAAAAATAGTAAAACTGTTCAGTTATTAGAGTTTCTTTAAGGATGGAAAATATAACTTATTAAAACATTTATAATTGCTTAACTTATTAAAGCGCGAAGCAATGGAAAAAAAGGTTAAGAAGTTTTTTCTCTATATAGTTTTGCTTTATTAAATAAAAGATGGTTTTTATTGTTTAAAAACATTTTCAACGTTTATAGAAATTTCTTTATTACATATTAATTGTTTAAATGTCTATTGTAAACATTTTACGTTTCAAATAAATTGTGTGGCCGAATCACAATGACTTGCATACCTTATTTTTAAGAAGTAATATACATAATAAGCTTTTTTGGCAATATTGTTGCCTGAAGGTATAACAGAAATTGAGGACTATCAAGGCATTTTGTTATAATAATTTATAATATTTTAAACCTTATACTTTTTAATAGTTTAAATAATTTGATGTTATATTTTTGAAAGGATATATGAAATTTTCATAATTTTTACAGTATTAGAAGCCAAAATTTTGAAAACTATTTTCTATATATTTGAAAGGAGCATTTGACTTTATGAAACAAATGTACTTCTTAAGTTTCCTGAATATTTTTAATTTCATGTATTTCTATAAATATTATCATTTTTAATTGTTGTCGAAGCAAAAGTAAATCTTGCTTCAAGCAGCAGAGGGTGCGATTTCGTCAAAAATGGCGTGAGTTCATGCCCGAACAATTGTCAGAAATAAAAACAAAGAAAAAAATCTCAAGAATCGCTGAGTTTTGTTTTTAAGTGCACTGACAATCTGTAGCAGTAAATATCACAATAAAAAAATTAACACTTATTTGCAACAATTTACTTTTCAAAAACAATTTGAAAAAAATATAAGATAACATAAAGTGCTTAAAAATGTAGTATGGTAACGAAACGAGTGGGGGGATAAAATTAATATTCAGCAATCGATTTAAGGAAAAATATCGAAGCAAATTTCTCTAATAATATTTAAAATACATATTTACTTCTTAAATCAACAATTTTGAGAAACAACAACGAAACAATAACGCGAAATAGATACACATTTTCATCAAGTTCAATATCAAACGCTACCCATACACTTATCATACACTCATAATGAACATAAAAATAATCACAAAACTAAAATTACACATATCTAATAACAAAATAATAAGACTCTCGAGGCAAAATGTGAAAGATTCACGAATCCGATTTCAGAAAATTTTTTTTGTTTACACTGCGCTTCGAATCCCATCCAGACCCTTGTTTTTCCGGGGGAAAACTGGAGTTCTCCAGAAAAAATATATCCCGAATCTTCTATTTACTTTCACTTTCCTTCTCTCCCCACTTTTTAAATGGGAAAAAAACAGGAACATAAAATGAGACCTAATATGATACCGAAGCCACACACACTTCATGTTGTGATATTAAAAAGGAAATGTCGTTTTCCAAAACTCTCTTTGAAATATAAGTGGGGAAGTTTTAATAGGAAGCCAGTGAAAATATAGTTGCCGAAAAAGTGAAATAGATTGAGTATTGAATAGCGGCCGTCATGCGGGTCTTCTCAGTTTAGAAAAAGTTCGATTATTTTTTACTTGCTTCTTTTTGTTAATTTTTTTATTTAGTTCTATTGGTCCTACACGATATAAATTTTTCAGATCAAAAGATTTGAAATATATGAGATATTTTGCTACTGTAAATCGACTCTAAATTGTTAAAATACACTGTTAAAAATTTCTCGGAAAAAATGGTTAAATAACATTTTAGTTAATTGCTATTTAACCATATTCAAAGAAGATAATCAAATAACCATAAATAAGATGGTAATCAAATTGTTAACTGGGAAAAAAACCGTTAACTGCTTTCACCTAATAAGGTTAAACAACCAAAATTTTATCGTACCAACTAGACCCACCTTAATGAAACCACTTTGTTCATTTCATATGGCCTATTTTTCAATTTCATGACCGACAAAACGGAAGCTTGAGTCCTAGCGTTGACATCATAATATTTCCTTCATTCTTTTCTACACATAAATAGCCTTACACATAAAGAGTCTCCAATGCCCTTTATTCCCCAATTTCTGACCCTGGGCTATTAGAATACGTTTTCATTCACACGTTGATGGCAGCACTATAAAGCTGCTAAGCTATCTTAAATGTTCAGTTTAAATTCTTTAAGGTTTTGAAACTATGATAGTTGTAAATAATTTTTATTTTTGGCTCCTGTTCCTTGTTCAATTGTTTCACAGGCTTATTAAATTTTTTACAAGAATTTTCTATTAAATTTCTGAAAATGCGTCTATTACTGGGATAAAAGTGTGTGTGTAATCTAATTTGCTCATTTTTGAAAAAGATACTGAAAGAAGATACTTTGAGTAATTAAAAAAGGGATTTGTAATTATTTTTTAGTTTATTAAAATTATCATATGTTGTAAGAATGGAAGCAAATGTCTGAGTTTAAAATGAAAACACCCTGAATCTTTTATTCGAACTGTATCCTTTGTCTATGCCCTACAGTGTACAAATTATGGTATAAAGTACTCGTACTTTGGGTGCATCGTCCGTAAAATCCATTTTACCATCATCAATGAAAACCATTTTCATCATAAAAACCTACTTTCACCACATAATATTCTGCCGTAATTTTTGCAGTAATATTTTAATAAAGTAATTCCGTGATTTTATGGTAATTAATAATGTAAAATTTGCTTTTAATTAGATTTTTTTTGTTTGGTAACATGCTCGGGAGAAAAAGGATTTTACGGTAAAAAACATCGGCACCCTGGGTGCTGGTAGTACCTTTTATCGTAATTTGATCCGGAACTTTTTTTTTACCGTGTAGCAGATTTATTAATTATTTTTTTTTGTACAAGTATAATCAATAAAGGTGATAGTTGATAAAATTTTTTATATTTTCTGTCTTTTTAACTTTGAACTTGTGAATTTAAGGTTCTAACTGCAGTTATTATCTTATGTCTCATGGATTCTCATCGCCATAAATATTCTCACAAAGTTTTAGATATTAAGTGTAGACAAGAAAAAAAACATACATTTGAAAGTTAAGATAACAAACTTCAACATGTTGTGCTTATTTTTACTAAAGCTGATCAACACAAAGACAGACTCACATTCCTAATGTTATCATTAAACTAAGAATGCTTGTTTCAAAGTATAAACTTTGAAATCTGTTTAAGATAGTTACAATGAAATTAGCCAATTATTTTTTAACCCAATATTCTATTACAAATCGGTACATGAGCAGAATATTGCAGAAATGAGGACATATGTTTTGAGATATTGAAGATCAAAGGTCAAATAAGGTCACCTATATACTTTGACTTAGCGGCAGAGGGTCAAATGAAACATCAATCAAAAGACGAAATTCTTTTCTTAGCAATGACGTTTAAAATTTTCTTTTACAACAATGAGGAAAAAAAAGCTACTAGTCATACATGCTAGTGTGAATTATTTTTGTTACGATTTTATATTTAAGCATCTATAATTGTACAAAAATTGGCGAAATTCTTACTTTATCATGTTTGTCAATTCCTTCAAATTACAGACCAAAAAAGGGTCGGTCTAAAAGTGATTGATCTGACGTGGAATGATTCGTTATAAATTTGTTCTTGATATATGCATAAGTTGAAAATGAATAAATTAAGTTGAATTATTGTTTTCAAAAAAAGGAACTGCTATATACGTTGAGGATAGCCATTAAAGAAACACAATTCTTTTTTTAAAATTTGATTATTTTTATTTTGAATTAAAAAACGTGATCGGAAATAGTTATTGTTTACACCGGGAATTTTTTTTTTTGTTTCCTGTCTTATGACATTTTCTTAAAAAGATTTCAGATACTTTTGTATCGTTGATTTCAAATCTGCAACCGGTTTCTTTCTTCTGGCTACAGTTTCCATTTTTTTAAATGACACTTTTAGTCTATTTTTTGTCGAAATGTATAAGTTTTAAGATTAGGACATATTAGAATTTGAATTGAAAATTGCTTGACCAGCAAATTGCTCAGATATGCTCGGAAATGTACTTATACGCCACTAGGGGTGCTTTTTATGCAATTAACTGCTTTTTTTTATGAGCTTCTGAACAGGCCGTCATAAGAAATCATCCCTAACTGTGCACTACGACATTTCCGAGCATGGGTTTCTATACAATTTTATACCTAATAATGTGACCTAACTCCCCTAGAAATGTATCGCAACATTTACGCGACCCTCAGCTACATATAACGTTTTTAATCTTGTACATTTCAGCAAAAAACTGACTAAAAACTTCATTTAAAAAAAATCTGTAGCTTTCGGAGTAAAGTAAAACTAATTTTTATTAATATTTTATTAATAAAATTAATATTTGCATAACTCCAAAAAAAAAAAAAAAAAANAAAAAAAAAAAAAAAAAAAAAAAAAAAAAAAATTCTCAGCGATATTTATTTTTTATCCTTTTAATAATTCATTCAATGTCTTGTAATTGATTTTATTTTAAATGTTGATACTTTTTCATTAGAATTTTACCGAAACAAGTTTATATAAGAACCGAAATATTAAATAAATAATAGATTTTTGATTGGATATAATTGCAATTATTACTTGCTAAAATATCCCAGCTTTCGGCGCCCTATCAATTGATTCATGGAACCACGGGTTTCCGCGGAACTCCTTAAGGAAAACCTCTTGTCTAGGCCTTTCTCTTCCTTGAAATTTGTTCCCCCACTTTTGAATACCCCTGTATAATGATATTTAAAACTTGTGCGTGACTTAAAAAATAATCATTTACTTCATGTATTTCAAACTATGCTTACTATTTATATTGTAATAAAAGGGTAAGCTATAAATCTTAAAGAAAATATACTTCATAAAACTTGGCTATTTAACTTTGAATTGCTTGCTGGCCTTGAAATTTATTACAGAATTTCTCAAATATTCATAATTTTATTTTGAATTACATTTTCCCACGACCATTATTAAAATTCCGTAAGCAATTAATTTTAAAACTTTTACTTACAATAAATTAAATTTTTTTTAATAGCTTTAATACTTTTTTTTCTTCAAATCTATGACATTCTTCAAATATATTCAAACTAACATACTTAGATTACTTTGCCTTTCCAACTAAGATGATTAAATTATTTCTTTATCAAGAACTGGATTATAATATCTGAATCTATATAATATTCTTCCTAGAAATATTAAGATGCCGGCGGGCTTCTTAGTTTATGTCGCAAATTCGACGGAGAACTTAACATTATACTCATGTCTATGTCAATAGAATATTAAACTGGAAAACTCCAGATTGGAATGTATATTATTTGCATGTAATATTAAATGCATGGGGAAATCTTTATAATCTGGAATTAAAATAGAATAAATATACTCACCATAGTTATCTGAAATGTTGAAGTAACAACAAAAGTAGACAAAATTTCTCCAGTTTCAAGAATCTTCAAAGCAAAATAAATAAGAATACATTGGTATATCCGTTTTCTTTTGTTTACTTAGTAAATATGCCTTTATTCAGAACTATCTATTCTAAGAAGAAATAATACATAAGAATGTGTTTGATTCGCTTCGGATATTAATAAGATTAGATACGCTATTTTCAAATAAATTTTACGGTGATTTTTTTTTAAATATTTCAGTCAAGGTATTCTTGTCTGAGGATTTTTATTCAGTTCTCTATAATCAATATGGGAAGCAAAGGTACTTGATAAAAAGAAAGTTTATGTATTCAGTCGAGAGGATTATATGTGATTTGATATTCATTCATTCTATTGATAAATGGAAGAAATAACCTTGGGACTAAACTAATTGTAACAATTTGATTAAAGTGACTTAACTCTTATAGATAAGATATTTATTGGATTATATATATCAGATATTATATATATCAGATATTATATATATCAGATATATTTATATATATCAGAATTATTGGATTAGATATATCAGTCTTTCAATTCGAATAGATTGCTGGATAAAATTTGTGTTATTATTTTGAATAGCTGACAACGACATTAACGTCTCTCTCTCTCTCTCTCTCTCTCTCTCTCTCTCTCTCTCTCTCTCTCTCTCTCTCTCTCTCTCTCTCTCTCTCTCTCTCTCTCTCTCTCTCTCTCTCTCTCTCTCTCTNCTCTCTCTCTCCCTCTCTCTCTCTCTCTCTCTCTCTCTCTCTCGTTGTGTCTCGAGAAGTGCATAGAAGAAAATTTTCCATCTTATTTCACAAAAAGGATTTGAATAATGTGTTTATACTTCTCTCTGTTTATACTTCTGCCTACTTCTTCTGCCACGAACTCATATTTATAGTGGTTTGCGTGATTTAATTATTACTAAAGTGCGATTTAATTATCATTAATATGATTTAGTTATTACGGATTTTCAATTATTGCTAAAATTCAATGAAGAAGACTGAAGAATGAATTACTAAAATTCAGAAAGAATTTTGTCAATACCATGGACATCTCTTGAAAGTAGCAATCTCTTCAAGCTAATTAAAGTGTTACTAGTCAAACTAATTAGACTAATAAAGTCTTTCCTACCTTGTGGGCAGCGTACGGTATGGATGATTGCTTGTATCAAGACGGCAACGCAAGATCCCATGATGCAAGGAGGACTCTTGATTGGTATGTGAACAACAACGTTTAAACGCATGGAGTGGCCGGCACAGAGCCCTGATCTTAACCCAATTGAACATCTGTGGGACGAATTGGACTGTCGGTTGAGGGCCTGCACCCCACTCCCCAGAAGCAAGCACGAACTATGGAACTTCCTGTTAAACTTTTGGAGGGAAATTCCTCTTGCCACTATGGCTAATTTAGTGGAAAGCATGCCCAGAAGGGTTGCAGCTGTGATCGCAGCCAAATGAGGCCCAACTCCTATTAATTTTAATAAATATGGGTTTATGTCGTTATAGTGTTGCGTCCCGTCACTTTCTTCCGAATAGTATATATATATATATATATATATATTATTATATATATATCTATATATGCAGTGGATATAACAAGTAAAAATAATTTTAAAGTTGCAAAAAAAGAAAAATTTTTTTAAAAAAAAGTTCTATAATTTTTTTTTACCCTCAGTAAAGTATATCTTCTACTTTACAAGTCCCTGAATTCTTTTTGTTCTCTGTGTTTTATAGAATTTGTTTCCAAAAATATCACATTAGATTTCAGTTGTAGCTTGATTTAATGCAGCTGAAAATCAGCGCAGTGTTACAGCCTAAGTAAATGAGAAACGTACCTAGTGATGCTGAGTTCAAAGGCGTGCCGTCGTTCTTAATCAAATATTTGTTCCTTGGTTTCCTAGTCATACAACCAAACTCCTTTATGCTAGATAAAGCTTTGAATCCGTGTCGTCTTCCCCTCATGGAACGTATTTAGTGTTAGGAGTTCAATAAAGTAATGTTTACCTACAAGTAAAGAATAATCTCCTGTCCACCTATCCTTTGCACATTTCTTTTATTTTTGAAACATTTTAACACTCTTTTCTCACTTTATTCGTTATATCTTTTGAAGACGTATTTTGTCTTTTTGCCGCTATTTTTGGCTTTCAAAGGTGGCAATAGCTACAGAGACTAGTTATTTGAAACTCTATTTGATTTTGCGCTTCATTTAAAAATAATTCAATGAACCAAAAAAGACGATTTGAGCGGGGCGCTTTGGATATTACGCACAAAATGTTAGAGCGCTATTTTTGTTAAAATGGAGCCTTTTTGAGAGGGAGGGGGAATTTCAAGAACGGATAAGCTTTTTAGGTTTTGCTTTAGTTAATGGAATTGAGAAAAATATAGCAATATTGTTTAATTAGATAAAAGCAAATAGACATGAAAAGATGAGAAAATTCTCTTTCTTTGTTTTGAAATATATTTCAAAGAGTTTATTTTATTGACATATGAGATTTATAAAATAATGAAATTACAGTTATTATTTTTGGATAGTTGGATTTTTGAATGTACTATTTTTGATAGTTATGTGTATTTTATTAGTGCTACTTGACAATAATTCAGAAATAATTTGACGTAAGATATACGATATATTAGATATTAGAGATCAGACATTAGAGGTAACCGAAAAATAAAACTAATGATAATAATTAAAGAACTACTAATTTAATAATACTTAATTAATTTATTTGAAAATTGAAACCAAAAATAATAATTAAATAGCTACTAATTTATTAATACTTAATTAATTTATGTAATAATTGAATCTAATATGTAATAATAATTTAATAAGTACATTTATATATATTTAAAAAAGTGAAAGTCTTTCGATATGTGTGTGGGCTATTCTCAAAATAGAACTGCATCTAGAAAATTTTTCTTAAAAAATAAACCTTCGAATTAGTACTTATAAAAATTTCAGATTCAACTGGAATGCTTCTTGTCCATTAAGCTTAAATCAGCAGTGCGCTTTGGAACATAAAATTGAAACATGATCTTGAATTTGAATTATGTTCCAATCGTTTATCAATATTCAAAAGTGTTTATATAAAAATAATAAAAATAAAAGTTACCTGAAACAGTAAAGAATTTACACTCTTGTCATGCTGTTATACAGTAGGTCTCTAAAATTGTTTTTTTGTTAAATTATAAAAGAGTAATAAAGCTTAATGAATGATAGGAAACAGATAAAAAAATATAATAGAGGAAAAAGCTGAAAGTAGAGCTAAATTTTAGATGTTCTTGTACTGCAAATTACTGAATTTAAGTCATACAGAATTTTGTATCTATCTACCTATATTTCTTTTTATAATCTTAATATGAAATGAAACTAAAAATCAAAAGTCAATAAATAAAGTTACAATGAAATTACTGTTAACATGGTAACAGAGTGCAAGAGTAACAAAGAGGAAAAAAGAAACTGCAAGTTAATTTACTTCGATTAACAGGGTAACAGAGTGCAAGAGTAGCATAGAAGAAAAAAGAAACTGCAAGTTAATTTACTTCTATTAACATGGTAACAGAGTGCAAGCGTAACATAGAGGAAAAAAGAAACTGCTAGTTAATTTACTTCTATTATCATGGTAACAGAGTGCAAGAGTACCATAGAGGAAAAAAGGAACTGCAAGTTAATTCAATTGAAAAGGAGACTTGATAATCACACAAAAATTAAAAGCGCTAAATTTGATCTTACCATAAGAAATCAAATAAAAGGAATAAATTAAAACGATTAAGACAATTAATTTAAAACAATTATGATACTGGTAGAAGGAAAAGTGAATAAAATATATCTTGTCACATTGTCAAAGCTTTATTTTTGTAGATTGTAGCAAACATAAAAATAACTTTTAAAATGGCTTAAAATGGCCGTAGATCTAAAAATAAACTATCCAGGGAGCTATAGGAACTATTTTTACCAATTCCCCAGAAATAGCTTAATACAACAATTATGGTAATATTGTGGAAAAAAATTGGAATTAGATTAAACTGTTTAAAATTTACTTTACCGGCACCTTGAATGCTGATATTTTTTACCGTACTTTGATCCGGAATTTTCTACAATTTATAGACAGAATAAATGAAGCTCTGTGATAGATGGAATTACAAATTTCAATTGTTTTGATCACTAAAATCATAATTTTTCGTCCTCATGCGGGCAATCATAATTAATTGTCAATAAAAATTCTGACTAGCTATGGAACTCAAATTATAGCTCTATCACTGTGATGGACGACAATGTACATTCTAATTATTTTCTGACTGCAGCATTTATCGTATTTTATAATTAACAATAGAAATTGTGATTAGCTAATAATATGAAATTTGTTTGATGACAATATGTATGGTATTTTCTACACTATGGTGTACTGCAAGCTCTTCACTTAAGTTCTATACTTCTGGGCTACTGTTTGCGGCGTATTTTAAAGACATTTGGCCTACGACGTGAGCATTGTGATTTGAGACAATCTTGAGTAGCATTTTTTGTGTGCGTGTTTTTGTTACCTGATTTATTATTTGTGTTTAAAAAAAATAAACGTTTTAAAAATCTTAATTTTAAGATCTATCATTTTAAGACATTAGAATCGTCATCTAAAAAAAAGAATCGTTAAAAAACACTACTTCCCTTGTCAGCAATTTGCCAGCTTTAACCTAATTAACCTAATAATTAATTTAAACCTAAATGATAATTTGTAAAAAAAACTAAATCTCGCCGCTAGAATAACAGACTAGCACTACCGTATGATGGTGCACGGATTGCAGAAAGAACTAACTGTAATAAATAAGTAAAACGAGGCCAAAAAAGCGAGTTCTTCTATATCTAGCAATCATGTCAATTTTTTTTAAAAAATGCATCTGTAAGTAACTAAAACAAATTTTCACTTTAAATTCATCAGAATTATTTAATAACATTAATATCTTATGAAGTAACAGCAGATTTGGGCTCAGAAATTATAAAGCTTATTTCCTTTATTAAAAACAATATTATCGGTGCTTCAAACTACCTATGTACTAAGTTTCATCGATTTCGGTTGGATGGTTTAGGACACACAAATCCAGACATAGAAAGACAGATATTAAATTTCATTTACATAGATTTCATTAATACTTTCATTTAATACCATTTATTTTAACTTGGTTTAATCGAAGCCTTATAATTTCACAAATATCCAAGAATCACAGTTTGTAATAAATGTAATTTTGGGACATAATCTTCATAATATATATACATTTCTTTCAATGAATTTCTTATGGCTTTAATTTTACTATTACTCTCATATACTACTTCATTTTTTTTTAAATTAAAATTTTTTCCTGGCAGTAAACCAAACTTTTATGCATTGTAAAACGTACGACATGTAAATTTCCATCTCAATGGAATAGTTTGCATTAATATTGCTTATAATCTTGTTGTCTCTGAGGCGCGGTGGCTTATGGGATATAGCATACGCCTCCCAATGAGGTAACCTAAATTTCAAGCCCAGTGGTAGCTAGTTGATACAAATTCTGCTCCTCGTTTGCACAGACCGCCTGACGTAAAAATCTTCTCAGTGGCAGACGGATCATGGATTTAAATCCCCTTACCATCGGCTAACCGTGGGAGGTTTACGTGGTTTTTCTCTCCATGTAACGCAAATGCGGTTGGTTTCATCAAAATCCTCCATGACGAGTTTGTCCAGCTTGACCTTATGCTTCATTCCTTGTCTTCTGAGTTGGACTCAAAATTATACGGTTATGTTTCTAATTTTGAGCTATGCTTTAAATATTTAAAAAATATTTAACTTCTTTGGAGACATTTTACCATTATTATTAGAATCAATAAATTATTCATAATTAGAATTAATCAATAGAAAGTTATTAGAATCAATGAATAGTTCTCCATTTTATAAATTTTTTTCCTCGATGAAACAATACGATGAAAGTGTCTATTTGAATACTGAAATTTTTGGTCATGAATACTTTTCCTTTTAATAGGGCTCTCGCCTCCCAATGAGGTGAACCGGGTTCGAATCCCAGCAGTGCCTGGTTGAAACGAATCTCGCAGTGCTGATGTAAAATACCCTCAATGGTAGACTGATCATGGTTTAGAGTACCCTTGCTATCAGGCTACGAAGTTGAACATTGATATTCGTAAACTTAATATTTGGTTGGCAGCTCGACGCCGGCTATGAAATAAAAATGAAATAAATTGTTTTTAAAAGAAGAAGCACCACAAAACTACCTATTTTATAGATATGAATGGTAGTAATTATGAAAATTTTTATAAGAAAGAACATGAAAACTTTAAAAATGCCTGCTTAGCTCACTTATTAACATGTGTTAGTTTCAAATATTTTTGTGGTCAACTTTAATACTTTTTTCATGTTTCTTTTATTTGTCCAGTCCTGGTTTCGATTTTTTTTAATATATTAAAAAGACAGTAAAAACATTTATAGGTTTGAAAACTTCAGAAGACTTCATCATAGTTTCTTTGCTCACTGATAAATTTAATAATTATTTTTTCGGTAAAATTAGATTTTTTCTCAAAAGGGTCTTGTAGCAGACGATGAGGAATAATGTAGAGCTTCTACAGTAAGTTCTATTTTCACTTTTAGTATTATGTGATGTTTAACTCATGTAAGACATGTTAAAAATGAAACTAAGCTGAATAGAATTTTAATTATTGATAATTTTATAAAAATTACATTGGTAAAAGTTCTTTTATTGTTTTTATTAACATATTTTTTAGCACTTAAATAAATATTTCATCATAATATAAATTTTTTTCTTTTTGTTAACTCAATGGAATCTTGATATCTTTGAGATAAAATCTCGATAGATGAACGTTTGTGTCAATGGAATATTGCAGTCAAAAATTAGATCACTAGATCACTTTCCGACTAACTAGAGCATTCAAGACAGTATTCAAAAAAATTAAAAAGTTCGTGCATTGAAAAATTAAGATTTACTGCATAAATTTTGATTAAAAGTTTATTTCTGGAAGATAATTTGATTACCAATATTTCAACTCCATTAACTTAAAATATATCATAAAAAAGTGAATGTACAGAAACTTAGAGTAAACTATGAAGTTTCAAATACTGAAAGAACATTTTCAAAATATCAAAATGCAAAAAAATTATTTGTAAATGAAGCTCCCATAGGAAAAGCATTAGCTGCTGGCATTGAGAGGGGAACGTCCTCTTAAGCACCGTGTCCAATGCCAATGCAAGATTCAATCATCTTTCAGCCTCTACCAGTAGAACTATTATCACGATATTACTTTGAAAGAGAATTTACCCTCAATAAAATTTTTTCGACCACTTTAAAACTAGTTAGAACGCTAAAATTTAAACTGAAGCTTAATGCTGAATTACAATACCATTTGCAAACCAATTCGCGACCATTATCAACAGAATTTATCCTGAAAGTATTTCTAAAGGAAACTTATCACTTGTCGAATTTCCGCCCATTTTCTGATTAACTAGAGTGCTCACAATATGACAGTCAAGCCATGCTTGACTACAATGTAAGTTTCCATCCTTTTTAAAACAATTAGAATTAATCACCATATTATCACAAAGTTAAATGATTGATGGCTGAAATTTAGTCCACTTTCCGAACAATTAAAGAGTTTAAACCTGATCCGTTGCTTTGATTCGAGGAAATAATTAAATAATACACTATGCGAGAAATTCTAAAGGCAGCGCTCAATGAAATGCAAAGTGATTTAAAAGATCTTTGCTTCAGGGAATATATACTTAAGAAATCTAGATTTTTTAATATTAACTTAAAGTTACGTAGCACACTCATTAAATCAATAATGAGTAACTTACAAGAAAATGACATATTTGTTTAAAGAAAGTAAAAAGCCATTAAAATCTAGTATTGAATATAATCATTAAAAAGCAACTTGTATTTCTATAAAAATATACGATAACCAGTAAAAGTTAATATTTCAGCAATAAAGCAAATCTAAACTTAAAGAACATAACAAGATAGTGATAAATAAGAACCATGAACGAAAACAATGACAAATTGCCATAGTTAATTATAATTGAAAAATGAATAAACAGCAGCAGTTTCAGAATTTTTGCTTTGGTATCAATATTTAGTTACGTTACGATTCGTTTTTCTTTTTCCAGCCAAGAGACAAGAAACTATGCCAAAGTACAGTAAATTAGTGATGTACAAATTAAGCTTTTTAAATATAAAATTATAACTTATTTTTAGTTTGTTTTTAAAATTCTCTCCTAGAAATTATTTCTTAAGGAAAAAACTAACATTTTCTCAAAAATTTACGATTTATTCGACATACAATAACATAAATAACTTGATAAAAGTGACAAGTGAGAGTTATCATAATTTTTGAAATCTTATTATTTCACAAAATAAATGATTTTTTATCCTTGCATAAAAGATGCTTTGAACAGCTTAGAACAATTTTAAAAGGAAAAGAAAAGAATATGTACCCGAAATTATGAGAATCTGCTAAATAAAAATACATTTGTCGATCACTCCATCTTAAGACTGCGAAAGTTCCTTTCGGTTTGTTTCAGTACAGTTTGACTCTCGACCAATCAGAGAATGTTACACCAAACGATTTTTTTAAAGTTATAATTTAATATTCCCAATTTTTAACTGCATTTAAGCTTTTAATACTAGCGAAAAATTACATTTCTTGACAAACGATATTTTTAGAGTCGTTTTCTTCATAATTTATAATCGTATCTTCATCGAATATTATACTTTCCTTAATGATATCATGTCCCTATATATAACATGCGATTTAATTTATTATTTTTATTGTTCAAAAAAGATTTTGTCTTTACACAAAATCGTATGAAACGTGATTTGTGTCAAACGATTTTTTAAAGTTATTCTCTGAAATGATGTTTTAACTTTCAATAATAATTTTAATTAGAACACAATAAAAGTTTCACACTTTCACGGAAATTTATGAATGGCAACAGTGTTGTAAGGAAAAAATGTTCCATTAAGTAAGCTCCGTGAAGACATTGTAAATATTTTGTTACAGGTATAGTTATGATTTCATTTTAGCTATCTTTCCTACAATAAAGTATAAATATTAATAGTCTGGGTAAAAATTTTCAACAAAAACTTCATGCCTGATTTGTAAAACGGGAGATTTTGAAGAACGTAAATATAGGCTTTATCAACGCTTTCTGGACTACATTACAATAAACAGGTAGATATTTTAATTATTTTTATATAATAGTTTCTGTTTAATTTTTCTAGTTACTTTAACATAGTTCTTTTTTTTCCTTTCAAACCTAATTTTTGTTTATTTAATTATTCAGTAATTTAAGATTTATTGCATAAAAATATCTTTTGGTGTTCAATGTATATCCAAGAGCAATTTTTAGGTAGATTTATTATTTTTATGTTTTAACAAAAACAAATCAGTTCAAAAGTGAACCACTGTAACCCACATTTAACAACGAGCTACATTAAACTGCAAAATAAAAAAACGAACCCCTCAGCATCAAAATGGTAGTGATCAAGCGACATAATTTTCAATATTTCACAATGTCACTTCTTCAAGTAAAATCGCTCTCTTGACCAAACTGTTGGCACCATATTTCCCATATCGCGTTCACCGTACTTTGGGGGGTCAGAAATCTGAATCAATTGAAAAAAAAGGTATATTTACTTACAGAAAGTATGAGTTTTTGTGTCTGATTTCGTAACTTAAAAAATTGTCCTGGCGCTTATTAATTAGTACATTTGAGCCTACTTCTCTTGAACCATTAAGACTGAATCCTATAATGTGAAAATTCAATTATTAGGATCTGTCATGTTGGATTAAAGTTAGTTGGCCCACTTTTTTTGCGCATTGTATAAAAATATTTTATATTTTCCTAGATATACAATTCTTTATTAGCTACATAGCTATAATTTAAAAATAGCCGTTTTTCTACAACATTTAAAACTTTTTTACATTTTGAACTGTTTCAAATACTATAGAAATGCTTATAATGATTGAGAGTATGCTTGAGGTGTGTAGTGATGAAATTAATCTATTGAGAAACAATGACTAAATAAACAAAGAGAAAATCAAAAACATAATTTTATAAAAAAGTTTCAAAGTTCAGTTTAGAATTAAAAAAAATTATTTCTCGCCTACAATGGTTTTCGAACTTAGAATAAAAAAAAAAAANGAAAATATTTTTTTTTAATTTTAATTTTATTTCACTTTGCATGTCTTTTTTCTTTTCATTTTCATGCATTGTCATCCAATTCTGAACTGTGTGCTAAATTTGAAGTTTCTAGCTAGTCGGGAAGTTAGTTTAAAGTCGATTAAAAAATTCCACCCGGACAGACATACACGAAGGCAAGTTTATATAAACGTGGTAAAAAACAGAGACTTTCCCATAAAATTCAAGTATGCTTATAAAGCTTTCGAAATTTAATATTATTTCTTTATCCTGTAATTTAATTACTTAATATGTTTCTTAACTTTTGAAAGAACTTAGCTATTTAATTTATGAGACCAAAAATTATGATTCCCAATTTCAATAAATGTAGCCAATGGAAAAGTATTCATTGTGGTTATGAAATGCGCCACGACGAAAATCTTAAAAAATCACTATGACCTCAAACTTTAAAGAATTTAAATGGTATTTAACAAACTAATTTAGATGTATAACACAGATAGAGGATAAAAAAGCCAACATTTCTGTAATATAATCCATTATAGATTAATTTATTCAACCTTAAACCATTCATACTATCTTTCTAATTGAAATCACTTTCTGATTAATTAACTTTCAGTCCTTGCGCATCTAAACTGAATCCTTACAAACTTCGCCAGAAAAGAAAAGATATCCACGCTGTACAGTCCATCAACCGAAAGAGCGTCATGTACAAGTACGCCAGTCAATTTGCTTGGAGGGAGTTTTCCAAAGCCAAACAAGGCGAGAAAATCAAAGTCTCTTTGATGATTTAAAAGCGGTTTGTTGGACACAAAGGGGAAGAGAAGATGGAGGGGGCGGTAGACACACTTTATACACTGATGCCACCCCAGCAAGAGAAGTCTGGCAAGTGTTTGGTCAAGGAATGACAGCCTGAAAGATCGATGATAGCAATATATCTAACCGTTCTCTCTCCCCATCTTCTACTCACACTGCCTCTTTCAGAGCATCCTCTCCGTTGTCTCTGTGTATGTGATGGGGAGCAATGAGATTTCAAGGATTGGCTCCACAGCATCGTCCTCTTGGGCATCACCTCTCGGAGCAACTGGTGCATTAAGGATGGGTTGGATGAAAGGAAAGGAAACTCTTCTGCTTTAACCTTTTAAAAGATCCCGTATTGCCCGATGTCTGGGAAAATAAAACAAAGATTGGTAGTGAAGAATTGAGATCAATAGACAGATGGGGAAAAATGATAAGGTAGAAATGGTAAAAAGGAAATGATAGCGGAAAAAAAATCCTCTAAGATGCCTGGTGTAAAAGTTGAAAAGGGACATGCCGTTTCTATTTTTTCTTTGATCTTAAGGCTAAAATTAAATCCCTTTTTCGCATTTAAAGTAGGTTAATTATAATAAGGGATTAATTTTAGATCTTTATGAACTTAATCTAACCGGTTAAGGTCGTTAATAAAAGGGGTTATGGGCATAACTTAATCTAAGGGATTAAGGTCAAGAAAAATTTTGTAAATTATTCAGTTCAATTTGTTTTGTAAATTTAGATATTGTCTACTGATATTTCCGACCCTTCTGTTTAATTTAATTTTGAAAAAAAAAAAACATTAGGGTTTTTTTTAAGAAATTTCATTTCAGAAAGCGTTTGGAGAGTTTTGTAAAGAAATAATATTGTCATGCTATTACACGCATTACATATTACCCCACTAGCAAAATTTGCTAAGTCAATCTGCAGAACCAAAATTTGTCAGCAACCCAAACCCATACAGGTGGAGACGGTTATTGTGAAAATAAGGCTTACCAAAATACATCTATTTGTGGATAAAAATTAAACAAGAGAAATGCATATCGTTTGAATTTAATTTGAAATATGAAATAGTACTTAGAAAGGAAGATGGAATTAAGCATTACATAACAAAAGTATTAAAGTATATATTTAACTAAGCAGAAAAAAATGTTCAGTTTAAATTTATTTCAAAATTAATGAAGTAAATGTTACTAAGATATGACATTCTAAAATAAACAAATACAACAAAAATATCTGAAATTTTTTAAATAAAGTAAAGAGAAGTAAAACAAAATTATGTTTTACTGAAAGTAAGGCTTATAACTTCTAAACTATTAAATCAAACAGATTTGTTTTATTTACATTCGATTTAACGTAAAAACACTATTAGGTAATAATACCTTACTTGCCGAGATTGCAATATTAGACTAGTAAGTAGGTTAATAAAAAATTCTACTTTTTATACATGAAACCTAAACAAGTTCGAAAATATTAACCTTACCAACTTGGGATTGATTTTATTCGATTCAACACTAAAAAAAAAATCGGAAAAATACCTGACTTATCTAGATAGCAGCCATTTAAGTACATCTCCCTCTACACTCTGCAGTATGATCCTTTTGGAGATGGATTATGAAACGCTTTAATATCTTAAAATCATGTGCTACCAATGATGAAAACTTATTTATCATACATTTTTATGCTATGCTATTCCACTAATTTGTAGGTGAATTGTCCAGCATTTTTAATTACAGCTGGATAAAGTTTTTAAAAAACATAAGATTAAATGGATATCAATCAATGACGTCAGTGATTTCATTTCCTCCCCCTATAACGAATATCGTACAGAAGCAATGAAGCAAACTAGCCCTCAAAGATTGTCCACACTAGCCCCGTGTAATGGTGTTAGTTTGGAGAAAAATAACCTTCTTTAAAAAATTATTATGGAAAAACTAATCAAGCTTGTAATTCCTGATATAAACCTAAATGCAGGAAAAAGTCCAGATTATAGATTAAAAATACGACATGTGTTAAAAATTACATTAAATGCAAATTTCGTCTACACTAGTCTTCTCTCCCCTACGCTATTTTCAGTTTTTTTTAATGAAAAGTTATGCCAAGTGCAACACATTTTTTATTGCACACTGAGCATAATATTAAAAAAAAATATATATAAGCTAAAAACTGGAGATAATTCACTGCTCACCGAATTAAGAGCTCCCAAAAGAAACAAAATTGTCGACGAAACAAAATGACACTTGATTAGAATTGAAATGATGAAAATCATAAGGAAAAATAGCGTTTTAAGGAAATTTCTTTCCGCATTTTTTAAAATTGTTCTACATATTTTTTTTACTACAAAAATATATATTTATTGATACATACTTAAATTTAATCGTTTATTCAGTGATATAAAATTTCGTATTTTAATGAAGATATTTTAAGGCGATGACTATCTTACAGTAAGAAAAGAAAGATCTACCTTCTCCCATTATTTCCACTCTGCAACGTAGGGTAGTAAAAGCACGGAGAGGGGAGTACAAACAATGAGTCATCTCCACTGAGTTCAGTTGCTTCAAGTTGCAGTGATAGGGGACGCCGAAAAAAAAATTACGCAGTTAATTCCGTTTTTCGAAGCTCTGTCACCAAGGAAAATAAAGAAAAGCCATAGTTTAAGTGCCTTGCACTTGAAGCAATGCGATAATTTAGAACTATGTATATAATCTTGCCATGAAGAACTATCTGGGCTTTAGAGCAGATAGATAACTTAAATATTTGAAAAGTTATTAAACGTTTTAAAAATTGCCACTATGGCGAAATTTTTCCACCTAGATGAAAATCAAAATCACTGCCGTCTTAGTTTTTGCAAATTTTTATGAGCTCAGGTAATGCAGCATTGGAGTAAATTTTTAAATATTAAAAAATTAGATCACAAACTTTTTTCATTTTCACAAAACTGTGGATTTTCTTCATATTGACTTTTTGCGCCATTTTTAATATAAGCGTCGCTAGCACTGGCTTTAAATAAGCTAAACTTGACCTAACTGCCATGAGTAACAGTTGCAAACTAGCAGCTGTTATAAAAATAGCATACTTTTTGCAAAAAAGCACCATTTCATATCACGACAGAGCCTTCGATAAACAGTTTTAAGCTAAAATAAGCACAAAATTCAGTCAAAGAATAGAGCAGAGTATTCTATAATTTTATTTTTTCTGTCAAGATCATGCATTCATTTCTGCTAAGTTTCTTTGCAGACAAATTGCTGCTTTTTTCCCAGGGAAAATTAAAATCTCTCTTTAACTCGCGGTAAAAACCATTTTTTTCCTTTTCAAAATGCTGTAGTGCGGAACAAATGCGTTATGTTGTGAAAAAAGAAGAAATAAAAATATGTTACGGTCGTGCATCTCACTCCAACTTTTAAAAAACTGAGAAAATTGCCCATTTTTTGTACTCAGTAAAATTGCACAACCAATATGCTCTTGTTTCCTATGCTTATTTTATGGTTTAGAAAATTGAAATAAATTATAATATCTTTTATAGTTCAATGCAAAAAAGTCACTCAATGCGTTTGAAAAACACGAATTATTAAAATTTTTTTCAAATTTCTTGCCATTTGAATAGGTTTCAAGTGGCAAATTTTACGTCAAGTATCTAACAATAGAGTCCCGAGAGATTTTTCTTTAGTGCAAACAATCGAAACACGACTTTCTTCAAATCCATTTTAAAGAGAAATTTCAATTGCCAACTCAATCAAATTGCAAGAATCCGAATTCTTTTGTTTTAAAAAAAAGTTCGGCAATTCGAAGAAAAAATGAAATTATTTTAAAACGAGGCACCTATTCCTGCAATGGCTACTTACAGAAAAGTTCGACTTTTATTATGATTCGATTGTTTTTTAATTATGATTCATGCGACCATGATAAAAACTCATTCCATCAGAAACTACATTGTTAGAAATTTCTCGAACTAATGATTAAATAGCAATTTATTTAATTATTATTTTATCATATTCAACCAAAACAGTTAAACAATCGTAAAAAAGATGGTATTTAGGCTGTGAACTGTGAGAAAAACTGCTTAATTTCTAATTTATTTACCATTTCATACATTTACAGTGCCACAGAAAAATATGCCAGAAAAAATGTATTTTCATTTTATTTGGTAGCATCAAAATTCATTTTAGGTATCTACAAAAATCATCTCTTAATTCTGCAAAGAAATGTTTCTGTTAAGATCATTTCTGTTAGCGCAATTTCTACGATAAAATTGTCAATTGTTATGTTTTATTATTTTTTTAGATCACACAATGGTATTTAGTGATGAAACCAGTTAAATAAAAACTTTAATCATTTTTATGTTACTGCTATATCATTTTTCTAAAATGCATGGATATGCTCGTATGATGCTCCTGTTATTTAAAGTATTACTGTGTTCTTAATAAACAGCATAAAAATTTGAAAAGTAACTTTCTAGATTACACATTAGGAAAAGTATCATCAAAAAAGTTTATTTTGTAGAATAATTCTAGGAGAAAAACTCAATTTTAGAAGCAAAACTCGAACCAAAATTATATTTTTGGGCATCGCAGTTTTATGCTGTTAATTGAGAGTCACGGAACTTGTTCTGTACATACAACACAATAATTAGAATGGGTGTTTAGGGCTTCATTACTCTCTGATTGTATAAATAGCCGTTCAACAAGTTGTTGCATGATAGTATATGGTGTGTTAGTTTGCTTTACAACGAAACTCGATTTAACAGGATAATGATGAATTAATCGGGCAATGACGCTATTAATTTCACGTCTTATAAATTGTAATAGGGTTTATAACATACATATCTAATCTGTGTTCATTTCTTCGAATATACATACAAAACTTTGTGAATTTTTGTTATTTATTTTCACACGATTTAAAAATCAGTCCATAAAATGAAACTAGTAGACGATCCCCTCTTATTCTAATTGTAAATCACCAAAGCTATACAAAATGGTACTAGTGTTCGAAAGCTCCTTTTTACATTTACCGACAATCCCTTTTTTATTAGCACCTCTTTCGAACCGTGTTTTTAACAATTCTAACCCTCTCGCCAGTCCTTTGCTTCTCATATTGTCTCCTAAACTCAATCTTGATTGGAAGATACGTTTTTCTAATTGAATTTACATCCTGAACGCCATAGTCAAAGAACACTGTTGAAATAAGAGGGGTGGAATAAAGTCGAACATCCACCCCAACCCGTTACACTTCCACCGTTGCCGTCTACCGAAAAGTGCGTTTGTATTTATTTCCCTTTTTCTTTCAAGTCCTTTTTTCTATTTTCCTTCCTTGCGTTTTTTGCTAAGGTATTTTTTTTAATGTCGCCAGCTAATGCCTTTTTCTTTCGAAATTTTTTTTCTTGTCTTATTTCGTTTTATTGACTTTTTACGTTCTTTCTATCTTTTCATGTTTACAGAACTCAATGGCATATTGGATGCTTGAGCAAAAATTCTGAAACTTTTAGTTTTTATTCATTCTGTTAATTTATATTAGCCGATTATCTTCGAAAAAGTTTTAGAAATCGAATCTGAATGGAATGGCATAAAAGATGTAAGGGTCTTTCTTACAGTTCTCTTTTTTTTGTACGCCACTTTGCAAATTAAATATTAATTTAAAGCTTTTAGTTCTTTGATTTTTTTCAAATTTCTTAAGTCAAAAGAATTTGAGAGAACTTTTAATTATTGACCTCTATTTAATGTGCAAAGTCAGGATTCTCACAGTTTTTAAGTTTCATTTATTAGTTTTTAATGTAATGAAGTAAATATGCTACAAAATTGTTCAGTTGTACGCATTTTTATTTTATGTGCTTTTAAATGCATTTTTAGCAAATACTATTTTTCGATTAATATAATGATTCTGCTTTTCAATTACTGACAGTTTTTTATTTCCTTTATAAAATAACAAATTCAGTTCGATATTCGGAAACAACTAAAATTACGTTTGCTCTAATGTCCTGGTTTTCATGAAACAGAACGTAATTTTTATACCTTAAGAAGAATGCTTGAGATATTCTAATTAGGAAGTTTGAACAATCTAATTTTAAGTTATTAAATCAGATTACAAAGTGTTCTTTTTCTTCCTACCGTCTGCATCAAAATTTTCTTATTCATATCTTATCTTGCTCATTATTTTTCTGTAGTGTCTCTCTTTTATTTAATTTTAATTGAAAAACTTTATAGAGACATCAGGAAACTCTACAGAAAAAAAACAATATATATATANTTTCTTTATATATATATATATATATTTAATAGAGAATTTCTATTAAAGTTCATAACAGCAGCGGTGATGCTTTTCTATGCTGTTGTTGGCATAGGGATACAAAGTACTCGACTATAAACCAATTTTCATAAAATTTCTTTTTTTTTTCGTTTTTTATTACATAAAATTAAACTATGAACTTTTTTCTTACTAAAACCGTGCAAATTTCATATCTGTCAAATAGAATAGAAGTTATGATTATTTAGAAGAAAAAAAACATATATTGGTTGTTAATTTTATAATTGTGTCTTATTTGTCTTTTTCTCAAAACTAATTTTTTGGTTATTTCCCATAAGTCTAAATTAAATGTCTCAAAATATTCTAGTTCAAATTACTTGAAATTTTGCATGAATGCTTTTTATATATATGAGTATAGAATAGAGTAGAGACTAATTTATTAAACTTTTCTTTTATATTTTACAGCTATAAAATAATTAATTGCAAAGGCCTTCTTTGCCTAATGAGTTTCAATATTTGCTGTAAAATATATGAATACTAATATGTAGTCTATTCTCTAAGGTATCATGAGTATTATAAAGCAAGAATTCTGGAAAAATAATAAATTTTAGCTATTGAGCGATATTTAATTAATTTTAGCAATTTTTGGTTTGAGTTTTTCCCCATAATCTATTTTTTAAATTTTTAATGCTTATTTGTATTTACATAATATTTTAATAAATAATGCGCACATAAATCCAAATAAAAAATCCTGATTTAAAATTTCAAAATTTCGTTTAGCTTCCCATTGGCAAAGTTTATAAACCCAAAACGTCTATAACACTGCATTAACTGCTGTGATATACTTTGATAGAAATATACTACTTAAAATATGAACGACATTGGTGTGTCACTAGGATTCCTGACAGCTGGCAAGATTACGAAACAACAAGAGTGTGGTGATAGTCCTTCATTTCCAAGTGGTTTCTCTATTTGTACAGTAATATACTCCCCAGATGAATCCACGTGTTTGTTTACGGTTACGCCTTTGACACGTGTTGCGAGAAACACGTGTCAAAAGCGTAACTGTAAAACGCGTGGATTCATAAGACTTCAGAAAAACAGATTCGGTGACGCGACTCGCATAGTTCACCACGTTCACGTTGTTTTTTGACCTTACTGGACACAGCAATCGAAAAATAATTTAATATCAAAGAACGCGCCACAAGCTCCTTTTTTGAATAACTATAACTTTAAGATAGCAAACATCTCTGATTCACAATTTTTGTATTAATAAATTTTCAATAAAATTTTTAACGTGTGTTTCAAAAAGCCAAGCCTACAAAATATTTTTTTAAATTTTAATTTTATCTCTAATCGATTATTTTAGATAAAATTAATTTGAGTTTATTTAGAATTTTATGGCTATGCAGTTAAAAAAAGCAGTTCTCAAACCCTTAAAGAAGAATCGGAGCTGTTGGGAGAAACTTTTTCGCCAACCTAATTTTTCTATTAAATCTTATTTCAGATATCTCATATAACAGAAAAATTATCAGAAATCGGAGGAAGACGAAACACGTAATCTTCAGTCATATATATATATATTTTTCAATATCGATTCTGTGAAAGCATACAAGAGTGTATCAACGACGCATTACGACAAAATTTTTTTTTTAAATTTCTATTTCTTCAAAATATCAGTTCAAGGTCTAAGAATTTTAATTCTATTGCAGTGCAGATCTAAGTCACTTGTCTTCAAAGTGTGTCACAGACAAAGTTCTTCGAGAAAAGGAACCTTCGAGAATCAGCGACAAAGTGTAAATTAAATTTACTGGTCCTGATATCGCTATCTTTGATGTACTTCCAAGCTCTGCTTCTGTCCGATACTCATGCACTTAGCTTTATTTCGTTATACGCCTGAGATTGATCTTTTACCCCGGGGGAACTTGGCGACAATATTGAGCATTGGAATTAAATAAGGTTTTTGCATCTTCTCTTTTCCATTTCGAGTTGGCGTCTGTTTCCGTGAAGCAAAAAAATTTCTAAAAGATCTGTAGGCGTGAAAGAGGAACTTAGAAAAAAAAGAAGTTTGAAATGAAATCTTTATGCGTCATATTTGATACCGCTCAAGTTTTCTTCGTGGAGTAATAATAACTGGAATTCCTATGTAATTGGATGCAATACTAAGTTGTTCCGGAAAGAAGATATGGAGATAAATTAGATTGAAAAGAAATTTTGCAGCAATGAAAAATTTCTTGAGGGGCGCTTTTGTTTAACTACATAAAGTATTTTTTCTTTCTGAAATAGCTAAAGTTTGTAAGAGTGATCTTAAACATTCAGTTTCACCGTCTTTAATGGTCTGATTTTGCACGACAAATTGTAATATTACTTTTCAGATTCGTTTTCAAAATTTTTTATTTTATGTAATATTTCTTTTCCGATGCAATTTGCGTACAATATTATAATGTAACTGGATGTAATACTAAATTAAGGAGGAAAAAATATGGAGATACGTTATATTGAAAAGAAATTCTTCAGCAGTGAAATGTTTCTAGAGCTTCCACTTTCGTTTAGAAGTATAATTTATTTTAATAAAATTACTGAAGTTTGTAAAAGTGACCTTTAAGTTTCACTGCCTTTGATGGTCTTGCTTCCTTCATTTGAAAATGTAATATGTATTACAGTGTAGTTGCTTTTTAAGGAAAATATTTTTTTCATTGTATTATTATTACCATTACCTATTGGGTAAATGTAAAAAGGGAGGGCTCCCTTACTTCTCTTATATTCCTTAAATTTTTTTTTGCTTTTTGAAGCAGTCCTACGAATTTTCAATGTTTGCACACTTTTAGACAATATCAACTTCATCGACCAGGTCAGCACCATAACCACAAATAAAAAGTTACTAGGGGACTCCGCCCCCTGCTCGCTACGCTCGCCAACCCCCAGAACTGCTTCGCAGTTCCATTGCATATTGCTTCGCAATCTTATAAAAACATTTTAACAAATTTAAATTTTAAAATAAAAATGCCAGATATTGAAATCAATTACTTAATGAAATTTATACACTTCTCTGCCCCCTTCACAATTTGATTATCTTTTCTTCATGTAGCTGAGAAATTTGGAGCTGTAGCAGAGAATATATCTCAATAAGATCACCAAATGTACCATTGCCAATTTTATTTAGAAATTTAATACAATCCCATTAACTTTGCAAGGTTCGCATGTTTTGGGTAAGCGTCATTTTTATGAGGATTTGTTTATTGTCATTGCGAAAAATAGAATCACCGGAAATTGAATTATGTCAAAAATAAATGGCAGTAGTGTCCCTGAACTTTTGAAATGTATTCTTTGTATCAAAATTTGTTGTCCACACGTAACACCAGTTAAAACTACGCAAACTAAACTGTTCCGATGAAAATTTTCGACACAATGGCGTTTTCTTTCAATATGAGTTTGTGAGGAGGTAAGTCACTCACAGAAAGACTATTTAAAAATTCAGAGGGATAAAGCGTTTGCTCGTGATCATTGTCTGTAACCACCAAATCATAACTGATGTATAGTCTCTCTTCATCGGGCATCAATCTTTTAAAAGTTTGGATTTGATTTCTTCGCAATCTTCATTCATCGGAGGCAATATTGCTCGATTTGTTATCAGAAGTTTGAGCAATTTCTGGAATATAACGGTAAATTTCATCAATGATGGCTTTAAGATGACCAGAGGTATCATTGTCAATTTTGTGAAGAAATTCAGTAAATTTATGTTCACTTGGCAAGGCTCAAGTGTTTTGGGTGAGTATCATTTTAATGATTTGAGTCCATTTTGAATAAAATGTGTTATACCTAATTGTTAAATTTAAATGTATGGCTGTTAGCATTACCCGAGAAATACCGCGAGGAGGTCGCCATATCTCATTTCTCATGGGGAGTTTTGATTCTGGAAGGTCCCCTTGCCTACTTCCGATGGGTATTAAACATAAAACAAAATAGTTTTGTTCACAAAAGTTCTTTATAAACTATATTTTTTGTAAAGACTCTCTGATCATTTTTTAAATGTCCTTGCTCATCTGTATCAGCAATAAAAAACTTTAAGCTATCAAATAATCGGGCTCGACTGGCAGCCACATACAACTGTCCATTTGCAAAAACTGGTTGCGGTAAGTAAATACCAACCTTATTAATTGATTGTCCTTGTGATTTGTTTATTGTCATAGCAAAAGCAAGAATCATCGGAAATTGAATTCTGTTTAAAATAAATGGTAGTAGTGTTCCAGAGCTTTTCAAATTTATTCTTGGAATCAAAATTCGCTGTCCAGATGAAGCACCTGTTAAAACTTCGCAATCTAAACAGTTCTGGTGCAACCTTTTGACGCGCATTCTCGTACCATTAATAAGTGCCTTTGAAGTGTTAAGGTTACGTATCAGTAAAACAATGGCATTTTTTTTCAATGTGAGTTTGTGAGGAGGTAAGCCACTCACTGAAAGGCTATTTAAAAATTCAGTGGGATAGAGAGTCTGTTCATGTTCGTTGTCAGTAACCACAGAGTCACAACTGATGTAAGTTCTTTCTTCACCTGGCATCATTCTTAAAACTTGGTGATTAATCTCCTCGCAATCTTCATTCTTCGGAGCCAATATTGCTCGATTTGTTATCTCAGGAGTTTGAACAATTTCCGGAATATTACCCTAAATTTCATCAATGATAGAAGCAGAGCTGATCAGAAAGTTTGGTATCTTAATTAGATCATCAGGGGTACCATTGCCAATTTCCTTAAGAAATTTAATAAATTCACGTTCACTTGGCAAGGCTCTCATGTTTTGAGTTAGCGTCATTTTTATGATTTGAGACCAAAATGGCCAGGATTTCACACAGCTCTCAACTATTCCTGCGCGACCAGAGTGGGGTACAACTGGCAAAGTTTGCTGAAAATCTCCACAAAGCAAGACAGTTTCTCCACCAAATAACTTTTCTTTGTCACCATTGGAGGCGATATCTCGAAGTAAACTGTCAATTACTTGTATGGCATAGACCGGACACATGGAAACTTCATCAATAATTATTAAAGATGATTGGAGGAACCTTATAGCATGTCTGCTGTTCGCTGTGATGCCAGATACAGAATTTTCTAAAAGTGGGATGGGCAATTTAGAAACATTATGGAGAGCTCTTCCTCCTTCAAGCAAACTGGCAGCTATACCACTAAAGGCACATGAAATGCAATCATGCTGCATTGAATGCAATTTACGGCTTTTTGAACAAATGTTTTCCCACATCCAGCGTGTGCAGTTAAGCAAAACACTTTCTCATTTGATTCTTTATCTTCATCACATAGCAGAGTTTTTAATACTTTTTTACACAGTTTTTAATACACAGCTTTTACCCCAGGAGGTACTCCATCTAAGCATCAAAAGATTGCTAACATCTGTACTTGTGGCATCATTGTATCGTCGTTGATCAGACGACGCGTTGACAGTGATGTGCATGCACATTTCCTTTTCATTTCCATCACTGGAATTCCTACAGAGATCACCCATTGTTTGAAAAGATTGGACATATGAATTCACTCTGTTCAGATATACAGCTATTTCATGCATAATGCTCGCATCACATTTGACATTAGCTTGTTCACGCATTCTGTGTTCAACTGCTGTATCTTCATCATAAAAGTAATTCTGAGCGTACTTTGGCTGACAACCTTCACTTGGTATAAGTGAACCAACACTATGGTAAAATGTGTCATGGATTTTAAAATGATACATTCCACCGGTTACACTTTCATCTAAGTGTGTCTCAGAACTTATCATGGCAAATGCAGAATTATAGGAGCGAATATTGTCCAAATAATTTTGGGATCGTTTCTTTGCAGTATGGTCTAAAGATGTTACACCAGTAATCAAATTCTCAAAATATTGTGAATGCGACAATAAAGGAAGATCAACCTTGCCTTTCTGACAGCAAATACCATATTCATTGCTACTTCCTGTCTTCTCTAACATAAAATGCTTAGCATGACAAAAGTTACAAATAAAAGTCATAGATCCAATAGTAAAGGGGTCACAATCGTCATGAACAGTCAATGCAGATTTGTAAAAATCTCGAATTTGTAGAGGTGGCGATTCCCTTCGGCGAGAAATGCTTTCCCGTTTAGAATTCCGCCATTCATTTCTCTGACGTCTGCCAGAGATATTTCGACGCCTGATAGCAGGCATTTTATTTAGGCAGCAGGCACTAAATAAATAAAAATAGAACTAAATAACTAAGATATCGTTTTAAATCTCAAATCAAAATAATTGTTTGTAGAAAGTTTGTTTTGGTTTGAATATTCGCACGTTTGTTTTGGTTTGAATATTCGCACGATGCCATTGCCATTCTATTGTAACGAAACAAAAAATTTATCATGAAACTAAAAATTTATCAAAGGAACTAAAGATATTGAATTCTTTTTTTAAGAAATTCAGTTCCGTTTTTTTTTATCCACTCTTATTTTTGTTTATCAATCTATTAATTCAGAAATGCTTTAAATCAAACGATGCTTACGGAAACAATGCTTATGCGAACCACCCGAAAAATGATTTGCTGAATTCTCATTGGTTGAAACTAAATTATTAATTTTATTAATTAATTAAAGGAAATTTTCATAATTTAAGACCTTATTGCACATCTACATAACAATACCTTTAAAACGACACCTTATTTGTTTAATTCTGTTGCGTAGTTTGGGAGTTTTTAGCGAGACAAAATATTGCTAGCCTATTAATATATAGATATTACCATTGAATTAAAGGGTAAATATCCTACCATTGTCTTTTGCAAAAGTATCTTTCCCATTACAGTAAAAGGGAGGCGCTTACTTTCACGGACAGAATTTTC
>NC_092205.1:50545492-50599215 GCF_043381705.1 Parasteatoda tepidariorum | reverse complement strand
TAATATATATATATATATATATATATATTAGAATTTTCATTATTTTTGAGCTATATTTTATGAAATACAACAACTCTTATTTTAAGTGTAACTATTACTTTCCGTCTGAATATCTAAAGATTGGATTAAAACTTCGATTATCTAGCCGATTTCAAATAAATTTCTAAGTTTATTTCATATTAAAATACCCCATGATACGAACTTTTTCTGATTCGGTGTATTATTCTTTCGTCACACACGAAAGAGGAATTAGATCTGGAATTTCTTTTTATTAATTTTTGATTCCTGCAATGTTCTATTTACTCGAACGTATCTTAAATGTATTCCATAAAGTTATTACATTCGTTAATATTATTTCACTGAAAATGAAATTCAAATAAATGAAATAAGTTTTATAATTCCTTTTTTATGACATTTGAAGAATATGGACAAAATTACTTGACAATTACTTTAGAATTAATTTAAATTTTTATCGTAGATACTTAAATGCGAATTCTTATTCCGTTGCCAGGTAACGAAAAGGTATTATTTTTCCATGCATCTCCTTTTATTACAAACTAATAAAGTGTAATTTGAAAGTTCAACTTAGTTTTAATTTATTTATTTTTTGGAGCTTGCTTTTATTTTCATTTACCTATTGCATGCAAGAAATCATTTTAAAAAGATGTTTTTCATTCCATTTTATTCTTTTTACAACTTCAGCCCTTTCAATATTAATAAACGGAAGTGGAAAAAAAGTCTCGCGAAGCAAAACTGATTTGATACCTTTTTTACTTTTACGAGGCATTTCAAAAATAATAATAATAATAAAAAAATAATGCCACTTAGATGCAAAAATTCAATTTGCAACAAAATCTTATTTTATTTTAAGAGTGTTGGCGAAATTTCCAATTCATTTCTTTAACTCTCATAGAAAAATGAAAGTTCTGGGGAAACTTTTATTTTGAGGAAAATATATAAGGAAGAGTAAATTAGATTATTCGCCCTTTTCTTACCTTTTGAACTGCGGAAGGAAGTATTGTCATTGCTTTGGTTAATATGAAGATCATAATTTATTCCATTTCTTAAAAGTGAGCCCAAGGCTACTTCTTTGATCCACAAAATTTCTATGTAGTCTATCATATGTTTCGTATGTTCGGTTCATAATTTTTTTTAGAATGTAATAACTTGATTCTTAATAGTTATCGAAGATGTATTTCTTCAAACAAAGGGAAAAAGATTTAAGTGAAAATTTTAAAGCATGTAGTTATTACATTGAATTTTCACCTGTTGTCTTATGGAATTATCCTTTTTTTCCCTCTGTTAACATTCAAGAAAACTCTCCCTTAACATTTAAATTTGCGAATTAAAGAGTTATTAATCTGTATTAGTTTCAAAAATTATTTGTTAATATTGCAAATGCAATTATTAATTATGCTGATTAATCGTAATGAATGGCAAAAATAGTTTAAAAACTGGCTAACTAAATTTAAAATATCATTTTTAATGCCTTATACTGATTGACATAAAATTTCGGTGCAAATCACGTGTTTTGGCTCTACCGAGTATAAAACTAGGTTAAAATCAATTTGATTTGATAAAATGTTTTTACTGTAACCGCCTTACGCTTTACTTCTCACCTTTTTGGTAATGCTTGGTTCAATCGTTTTTTTTAATAGAATGCCATAACTCAATAACACTTAATGCCTAATAGTTATCGAAGATGCATTTTTCCAAAAAAAAATTATAAGATTTAAGTGGAAATTTTAAAACATGCAGTTATTACATAGAATTTTTGCCTGTTGTTTTGAGGAATTATCCTTTATATTCAAGAAAAATCTTCATGAATATTTAAATTTTTAAAGGAAACATTTATAAGTTTCGAAAAATATTTATTAAAGTTGAAAATTAAACATTTATTAATTTTTTATGCAACATTTATTAATAATATTGATTGATAGTAACAAATGGCAAAAATTGTCTCCAAGCTCAAAATATTACTTTAAATGCCTAGTATTGATTGACATAAATATTTGGTGCAAGACCCTTTTTTTGACTTCGCGTTTAAAACTAAGTATAAATTTAGGAATTTTAGTTAAAATAGTATTAACTATTTTGAAAAAATTAACTATTTTTAAATCAGAACAAAAAGGTTAAAATTAGAACTAAATCAATTGGCTTCATTTTGATCTCATAAGGTTAAGACCAGGGAAATCATCAGAAGATATAATATTAGCAATTAACGTTTAGAATAAGAAAAGGAAAAGCTATTTCAACAATATTACTGATTTTTACTTAAGTACGGAAAAATGTCAAAAAACTACTTCATATGATTTTAGTACGGCATTGCAACCGTCTTTAGTTTTACTTCTCATCTTTTTGGTAATTAAAAAACAAAGTAACATAATATTTTTTGCGTATCTAAATTTTTTTGTTGTCATTTTTTTGTTTAGGGCCCAGAGAACACTTGCTTTGGATGGCTGGAAGTATTTTCGTCTTCAGAGCAATTTATATCAACTGTAAACTGTTTATTAGTCCATACTCGAAATGTGAGCCTTTGTGGTCCGAACGAAAACGGATGTTGTGATGTGAGGACGCTAAGTCGCCATCTGAGCAAAATTAAAATAAGGAATGCGAATAGAGATGTCTAAGCCAGAGGCAGAACTATATTCTTGAGTGGAATAAATCAATCAATTGTCGTAATTTTGCGGACAAGAGAAAAATATTCCTATTGGTTACTATCTAACTGAATGGTAATTGACGGATTGTCAGTAGACAGGTAAGTGGTGTTACATTAGCTTACATGTCTCTGTACTACTTGTACTGCAAAATAAAATCTCTTATTACAACACTATACAAAATGTCAAAATAAGTGAATACAGTTTTCAAACAAACAAAATAATATGATTATGAATTTATAGAACCCTTTCTAAAGAAATTTATAAAAATCAGAAATACTTACAAAAGATTCCGATTTCCACATGAGGATGCAATACGAACTTTTTATTTTTAATAAATGAAAATTTTGAAATGATATCGATATTTTACTAATTTTTTTAACTATAGATTACCCCTAAGACCACCTTGGTTAAGAATAGGTGGTCATGTTATTCTTTTTTTATTCATGGAAATTTCAAAATGTTTCATATTTGTTGTTGTTTCTGATGCTACTTGCCACACTAGCAAGCCTGCCTGGTGAAACAGAGCAAATTTAAAGCAGAGTGTGCGTTTCTTAATTTCAGTGGCGCCATCTATGGCTAAGAATTTGTCTTTAGCCACACACACGTCACACCCATTTATAGAACGGATCCATTCATACATCCATTTATTGATCCACCGATTGTATTTCTCAACCTGGCTCAGAGAACTATCGATCTCCAATCCAGTACCCCCAGAGGTATTGATTTGTTATGGGAACATGGAGACTCGACAGATTTAACGTGCATCAGTCACCATTGACTACTCGGGGTGTCTTCGGTCGGCTGGGTTCGAACCCACGAACTCTCGGACATGGGCCCAGCGCCCTACCTACCAGGCTATCCTGGCTCCTCGTAAGACCGGCTATATTTAAGCGGTAACATTGAACAACATTGAACGAAATAGATAAGAGGAAACATTGAACGAAATAGAGGTTTGAATAATTTTCTCAAGGCTTTTGCTAGCCATTGATTTATTGATTTCGAAAAAGCAGAAATGTTTAATACCTTTTTCTGGAATTACTTTCCTGTTTTTTTATTTTTAAGAAGGACAAAATGTTTGGTCTAATGTTGGGATTGATAGTTCAATTTGGTCGTTTTAATGGGTGTTAAAATAACAGTGCGGCTAAGGAATTAGTAATAGTCTCTATCATGTATCGGTCGTCATTATGGATGGGTTGTAATAGCTGGTTGGGGGGGGGTCGTAATTGTACTAATTAGACAAAATTGTGAAAGAGATTTTATAGAAGAAATTAAATTTAGGAATTGAAAGTAATTAAATTTACATTTCTAAGCACGTACGCAAAAATTTATATTACTGCAATTGTTAATCGTTTCATAAATATATTTCTATTATCATAAATTGAATTATAAAAAATACTTCATGTAGATGAAATTTTTTTTGTTTAAATAAAAATTAAGACTTCTTTGAACAAAACTGGATTTTTTCAAAAAAAACAAAATATTTCTTTTTAAAAAAAAATGAGTTTTTTTAAATAAAAATTAAAAAAAAATATTAAAAAAAATGATTTTTTAAAATAAAGAATCTTAATTCATCGAGAAATTTGTAATCCAAGGGTGCATCTTAAGGAATTATTTCAAATTTGAATAAATATACTAGGGGCCCTTAGGAAAATTTGCCATAGAGAAGCCTATGGTAATCTATGGCAACCTATGGCTACCATAGAAATTTGTATGGCAAGATGCCATACGCCTATGGTTACCATAGAGATTTGTATGCCACAACCCCATAAGCCTATGGCTACCATAGAAATTTATATGGCAAGATACCATACGCCTATGGTTACCATAGAAATTTGTATGGCAAAACCCCAAAAGCCTATGGCTACCGTAAAGATTTGCATGGCAGTATACCATAGACCAATGATAACCATAAGGATTTGTATGGCACGTCACCATTGGCCTATGGCAACCACAGAAATTCGTATGGCAGTATANGTTTTCTATTCTTAGCTTTTCATAGTCTAATACCATCTTTTTTATTGATAAAATTTTGTTCACATGCCACCACTGATAGCACTGTTACATATTCGTCTTTTGTCCCGTTTGGTCTATTTTAAACTAATTTCGCCTCGACCACCGGCCCATTTTTTATCTTTTGAGTTTTCATAGCATTTTATTGTTTTAGTAGTCTGCTTAATTTTTAGCTTAGTATCACATATCAAAATTTAAAAAAATTTCATACTCGCTCCGACCATCGGATCATTATTTAAATTTGCTTTCTTTTAGGTTCCTCTAATATCTGACGCTTATCTAACTAATTATGATACCAATTAATCAAATTAACGTTTTTTATACTCGCTCCGACCTCCAGACTCACTTTCTATTTTCTTGTTTTTAACAGTTTTAACAAATATTGGTTGCCTGTACTCAATATATTTTGTTCCTAATCAACATAACCTATACTTTTCCCACTCGCTCTGACGGCCGGACTCATTTTCTAACGGTTAGTACTAACTATTTAAAATTTATTTGAATAAGAACAGCATTCAGAAAGGATTCTGCAAGTGAAACAGGAGAAGTTCATCAAAGAAATTTTTTTAAAAAAAGCTTTCTGAATATATATTTATTCTACAATTATTAAGTTTTGCATTTTTAATATCCATCGCGAAAGATTCTTGTAAGTAACTATTTTTTTGATGTATGAAAAAATATCAACGAGAAATGTTGCCTTAGCTGTATGGCAAAGGTGTACCATAGCCTATGGAAAAATATTTTGGCATAAGCTGTAGCACATCTTAGTTTTATGGCAAAATTTTGCCATATAAAAAAATGCCATAGGATATTCCTATGGGGTTTTGCCTATGGTAAAATTTCGACATACACTTTTGCCATATACGTATGGCAAAATTTTGCCATACATGTATGGCAAAATTTTGCCATAGGCAAACCTATGGTAAATTTTCCTAAGGGGGGCTTTTGAATTATATATTAAGATTTAACTAATAATAATAGCGAAATATTTATTTTACAAAACTTTCCTAATCCCCTTCGAGTTGTATTATGAGACAACTAGAATGCTATACATAATTCTATACAACGGTATACTTATAGTACGTAACATCAAGGAGATAACTACATTGAGAAACTAAACTGAGTTATAGACTTTTAATTGATAGATTTTAATACTCACTAAATAATTGTATTTTCATCGGTTTAGACCTCGCTTATGAATTCTTATTTTAATTTTTTTTAAAATTTTAAATATAAATTAAAGCCGATAAAAGATGAAATTTTTATTTTTATTTTCAACGAAAATTAAATTTTCAGGAAAGCTGAATAAATAAAAGTGCTTTGTTCTATTTTAGAGAAAATATTTAAAAAAATAAGTGCTTTTAAAAATAAGTGCACATAAAAGAAAAAAAAATTCAATTAACTTTCAAGATCATATCAAAAGTTTTTGATCAAAAGGGCTTTATGATGTGAGTTAATCCGGTCTTGGAAATTAATGAAGCGTTTTTTAGTGAATATAAAGTAGGACTTTTAATAATTGAGAATTGAGAGTAAAAATAAAACTTAAAAATAGTGAATGGTTGTGTTTTAAACTTCTTTTTTCGCAGACAATGCTATATTTTTGTTGAACTTTATAAGCAATCAAAAAACTTAAAAACTAAAAAAAAAATCAAACTTTGAAATATTTATTTATCGTGCATTTATTTAAAATACAGTTAATAACGCTAATTAATATGTATAATTTTGTTAAAACGCTAATATATCCACAAATAAGTTATTTTAATGTGTTTTAAAAATGAAATGAATTGAAATATGTATAATAGAAAAATAATAAAAAATATAGTACATAAATAATCGGGTATATCACTAAGAAAATAATAATTAAAAATAAAAGAATGCACGTACTTGAAATGTGAAAATAGAAATGAATTTTCAATTCCATAACAAAAGTAAAATAACCAATAAAATAAAGGAAAAAATTAAATTGTATATGTTATATATAGACAGAAATAAAATTTATGTATAAATTTCAAAAAGTTTTTTTTTTGACACTTTTAAACTTAAAATAATGTCGTTTTTGTAGTTAATTGTATGCCAAATACCAGTTAACCCGAATACCTGTAAATGTGTAACTGATTAAAGAGTATTCAGCTGAGTGTCCTTGTACGGTGAAACTATCAGAGACCGCCTAAACCCATGCACCAGTTTCATGTTCACAAAATCTACTAATTAACCGTTACTGAATAAATTCAATAGTTGGAGAGATTCGATGGCTTTCAACAAATCTATTTTACAAATCTTATTTACTGATACATACCAATTTTCAAAAACCGCTACTTAAAATGATTTAGACAGTTATTATGCAAAACGTTTATATTACATCAGGTGATATTTTACATTTTTCTTTAAGAATAAGAAACTTTAAAATACAAAAAATATCTGCGGCCTGAATAAAAGGGATATTAGCGTAATTTACATTGCATGAAAAAAAGATTTAATTTAAAATTAAAATTATTTTGCGAAATTCAAACTTTTGAATAAATTTAAACGCAGAGTTGCACAGCTTGCAGTTGAGATGAATAAACAAACTTTAATCTTCCTACTCATATTTTCAACCTTTGCTTTAACAATATATCAGAAACTATTTGTTGCCCTGCCCATATAGCGGAAAACGTATATGCTTTCACTTGGATCATGCTTTGATTCACCGTCTGACAGAGAGTCTGAGAGGATTGAATTTTCTCCTATCCTAACATAGTGGATCACCATCCTCTCTTCTGTAATTTTCCTAGTAATTTTGAAGCCAGAAAATGTCCACAAACGGTTGGGAAGCGTGGTGCGGAGACTGAAGGATTAGAAAAGCTATTAGTTTCTATGATACAAATTGTCATCTTAGTTGCTTGCGCTGATCATAACAATCGATTGTGTTGTTATATGTTACCTGTTTCTAACTTATATCCTTATAGCATATGTCCTTCTAATCCTCAACAACTAGAGTAACTTTAATGTAATGTCAACAATCAAAAACTATTTATTGTATTTTTCTATAGATATCCTAAGGTTATGGATGAATTGATTACTTGAGAAGGAGAGAGGTTGTTTAAAAAACAGAAACGTTTTGAAAACAACGGGAGTTATTATTATGTGTAGGAATGAGAAATTAAATAATAATATGAATTATGACTATATCTACATTTTTCTTGATTAAACAACGCAAACTGATTATTGTTTACGAGAAAAAAAATTATGGTTAAATTTGTTTATAAATGATAGTTAAGATTAAATGTATTAAGAGGATTTGGAGATTCATGATATTTTTGGCCAGGGATTCGATTCTCTATAGTAAAGGATGAGAGTTTAATAGGTTTCACTTTCTGTTATCGTATCTCAGTGGCTTGGCATCCATTATGAAATAGTTTTTTTACTTCATACTTGTCAGTTTTTTTTTCAATATACACTCTGATAGGAATTTTTTCAAAATTTTTTTAAATAGCAGTTTATTTAACTGTTATTTTACCATATTCATTTAAAATAGTCGAATAATCATGAAAGAGATGGTATTCAAACTATTAACTGTGATAAAATTCGTTTAGCGACCATTTTAATCTAATACGATTAACAACTAGAATTTTATCCGTGCCAACTAGGCCCGCCTTATGAAGACACTTAATTTCATGCATCTATATTATAGCCGAGAGGGCTCTAGCCAAGGAGGGGATGGATCGCTCGCCTTTCAATGAGGCGAACCGGGTTCGACTCCCACGATGGCTGGTCAATATGAGTTCCGCACCCGGCTCACACCACCCACAGTGATGATGTAAAATATTCTCAGTGGTAGACGGATCATGGGTTAAGAGTCCCCTTGCCGTTAGGAAAACGTTTGAAGGTTTTCGCAGTTTCCCTCTCCGTGTAACGCAAATGCCAGTTAGTACTATGACAAAATTCTTCCACGAAGACAAATTTCTCTTAATACTTGATACAGGAGTTTCCTTGTCTTCTGGAATGGGTTCAAAATGATAAGGCTACGGAGTAGTCGTATATCCAAAATTGGGTAGGCTGTCCAACGACTGTTATAAAATAAAGTCTCATAATTAGCTGAATGAAGCGTTGATACCACAATATTTCTCCCATTATATTCTACACACGATTAGTTTGCAGTGTTCTGCACTCCCCAATTGGTTTCACTGAATCATTAGAATACATAACTCTCATTTACGCAAATATGACGACACCACAGAGTTGCTTAGTACAAAAAACTCTAGTATATTTCCAGACCGCTAATCCGCATTCAACTGTTTATTTAACAAAACATAACTCAACCGCAACTTAACTCAAGTGTACTTTGCTATTATCTAATAAAATACTAAACATAACCTAACTCAAATGGCCAGTTGAATTTTATTTTTACTGTTTAGAAACCATGCTAGTTGAAAATGGTTACAAAACCGTATAGTTTTGCATTCATAATTGTTAAACCATACCAGAAGTAGAAGATTTAAAAAATGTTTCTAATTGTAAACTTTGCACTTAATTGGAGGGATAGACAACTGTTAGTTATTTTATCGTAATTTGAGAATGTAAATTCTAACTGAGTTAAGAATAACCCAGGATTTTTAATCTGGCAATCTATAGAATGACAAATATGCATTAGAATTCATATAAATATTGATCTAAAACTAAAAGCAGACTAAAGCAAATAAATAAATACATGCTTATCTATACACATTTGAATCTTAAAGTGGATTAAAAAAATATTAAAACTTTATATGCCATTACTTTCATTCTTCATTATAAATTTCTACATGAATTTAAAAACTAAAAAAAATAAGCACTGTTGTAAAGATAGATTTATAAAGATTATTTTTAATGGAATAAAAATGATAATTTAAACTTCAGTAATAAAATTTTTAAACCGCTTACCTAATCTAATTAATATAAACTTTAAGCTGTTTTGAGTGGCAATTATATGACTTAATATTAATTTTGCACTAATGAAAATTATTAAGAAATACAAATGAAATAATAGTATTAACGTGAATTTAATGCGATTCGTAGACAGTAGAGGAATTTGCTTAATGCATTTCAAGTTAAAAAGATATTTCAAAGTATTCCGCCGGCGATAAGCTTTTAACAACAAGTTACTTTGTATGTAGTCTAGAAAGTAAAAGCCATCCCATTATATTTGTTTAAATTTCAATTTCTCGGGTGACAAATGTAGCAAAGCAAGTCAAAAATGGAAATTGCAAACAACAGAAAACAAAACTATTCAAAAATCCTCTTTAGTACCAAATTTGTTCGGAAAGGGTTATTACCGTTTCCAAACTGTTGAGAAGCTTTAAAATAAATTAAGAGAATGTAGAGGGGAAAGGAAACTATTTCCTCCCCCCTCATAATATGCATAACTTAAAACAAATATTCAATCAGAGCTTGAATTTTCCGGAAGAAGATTAAATAAAATGAATTCATTTTAACACATAAGTTCCATTAAAGGGTAAAACAAAATTGAGAAGCGTTGGAACACTTTTCTACCTTTGGTACAGCGAAGAGTGCCTGGGGATTACATTAATCTCATTAGGCCTTCTAGAACCTTCTAAGTGCCCATTAAAACCCTTTGTCAAAAGAATGACGCTTCAAATAAAATGTCTTCTTTCTTCTTTTTACCACAGTTTAGAAAGCGCATAAGCCAATCAGCTCTGTGTATAATATTTAAGTCACTCCCCGGAGTAGAAAGTCATAACGGAAAAGTGTTATTTTATTCGAAATATTTTATTTGGACTTTCTCTAATGGAAGATTGGTTTTAATTCAATAATAGACAATGCCTTTCGGAAACATAAGAATAGTACTTACTGTAATTTTTTTTTGCTGTTGTTGTTAATTCATGTACTAGTTGAGAATGCCAAAATACAAAAATATGAATTATGACAATGTGACATTAAGGTCAGTGATTAAACGTTTAATTGATAATGTCCATTTGATTGCTTTTCCTAAGGGGTAAAGAATTAAAGACTTTAGTGACATGAAGTATTAATTTAAATGCTTCCGGCAGTTACATTAACTTGCTGACAATTCCTTGGAATTACAACTTTTATATTTTTTACGACTTGTCACATACATTTCAACAAGGATTAAATTTATTAAATTAGCGGTGTTTAATTTAAATTTAAATTCACTTTCAAAATAATTACAAAATAACTTCGATGCTGCATTTTTTATAGATAAACAGGAAAACTAATAACAGAGAGTATCATTAAATAATATACTATACTTCATAAGTAAACAAAGTATTAAACTGATGAAATTGCGGTATAAGGTTTCTTGCATTTTGGATGTATCATCTGTAAAATCCATTTTCACCATAAAATACTGTACGATAATTTTTACAGAAATATTTATTTAACTTTTCACTTAGTAATATACTATACTTTATAAGTAAACAAAGTATTAAACTGATGAAATTGCGGTATAAGGTATCTTGAATTTCTGATGTATCATCTGTAAAATCAATTTTTACCATAAAATACTGTACGATAATTTTTACAGAAATATTTATTTAATTACACTGATTCAGTGATTTTACGGTAATTAATGCTGCAAAAATTACAGTAAATCAGATTTTTGTTTCATTACATATTGCAGTAAAAGTGGTTTTACGGTTAAAAATACCGGCACACAGGGTTATTTTAACAAAAAAATCTCTAAATTATGCCCGCATTATAGTTGATGCACACTGAAAGCAGAGTTTGCATGACAAGACAGCGCTGGGATACGAACCTGGACACTTCGTGGGATGGCGCACGCTGTGTCCCCTGCTTAAGCGTTTTGTTATAAAAAAAATGTTAAACTTTCTTTTTTTATCTTAAAATCTAAATTGACATCATATTTAAGAGTAAAAATGTTTAAAACTATACTCTTATAAAAATGGCCAACTCTTATAAAATGTCTAGCAATTTAACTTGTCAAAAAATCATATCTAAAAATAGATAATAATCAGGTATAATATCGATTTGGTAATATTGACGAATCGCAATTCTATTTATACGATGTTCAACACCATAAAATAATATCTGAAAGGAATGAGAAAATATGGAAAATAATTACCAAATGATTTGAAAAAAGGTAAAGTTATCGTACTGTAAGCAAATCTGCTTGGCAAAACCTGGAATTTGAATCCGTTTATGATTAGGGTAAAAAATAGAGAAGGCCCGTTTTGTGAACAAAATAGTCTTAAACCGAAATATACCGGAAAGTTGCATAAAGAAACGGTCATTTTTTATACTACATGAATTTGGTTTTCATCAATAAAAAAGTCATTTTTATGAGTGACAAAAATTTATGAAGATATTTAAAACTATTTCAACGAAAGCAATTATTTACAGAATGTTAAGCCTCCACTAGTTGCTTAAACATGGCTATTTTACGGGCAATTAGTGCGAGTGCGTACATTTTTTGAAAAAAAAGTCAAGTTATAATGAAATTAAAAATATAGAAGTACAAAAACGGATAATTTTATACGTGCTTTTTCTCAATTGAAGTTCGTTCGTTCTTGGAAATATGTTTCACTGAACTTTTTCTACGCTTTCCTCCACCTAAGCGATAAATGAAAATTCGTAAAACTAAGACAACAAGTATGAAAAACACTTTCGCTTGTTTAATTACCTTTTTTTTTAACTTTTTGAGTGAAACAATTTTGTTTCTCTTTGAATTCAGCGAAATAACGTAACAGGGAGCTGAAAATATTTTGTTACAACTGCTTAAAAAGCATTGGGTTTCTGAAAAATGCTCAGATTTTTTATTAACCGAAGCAATTTCGTTTCTTATAAAGGATGGTTTAATATATAGTGTAGAAATTGTAGATACGAGTTCAACAATCTCAAAAATGCTGCATTTACGGCATTATGTCACAGAAAAATTTAAGCATTATAAAAAATAATTATGAATATATTTACGCTCCAAGAAAAGTTTCTAACTTTTATCTCTCGAAATTCTTTTTGAAAGCAAAATTTCTTGCACCAAGTTTTCTCTTTATTTATAATGCTTTACGCAGCGTCTTCTTTTGGACTTTCTTCAGTTGTGTTCAAATGTTAAAGTTTACTGAATTGTGTGTTTAAAAGTTAATTTAGAGGTATTTAACAACGCTATAACGTTGTTATGTTTCCACGAAATAAGAACTTTTATCGATTTTTACTTTTAAAAACTTTTTTTATAAGCCTTTGGACAACTCTTTGATGAAAAGGGATATGAAATGCTGCTGGAAAGTATGCAGCATACATTTTTTAAAACTTTTAAAAAAAGGCAACTTTTATAAAAGTAATTTCGTGTTAGTTTAAAAAGTATAACTCTTTCTGAAAATGGTACTTAACACTAAGCATTTTATATCGGAAAAATTTTGCTGACAAAAAATTAAATTGTTTTCGCATGCATGAATTCTTTGGAATTTATTCTATAGAGCCAAAAGAAAAATGCATTACTTAAGTTTTTTTTTAATATACTTACTGCTCTTTCTTAAGACTGTTTTAGGGAGGTAATGAGATTGCTAGTAATTTGCTTCACAAATTCCTAGACCCATTAAAGAAAAATTTGTAAACAAGAATTATTTTGAATAACATTTCTCTCTATTCATGTGAACCTTGGTCAATATGCGGCACTAAAACATTTTGTTAATCATGTTTTTTTTTGACGAAACCATGTTGTTTTGAAGAAAAAAAACATCAAATATTTTAATAAGTTATTAAAGATAAGAAATAAAAATAAATCATAATATTTAGTTTTCAACTCTTTCTAACACTGCTTGCTTATTCTAAGATGACTTATATCAAACACATTACTGTAAATGTTAGATCATTTCTCTTAAAACTTACTACAGTTTTGTGCAATTTTCTAGCAACTTGTTATTCGTGGGCAACAACTAGTTCTAACTTATTAACATTTATATTGTTTAAAATCACTTAGAACCTTTTCCCATATAGTGTTACTCTAAGTAAAAGGAATATTTATTTATATATTTATTTTATACTTCCCATTTTTTCTCAAGGGGAATTTTTCGCTGTTGTTTTGAACTGGTAATAATTTTTTTTCTTTTAGCTATATTTTTTTTTCAATGTGGTTTTAACGTTTATTAACTAATAAACAAAAATTAATTAAGTAATTGGAATTTAGAAGGTAGCAGTAATCCTCCATCACAACAGTAAATGCTTCTGATTACCACAAGCTCTGCAGATTAGTTTTGCTTCCTTAAATGAAAAGATTTTATTGCAATCTGGAAATTCATATTTATTTTATACTTCCCATTTTTTCTCAAGGGGAATTTTTCGCTGTTGTTTTGAACTGGCAATACATTTTTTCTTTTCGCTATCTTTTTTTTTAATGTGGTTTTCACGTTTATTTACAAATAAGCAAAAATTAATTAATTGGAATTTAGAAGGTAGCAGAAATCCTCCATCACAACAGTGAATGCTGTTGATTATCACAAGCTCTGCAGATTAGTTTTGCTTCCTTAAATGATAAGATTTTATTGCAATCTGCAAATTCATATTTATCTCATACTTCCCATTTTTTCTCAGGGGGAGTTTTTTGCTGTTGTTTTTAACTGGCACTGCATTTTTTCTTTTAGCTATCTTTTTTTTTTCCATGTGGTTTTCACGTTTATTAACTAATAAGCAAAAATTAATTAAGTAATTAGAATTTAGAAGGTAGCAGTAATCCTCCATCACAACAGTGAATGCTGCTGATTACCAAAAGCTCTGCAGATAAGTTTTGCCTCTTTAAATGAAAATATTTTATTGCAATCTCCAAATACATACTTTATTACAAATATTTTTTCGTCGAATTTCTTAATTGGGCTTGATATTATATTGAGAGGTGATTTATTTATTGTATTCCTGTGCTTTCTCTTCTCTTGAGTGGAACTATTTAGTTTTAAACATTGTATCCTCTTTTAAAACATTTATAAGCTTGTTTCTTATCAAAAATAAAATTCAGAATTGATAGGACATCACATAGGACAAAATGGTATTTTATTACTGGCTTTTACATTGTGATATCACTTTATGAAATTTCCTTTGCATTTAAACTTAAAAATATTTGCACAGACAATGTTTAAATATCTACTACTTTCAAATATTCCAATTTGTACGTCAATTTAAGCTGATTTGTTTACAATAATTCACGATTTGTTTACAGTAAGTCACAGACAAATTTTTGTTAAGAAGATAGTGCAGCTGGGGTTTGAAATCGCAAATTTAGCTATCAGGGTTGAATGTTAAAAAAAAATATATATGCTAAGTTATTTTTTAACCTCTATTTTCGAGGGATGATTTTTTTGAACCAAAGATTTTTTTTGTATAGAAGAAATATTTTAAGTAAAAAAGTGTTGTTTCGTTAGTTTTTGAAATGCTGTATTTTAGTTCTGGACTTTTCAAATAGTTTTCTTTATCGACGAAGTTTGAAGTTTACTTTTAACAAAAAATTATTGTTTTTGATGTATCGTATTCTTTGAATATCCATTTAGTATGACGAGCTTACTTAATCATTATGTGATATTTAATAAATTTGCTATACAGTATATATTGTATGTAACAAAAAACATTTTTGAGAAAAATACATAAAGACAATATAGTTCGTTGACTTATATAATATTTATGAAATTAATGTATCTCTGAAGACAATAAGGCATTCTTTTCTGACATATAGAGCCCAAAATAAAAAAAATGAACCAACTTGAATAACTTTTCATCTAATGAACCTCAATTTCTTGAACTCAATGATTTGAGTTTCTGACCTCCAAAATATAGCGGGTAGCCGCAATCTGGAAAATATGGTCCCCATAGTTTGGTCAGGAGAACGAACCCATTTTATTTTTTGCGCATTTCACCATATTATGAGAATTTTTTAAAAGGATTCAAGAATTTTTGCTCACAATTATAAAATTCGTTTACCCCCCCAAAAAAAATTGCATGAAAAAAAAGGTTTTTAAAAAATATTTATTATTCTTCATTATTTTATTTAATAATAGTAGAAAAATATCGAATTTTAAGAAATGTAATTTCTTGCATTATTTTTAAGAATATAGTTTTACATGGCAAAATACAAAATTTGAGCGAAATCAGTCGAATAGATCCTGAGAAATCAAATTTTAAATGTTCGATTTCTATAAAATTCGTTTTCTCAACAATTTCTCTCAAGTTTTGTATTTTTCCACATAAATTCAAATTTTTTAAAAGGATGAAAAATTGTATACCTTAAAATTCAAAATTATTTCGACTATTATTAAATAAAATTATAATAAAAAGATATTAAAAGCTGTTTTTTTGCATGGGATTACCTTTGAATAAACGAATTTTATAATTGTGTACAGAAATTCTTCAATTCACTTAAAAAGTTCTCAGGATATGGTGAAATATACGGAAAGAAAAATTAACATTAAGAGGTCCAAACTTTCTATCCCACTCCTGACAAAATTATTGGGATAATATTTCCCTGATTGTGGTTAACCCCTATATTTTGAGTATCAGAAATAGGAATTTGTCGAAAAATAGTCATATTTTTCTGAGAAAGTACGCTTTTGTGTCTGATTTCGTAACTTAAAATATTGTCTGCACTAATTAATTAGCAAATTTGAGGTCACTCCTCGAACCATTAAGATTGAGTCCTGGATCGCTATTCAGGGTGGCATTTTTCATTTTCTGCACAGACCGGTTTCGGTCTTTATAACGATATCCAATCCGTACTTACAAAACAAATTTTTATAATTTTATTCTATTTTATAACCGGCATTGGACAGACCGATTTCAGTGTTCGACTGTCAATTTTCAGCTCCGTAGCCTTGTAAATTTGAACCTAACCTAAAAGACAAGGGAACGACTGGATCGAGTATTGGGACAAAATAAGCTTCACGAAGGACTTTTTGATAAAACTAACCAGCATTTGAATTTCATCGAGACAAAAACCATGAAAATCTCCTATGGTTAGCTCAACTGCAATCGGATTTTAACCCAAGATCCGCTTACCCTTGAGGATATTTTACGTCATCACTACAATCGGGGCGAACCGGGAGCAGAATTTGAATCCATCAGCTAAAGTTGAGATTCGAACCGAAGACACATCATTGGAAGGTGAACCCTCAATTCCTTAAGATACGGTGGATCAAAGTTTTATAATTTTATTTTATATTATATTTTATAATCCTCGTTGAACAGCCGACCCATTGTTGAGTGTACGATTACCAATGATAGCCTGAGACGATCGAAATGTGTCTCAGGCTATCTTAATTTTTGAATTTTTTTAAACTTTCTCGGTTGCTCATTTTACTATTTCATTACGCTTTCTAAACTTTTCGAACGATCTGCTTATCTACCTTACGAAACTCCAAAATAATTTTATTTCATTGAAATACATTGATCTATTTTTTCAAAAAACTAATTTCAACGTTGAACCATAATGTAGGTATTTTGATCTAAAATATCGTAAAAATTGGCTGCATACTTAGTAAAGGGTTAAAGTGAACCGTTTTTCAGTGCAAATTAAAACAATAGCATCGTGTAATTAAATTTAAGATGGTTTAATTTCTACAGAAACACGTTTCAAATTTGTACAATTAAGGTTGCAGAAAATTAGCTGAATATTGTTGTATAAAACGCAGCAAAACCTCCAACTGTATATTAATAACCAAGGATTCACTTATCCTTATTTTCACTGGAAAATCTATGAATTATGAGTTACAATCACCTTGTCACCGGGCTAACTTAGGGAAATTTCCGTGGTTCTATCCTCCATATAACAGAAATATGGGTTAAAATTCACAGAAAAAGTCTTTCTCAAAGGCAAGCTTGTTTTAATGTTTCATCAAGGACTTTACTTGTCTTCTGGATTAAGTTCAAATTTACAAGACAATAGAATTGAATATTGGTTCAACCACAAATCTAATTTCGATCAATAGTTCAACGTTTGTTACAAAATAAAACATAAATTTATAAATAGGGATTATGTCATTTCTGTCAGGTCATATCTGTTAATAATCAATATATCTTCACAGTCTATAAATGACTTGAAATATATGATGTTACATACCAATTACTGAATAAACCCTGGAAGGATAATACTCTAGAAGGTAAAAACATCGAAATTATAACAGATTTTAATGATGGAAAATTTTAAATTTGACACCACAGACTTAAATCATCTACAGAAACTCCATATCCTTGGCATAAACTGCCTTACTGAGAACATCTCACCATTTATGGAAGTTGAGGTCAAGGTTTACCTTACCTCAACTTCCATTTTATGACTTGTCATGAAATGGAAGTTGCAATGGAAGGCCATGCCATTTCATGATTTACATCCTATTACCCACCCTAAAAAGCATCTTTAAGAAGATTTTTACTAAGTGAATGCAGGCATTGTCCTGCTGCAAGTAAGAAATTTGGGCCACAATACAGCAATGCAATAAATAGATTTTAGCATTTTTGGTAATAGGTAATCTCAATGTGGGCTGTTAAAAACACCAGGTCACGTGGCCAATGTACATAGTAATATTCCACCTATGCATATGCCTAATAACCGAGCTGAAATACTCCTATTTCATATTATGGCCATAGGAGTTCTCTCTTCTTCTGGGTTGGGTTCAAATTTACAAGGCAACAAAATTAATTGAGCATTGCTAATTGTAAGCTCAGAATTAGGTCGGCTGATCATAACCGGTTACAAAATAAAGTAAAATCGAATGAAAAGTCATGTGAGCCATCCAAGTTTTTTTCTTTTCTTCTCTTCCCTGTTTGGTCATAGCTTTCATTGTAGGTTGCTGTTTATATTAGATTTCAAATTGCTTGTACAATATAGAAAATGAAACAGTAAAGAAGAAAAAGGAAATCTTCTGTAATTAACAGCAAGGTGAATGCTCATTAATAGTGTGGATAGGATATGGCTATAGAGGTAATCTTAACGTGCCTTTTGTCCCAAGTAGCATGAAGTGAATCAATGACCTAGAAGAATATGCTAAATAACCCCTTACTGCTATTTGAAAGGTAAATTGGTGAACCTAGTTAGATTTTTCAGCAAGAAAACGTCTCCATTCTTATTGCAAAATCTTCCCGGGGATGATTTTTCGACTATAGGGGTATGTCATTAAATGACCTGATCTCATCTGATCATTTCCTCTGATCTCTTCTGATTAAGAAGATCTGAACGTGAGGGAGTGTCCTCAATAAGGCTGTTCGTAATAGAATTGAGGTTTAGAATAGAGGTAATAGAATTGAGGTTCGTAATAGAATTGAGAATTGAGGTATTATTGATGCTACTGCTCTTCATGGATTAGAAATTGGTATGCAACATCTTATACTTAAAATCATAATTGGCGGATATATTGACTATTAACAGAAGTGGCTTTATTTAAAAATAAAAATTTTTATCTCCCCTTTTTCTCACATTTGCTATTTTTTCCGCTCTCGGTGGGGCAGGAAGTGTAAATGTGTACTGCTTGCATACTTTCTTAATATGCATTTTTATTTCAAATTGGTTTTCTTTGTGTCCATTAAATAGCTTCATTTCAGTGGAATGTACCTTATCCTGTATTAATTCAAATTATGAATACTTACACATTTTGATAGCATCTGCTACTTGTGAGAATGGGAGATAATTATTATAAAATAAGTGATGCATTATTTTTTTTAGTTTTGTACTTGTTATTAATCCTAATTTTCAGCTTGCCTAGCTCCTATTTATCCTTGTAAAAATAATTTTAAACAAATGGAGATAAACTACTCTTGATTGAAACAGAACACGAAGATTGAAACACTTGTATTGGAACAGAAATAGAAATTGTTTTTGTTGATTTTTCGTAGTACAACAAAATATATTTCGGACATACTTCTTTTTTAATCTAAAATGTCTGTTACATAGTCTCCAAAATTACAAAATAACATATTTTCACTTTACATTGCTCTTAGATTTATAAAATGTATAGAATGTCAATTTCAACGTGTAAAATTTTTTTCAAAGAACTCTTCAAAACCTATTCTTTGAGACAATTACATTAAATTTGATCGCCATCCTCTCTTTCATGATTCGCGCTTGAGGCAAAGATGAAGAGTGGAGGGGGGGGGCAGATTTAGAAAGATTCACCCTTCCTCTAACATACGGTAATAGCCTTCATTCGAACTGTGCAGAGCACTTGATAAAGCGCCATCTTGTATTTCGTTACCATAGTAACGCTTAGTGATTGACAGAGTTTGGAAGTTGATACCAAGCAACACGCATTTCCAGTTTTTCTGTAGCTTCCATGTCAATAATGTGGAATTGAAATATTTGCCGCTTCAATGATCCGGGAAAAGGCGGGGGGGGGGGGGNGGGGGGGGGGGTGGGAGGGCGATTGCAATGTGGATTGATAGAGAGAGAAAGAGGGAGCGATTCAATTTTTTCAAAAATTTTTTTCTCTCCTAGGTCTGTCCCCTTCTACTTTCCTCTCCTTGTAATTCCATTTTCCCAGATTCCTTCTCTCCCTTTTTTTATTACGTCATATTTTTGAAAAAGTGGTACATTTATTTTTTCCCTCCATCGGGCAGTTTTGCACAACATAAGAAAAATATGAATTCCATATGGATGTTAACTCCATGCTTGACTTTTATTGGTATGCTTGAAACTGTCTGGGGATTCCCATGAATTTGATTTTTTTTTTCTTTTGAGGCAGATGATTTGACAGAATCTTCAATGAACTAACAGGTATGGCATAATTTATAACAGCGTCACGTATGCTCTACCTGGCTTTTATGTTTATGTTACTGACAGTGTATAAAATGCCCACCACTATATAGAATGCATGGCATTTTTATTCCAAATATGAAACATAAGAATTATTCTATACTTCTTCCATTCATTGTATAGAACATCTAGGAATTCTATAGAATGACAAATACTTTTAATGTAAAGTATAAAACATGAGATATATTTGGTGATTTTTTCCAGTCTGTGTGTAGAATGCTTACAGTAGTTCTATAGAATGACAAATGCTTTTAAGGTATAGTATGAAACATGAGAATTATTTTATACTTTCTTTAGTCACTTTATAGAATGCCTAGGAATTCTGTAGAATGACAAAATGCTCCTTGGGCAAAGTATGAAACATTAAAATTACTATATACTTCGCCTAGATATTGTATGGAATGCTTCTAAGATTTTCTGCAGTCATTCCACGGAATGTCTAGGTCACTCGTATATGTGAAATATTAACCGTCATGTACGCTTCCGGTTTGCCATTATGTGCTCTATAGAATGCTTAGGTTATACGCAAAATATTATCATTTACTATTGTATCAGTTGATTTTAGACATTTTATACAATGTCGAGTTTCATAAATTGATTATGATATTTGTGAACAAATATTTAAATTTTTTTAGTTAAACACTTTCTAATCACTCTATGTTGTCCGATTTGAAACCAGTTTAACAATACGATTAATAAAATGTTGTTCTCAATTTACAATTATTTCCATTGCAAAATAAAAATTATACATTAAAACTATTCTTGCATCTTGAATAAGATTGAAATAGGTTAGATGAGAACATGGATATTACTCTACCAATTAAATCGCTTTATTACTTAAATGGAAGCAAAATGAGATAACATTAACTAGTATATAAATTAAATAATTATTAATTTAATTTTATTTCTGAAAGGAAAAGAAGAATTAAAATATTAATAACTGAAAAATAATAGCACACTGTAAAACTATTACTTATGACGAGATAAGATAATTGAAAAAAATATAGATAAAATACTTCTTCCTTTGCACTACAGTTCATTACAGACCAAGACTATCTCAGTAAGTTTCCTCTGTATCTATTAGACGCTATGGTTCTCTAACGATTGGCTTTTCATGTCTTTCTACACAGTTCATCCATCTTGAGTGAGGTCATCCTCTTTTTCTGGTATCTTGTACTTTTGCAAAGGTGACATTTTCAACAGGGAGTTTTAAAAATATGTCTAAGCCATTTGATATGATAAGCATTAATGACTCAGGCAATATTAGTTTTATTTTATCACACATAATTATCACACAATACTTCATAGTTAAAAATTTTAGAATGTATTAAACCGTAATATTGTTTAAATTTGTTGAAATATTTCGTATGAATTTGAACTGTATTACCACACTTTTTAAACTTGATTACACTATATTACGGTTTTAATTTGAGTCAAATTACATATTAATTTATTATTATGTTGCTTATGCTATGCAAATTAAAGTTGCTACAAACTTGAACCGAATTATGGCTAATGATTACCAAGATTATGGTTCAATGGTGAACCACATATCCTGAGAATTCAAGTTAGGGCACAAAAACATCTTCGTTTAAATTAGCATTTTAAGAAAAATCACGAAAAGTTTTTAAAAATATGTAGTGTGATTAATTAAATGGTTAAAGCAAAAGTTCACCATGAAAGTAATAATTTTTCTTAGAAGGTTTTTCGTTTATTTCTTCTTTCATTTCATCGATGTTTTTATGATTTGAAAGAAGGCTTAAATTAAACTTTCGATTTAAAATTAAAACAGCTAGAAATTGTCAAATCAATTAACCAGATAATGTATCAGTGTTAGAAAATCTTTTAGCTGCACTTAATATATCTGCCTAAAATGTTAATTGTTTTTAAAATTGGTGTAATAAATAGACAATAAACATGCCAAAACATTTTTTTTCTGAAAAAATAAATTATGTATAAAATGAAAGATTCTGATACTAAGTTAAGATTGTTCCTGATAAGTTAATATAAAATAAAAAGTTGCTAACTCTAAATTACATCTGACTTCTTTATTTTTTGTAAGTCTTAATTAGTTCTGTAAAATAAGAATTGAAAATGAGTTTCAATTTTGCTTTATATGTTTTATAAACTTAAAGTCTGCACCTGAGTTTCTTGAAAAACTTTGACATCCAAGTTTGACAATCTTAATAGATAAGGTTGTAAACTGTATGACAATGTAACAAACTGACAGCTTATTAGCGCTCTCTTCTTTTTAGCGTCAGAGAACAATTTTTTTGGCGAATTTTAAGTTGCGTAAATTAATTCTTATTTTAGAATTGTTCACAACTTATTTGAAGAAAATTGTTGGCTTTCATTTTGTAGCTACTTCTGTCAAATACAATTCTTCATTTTTCTATTAAATTAGAAAGTTGTATTTTTCCATAAAGTTTCCTTTTAAGAAATATATTAAACGAAATGGTGTAATTTTGATTAAATATTCAGCTCGGGTAAAAACTGAGTTAAACTTTCGAATAACTTCTAGTCAAACTATTAGATAAATTTAAAAAAATTATTTTATTAATATTCGTCAGGTTTTTTTTATTTCCAGTTGTAAGAATGACATGTAATATTTTTAGCATTTAATTAATTTCGGAATTAATAATTTGCAGGCGAAAACTTAAATTAATACAGTAAGTATATAACGAGATAGGTAAGAGGAAGTATACAAATAGATTTAAGCTGCCACTCAAAAGACATAATTTGTTTCATCTATGTATAATTGAATTAAATGCCATTTTTTTGGCTTTTCATTAGACTGACGAAGAAGATGATGTCTAGGAGGAAATAATGTGCATTTTTAGACCATTATCTGTTGTTATAAGCCGACCGGACTGTGTAGGGGTCAGGGAACTGGCCTTGCATCAGAAAGAGTCTGGGTTCGAATCCCGGGCAAGGCATAGATGTTATTTCATTATCTGTGCTATCTGTCCTTACTGTGGTAGCAACATTGGCCCACCTATAATAATAGCCTCACCGGCCAGGTGGCCGAGTTGTTAGCGTGCCTGACTGCGAAGCCAATGGCTGCAGGTTCGAATCCCGCTCTGGGCATGGATGTTTCTCTCTCTGTGTGTTGTCTTCTGATGTGTAAATGTATGATTGGGCCCACCCAATGAACGGGTATTTGTGGCAGTGTGGCGTGGGTAATGTTGCTCGCCTCCGTGACTTTGGTTCGCAGGTGCCCACTGGGTAACGATAAATGAGCAACAATTCTGGCATCTTCTAAGGCGAAGAACGCCTGACGTTCAGTGCCTGCCGTTATTAAAAATAATAATAATAATAGCTTCCTAATATATATAGAGTGACTAACNGTTGATTTAAGCCGACCGGACTGTGTAGGGGTCAGGGAACTGGCCTTGCATCAGAAAGAGTCTGGGTTCGAATCCCGGGCAAGGCATAGATGTTATTTCATTATCTGTGCTATCTGTCCTTACTGTGGTAGCAACATTGGCCCACCTATAATAATAGCCTCACCGGCCAGGTGGCCGAGTGGTTAGCGTGCCTGACTGCGAAGCCAATGGCTGCAGGTTCGAATCCCGCTCTGGGCATGGATGTTTCTCTCTCTTTGTGTTGTCTTCTGATGTGTAAATGTATGATTGGGACCACCCTATGAACGGGTATTTGTGGCAGTGTGGCGTGGGTAATGTTGCTCGCCTCCGTGACTTTGGTTCGCAGGTGCCCATTGGGTAACGATAAATGAGCAACAATTCCGGCATCTTCTAAGGCGAAGAATGCCTTCCGTTCAGTGCCTGCCGTTATTAAAAATAAAATAATAATAGCCTCCTAATATATATAGAGTGACTAACAAATCTGCCCTTCAGATGCCTGTATTGACATCAGGTCATTCCTCAGATGGACATTTAAAAAAAAAACTGTTGTTATAAGAACCTAATTTTTATTTTAAATTTAAGCTTTTATAAAAAGAATCTTAACTAAGAGATAATCTAAGAATCTAAGACAAAAGTACACTTATAAACATTTGCAGCGTATCACGACGCGTAGTCGATAAACTACTGATTTCTTCAATCAGAAAAGTATGGTCAAAACTATGAAACTTGTCAAGTCTACCTTGTTTCTGGCTGTAAGAGAACACCGAAACCTCGGTAATTTTTACGGAAGAGCTTTGGTAATGATTTAGGTAAAATTAACAATAAAATATGGCTTTGTAATTTGTGATATAATTTGGTAAGTGTTGTAAAATTTGGTAATTTTTCTCATGACATAATAATCATTTGGCATAATAATCATTTTTGCGGGAAATTTACTTTCGGTTTCGTATATTTTACTAAATGTGTGGCAATACGAATTATAATTTTCGAAACCAGAATTTCCTGTAAACCATTGTCATATGAACTAAAAAAGGCACTAACTAAATAGTTTAAGTACAGTATATTTTGGATATATTACCAGATTTATGTTTTGTTTTTCACTAGAAATGTTATTACCGTATAGATAATTAATCTTACTAGAATTTCCTTCTCTGCGTAAGAATTAAATCAGCAGCTCCTAAAGAGGTTAGAACACTATAGGATTTGCGATTAACTTTGCTTACATCACCCAGGAAACAACGGTAACTGTGTTGTCATAAAGTATAGAGTTTCGAATGTAAATTTAGCACTAGTTAGTGCTTTATTTATTTCGTGTTAAATTTACTTTGTGCTGAAAAAAATTGTTCTTGTAGCATTTCAAAAAGAAATATAACTTATACTGTCATCAGATACAGTTTAAAATTAAAATCTCTAACCAGTTGAAAAGTATTTAAAAATTTGGTTTGGTAAAATTCTTTGTACGATATTAAAACAATAAATTTTTCTTATAATGATCAGAAAAAGTTTAAAACTTGTATCGCTTGTATCGTCCTCCAGCATAGAGCACCAGTTGAATTTGAAACCAAAAGCAGTCAAATAGTGATAAAAAATGACTCTAATAAGGAAAGAATTTCTATTTGTTTGTTATTTTTTGAATTTCTGTCAAGAAACGATTTAAAAATCAGTGGGAATTTGAGAGCTCTACGCAGTAAAAATAAGAGAAACGCAGTAAAAATAAATGTGTTTACGTATTTTTAAACTAACAATTAAAGAGGTTAATGCAATTTGTAAATTAAGATTTTTAGACAATAATTTTGAGTAAACAATAAAATTTTGCTCCTCGTTATGGTGCGAAATTAACAATCACCAACGACCATTTAAATATAACAAATAGCGTTTAAAACCGTATCAGAAATTCGCCACTTTTTCGTCGAAAATGTATCCCATATCCATATTTTTTTATAAGTATGGAATTATTATGAATATTTTAATATCTAGAAAGTTCTTTGTTTCACACTTGTTTCTTTAAATATTTATTTCTTTTAGAAGAAAACATTGTAATATTTACCATGTTTTGAGAAATGCTTCAAAAGCGATATCTTACAATGCTTTTATTAACAGTTTTTATAATAGTTTACAAATTTTTGATTTTTGAAAAAGTGGCCGCATGTCTTAAAAAGTTGCCACAGTTAAAAATGCTAAAGAACACTTTAGCATTTTTAAATGTGCTTAAAGCTCTAGCTACACTTTAAAAAATTCCGGTATAAAGTACCAGCACTTTGGATGCATCATTCGTAAAATCCATTTGAACAGTAAAATACTTTTTATTTTATTTTTTATAACGGCAGGCACTGAACTTTCGTTCTTCGCCTTAAAAGATGCCGGAAGTGTTTCTCAATTATCGTTACCCAGTGGGCACCTGTGAATCAAAGTCACGGAGGCGAGCAACATTACCCACGCCACACTGCCACATTCATACATTGACACATCAGAAGACAACACAGAGAGAAAGAAACATTCGCGCCCAGAGCTGGATTCGAACCCGCAGCCATTGGCTTCGCAGCTGAGCACGCTAACCACTCGGCCACCTGGCCGGCACAGTGAACTACTGTACCGCAATGTTTACAACAATATTAATTTAATTAGAGTTGATTCAGTGATTTTACGGTAATTATTACTGTACAAATTACGGCATATCAGATTATTTTTGTTCCGTATTATGTTGCTGGAAAAATGGATTTGATTTGGAAATTTTTTACGTAGTAGCAAAATTTCTTACTTTTTTTCTTACTCAAAAGTTATTTTTAATGTTCATTTTAAGTATGATATTTTTAACTTGCTCTCGACTTTGCCTCAATTCTTTATTTACGCGTCTTTTACCTTCTCTTCTTTTCAGATGATTACAATATTATTTTACATTCATTAATAGTCATATTTAATAATATTTTTCAGATTTTTTCCCTGTTATGCAGCAATTCGAAACATTCACAAAAAATTTTTCACAAAAAGAGTATTAAACATATTCCACTACTACTCGTAAAACTGTACACTCTTATTATTTTTTTTTAAAAATTTTTTCCAAGTTTTTCCCCCGTCTTTATAAATTTTTTCTTTTTCCCCCTTACGCTTGCTTTTATATTCCTTGTTTTGTAACAAAAGTTGTAGAAGATGAGAGGGGACACCACATAAAAAAGTTCGAAAAAAAAAAAAAAGATTCGGCAAGAAAGAAATGCGTCATGTTACTTCTGCAACTACAATCACAAATCACTGCGCAAATTTTGCGGGACAAATATTTCACATTTTAAGAGATTTCATTTTGTCTTCCTACCCCATCTGGTTAAAAAATGACAAAAAGCGATTCCAGAAGTTTCAGTAATTTGAAAGTAATGGCATTCCAGAAAAACCCTTTGTACTTAGAGAGGAAATTTTTTCGCCGAGGATATATATTTATTTTATTCGCTTGTAAGAAAGTCAACGCTTTTTAAAATCAGAAAAGGAGTATTTGTGCCGCATAATTATTTCGAACAAATATCAGATAAATGATATTCAACAATTTTGTTTTTGTAAGCAATACATAAAAATATTTTGTTTTATATATTTTTAAAAACAAATTAAGGATAAAATTCATTAATGAAAGGAAGTGCAAAATATTTTTAAGTTTTTTGAAAACTCTTAAAAAGCTTTCTGGAAAATTAAAATCGATTTATTACAAAGAATCCGCTTTACTTATGCTTATCGAGAATTTTTAAGCTGTCTCGATTTTAAATTCTATCACGCCACATTTTTTTGCAAAGAAAATAATGACTGAGAAAATTCATGAAAATGAATATTTCACAAAATAAAAAAAACAGACCACCCTAAATAATTTTGATCTAATGATCAGGTCATCCCGTTCTAGGTTTCAATCCTAATGGTTCGAATTTCAAATATCAAATTTTAACGAAGACGCGTTTTTAAAATTAGATTTCTCAGGAACTGTTCGACTAATTTCGCTCAAATTTTGTTTTTTACCAGGTAAAATTACATTTTTTTAAAAAAATGCTGTAAAATTGTATTCTTTGCAATTCAAAAAATTTTCAACCATTAATAAAAATAATAAATATTTATTAACAGTTAATTTTAGCATGGAGCCGACCGGCTTGTGTAGGGGTTAGGGAACTGCCCTTGCAGCAGAAAGGTTCTGGGTTAGAATACCGGGCAAGGCATGGATGTTCTTTCCTTCTCTGTACTATCTGTCCTTATTGTGGGAGCAACGTTGGCCCACCTAATATGGTGCCCCAGAAAGAGAGGCCAACAAAACTGCCCTGTAAATGCCTGAGTTGGCGAAAAATGTTATTGGATTTTCGCACTTCTTATGAATTCTTTATCTTAAGTTTCCCATCTTAGGTTATCAAAAGGAACATACGCTTGCAATTTCCAACTTATGGGTATGACGTCATAAAATTCGCATTTTAAAAGGTATATAAAATTACGTGTTTCTTATATTGATACTCTTTTATGGTGTGCTTCTATAAACTTAATTAGTTGAAATTCAACAAGAATCAATGGAATAAAATTGAAGTTATCTATTAAGCCATGTGAAAGTCATGGTAAATTCTGAATATCACGTTTAACGTGATAACATATGCGTCGTTAATCTTTTTTTTCGTGAGCACAATTTCTGACTCAGATAATTGATAAACTAATGGTATAAAGCTGCACCGGAATATATAAGAAATATTAAAATAATTAAGGCTGTGTATTAGGGGCAATGAATGTGTAGGATGGTGATATTAGGGTACTTATCCGTTTCATGTGGGAATCAAAAAAGTTATTGCCACAATACCTATATTATACCCGTTGGTAAATTAGGTTCTCATTAACATAATATTTATAACAGCAAAACCATAAATATTTAATGTCTTGTTCAATTAAGCATTAATGACGCCAATGATAATTTAGCGATTTTTCTGACCTTTGAAGTAAGTATCGATATTAGATCATTCGCCAAAAATGATTATAAAAACTTTAATGTTGTTAATAATTTTTTTTAAAAATTACAATTAACTAACTTTGGTAATAGGTATGTGATGAAAGTAAATTTTCCCCCATTGAAATGCTAAATTAATGGAGAATAGGTACTTATTCGTGTATATAAATTGCGAAAAATTGCCATATTGTTGTTGAAACCAATGATGCTTAATTAATTTTGGTAATAAGTACAAATAAATACACAAGTGGGAGACCTTTGTGCTAAAAATACAAACTAAGGTAAACAACGTTAAAGAGCACAAAAATATTATTAAATGCAGACAGCTCAAAGGGCAACCTTCATCAGTGCAACATCCTGTTGCACTGATGAAGGTTGCCATTTGAGCTGTCTGCATTTGAAAATATTTTTGTGCTCTTTAACGTTGTTTACCTTAGTTTGTAATATGTTCAAATAGAAATGAAAAAATAGTTTTTGTACTAAAAAGCTAAATTAAAAGCTTCTTCATTGAGAAAAAATCGTAAGGAAATGACCTTATTATTATTGACACTAATGATGTTTAATTCATTTTAGTAAGATGTACTACTGTTATTATGGTGATTGGTGTTTTTAAATAAGTGCTGAATATATTCAGTAGAAATGTTCTTTTATTGCCCATTGAAAGGGATATACAGGATAAAATTATTGATTGTTGTAATTTTTGACTGTCTGGATACGATCTCGAGTAACAGCATTATGCAAAATTACACTAAATATAATTTATCTTTACTTTGAAGGAATGAAATTCTAAAAATAAGTTTTGCTTAATCTGATAATATAAAGTCATAGGAATAAAAAAAGGGAATTATTTCAGTTCAATTAATTATGTCGGTATATGCATTTCATTTTGTGCATGATTTCATAGTATTGATTATAGATATTCAGCTAGTTCTTTATAAAGCTTGATACGCCTCAGATATTTTTAACAAAATAATAATAATAATTAATTTTTTTAAATTTAAGCTATTAAAATATTTCAAAACTGTAATATACATGTATATTAATATTTTAAATAATAACCTGTATACATGTCTTGGTATGTACCCATTCCAATCTTTGCGATTTTCTTGTTTATAAAAATAACTGTACCAAAATAAACGCATGCGGGCATTTTGAAGTTATAGCAATTTTAACGTTGTGCGTCTAATGGCATTAAAATATTTTTAGATGCATCGGAAATATATTCAAATATTTTTTGAAAACTTTAAACAAGCTGTAATAATATTCTAACTATCGAATCATGTTTTTGAAAAAAAATATTAGCTAAAAATATTCTTGTTATTAATAAGTAAGCAATTTAAATTAGTTCATGCTTTATATTTTTGGATAATAGTAGTCTCTGGAAAGAAGCTGTGAAGTTTTAATTTTAAAAAAGAATATTTTTCTTGAGAAGTTTCGAGAATTTCAGCGACTGTTTTCTTTTGAGAGATACGCCTAAACAACATCATTCAAAGCAATAGAACAATATTATATTAATCATAGCACGATTATATTTAAATCGTATATCTCCCCCCAAAAAAACCAAGAGCATTTTATATAAGCTATCACTCGTAAAAAGTTTCGAGATTAGACTGGAGCGACTTTTTCCTTTTTAAAGTTTTCGCCAAAATTGCATAATTTAAAATTTTAATAGAATACATTTATATAAGTCCAAGTAATATACACGTAGTAGTTTCAAGTGATCGTATAACTCTTGAACAAAATCAATAAAAGTTTAACATTTTAAATAAACTGTCACTCATGAGAGCTTTCGAGATTAGACAGCAGCGACTTTTTCTTTTGAGAATTACGCCAAAAAACAACATCATTCAAAACTAGAATAGAATATATTTATATTAATCCAAGCAGGATTATATTTCAATCGTATCGTGACACATTCCAACATTGCTTTTTTCAATCTTTTCCGTGATTCAAAGAGCATTCCAGCTTTACAACACGAAAAAAAAAAGAAAAAAGAATGCCAACTCAGAATTCCTTGAATGACATTGGAACTTTTGTGAATAGAGTTCAGAGAAAGAGAGGTAGTTATTTGAATATGAATAGAAGGAAATAAAAGAAAAATACTTGTATATATTTATATAAATATACACCATCATGGCTTCCAATAGAAGTTTCGAGATTGCAAAAAGATTGTTCGAAAAACTTCCATGTATAGCACGCAAACCTACAAATAAAATCTTGTACGGCAGACCGTGTAGTTGTTCCATTTCATACAGCTTGTCAGGTGTAGGTTTTAATCTTTTGAAGCCACATATATGTTCTTTGGAGTTGCTGTGTGCAAAGAAGTGAAGAAATCCAATGTTCGATTACTTTGGAGGGGAGCGAGGACATGTAATATCGGTTGAAATATTCGTTGGAATACTTTTATTTACACTGATTTTACGAAATTCTTTTTCTCTATCATGCACAACAAAAAGAGGTCTTTAATGAAATATGCGTTGATATACTTTTGTTTGATGTGCCTGTGAGAGTTGTGATATGTGATATCTGATCAAAAGGAAAAGAGGTAGTAGAAATTGGTTAAGCGTAAATTTTACGATACTAATAGATAAGTGATTACGTAATATTTAATTTAAAATAATTTTAGTAAAATTATTTAAATATTTAAGTTTGATGCTGAAATATATTTACTACCGTGTGTTTAGAAAATACAACAAAAGTCTCGATCTTTTAGTTTTTTAATGTTATATAAAAATTGTCACCGACTAATACTGATGTACTAGTACAAAGAAGTTTTATATTTAACTGAATAAAAACCTGCATTATCATTACAGACCAACACTCTTGTATTAGTACAAAGGAGTAAAGAAGTTTCAGATTTAACAAAATAAAAAGCTGTATTTTATTACTACAAGTTAACACTTATATAATAGTACAAAGAAGTTTCATATTTAACTAAATAAAAACTGCATTTTCACTACTCAGTAACACTTATGTATAAGTACAGAGAGGTTAAGAAGTTTCTTATTTAACTAAGTAAAGAGATATATTATCGCTGCGTAGTGTAACACTTATGTATGAGTACAACGGAGTAAAGAAGTTTAATATTTATTTAAAATTAAAAGCCGTATTATCATTATAGACTATCAGTACAAAGATGTAAGAAAGTCTCATATTTAACCAAATAAAAATTTGTATTATCAGTATTAATTAATAAACTGCGAATTACATCTTTTCCTATAAAAAGCTATACTCTATTGAAAAGTCATGTTACTCATCAATCATTTGTAATTTCTTTATAAAAATATTTTTTAGCTTGAGATAATATTTAAAAAAATTTATATTCTCCTTTAACAAAAGAGACATTTTAAGTAAAAAAATTATATTTTTTGCATTAAAGAATTTTTTTTACTTAGTTTCGAGTATCGTAAATATATTTTATTTATTTAGTGCAAACTGACTTCAAAGTATTGCATTTTGTGTTTAGAGATATTTTAAATAAAAATTTCTATTTTTGCTATGTTCCTGATTTCTTCAAACTGTATATGTAGTACTTTATCTCTTGATATATAAAAATAAGGTGAAATATTCAAAGTAACTTCCTTAAAATATGTATTTTTGAAAATATACAATTTTAAAACCAGAGCTAATTTAAATTGTATTTAAATTAGGAACATTTCACAGTAAAAAAGCAGTATTTATTTGTTAAATATCAAAGGGTTAAAATGAATCCTTAGCAAAGTAATAATGGAGATCACTACAGCACACAAGATGCTATAAAGTTTATAGGATTATAAAAATTACTTCTATTTTACTACGTATTAACCAAAACGAATTTCAATCAATTAAAATAGCAATACATTCTAAATAAAAGAAGTGACTAACCTAACATGTCATTTATTGGCAAAATTAAAACAGTTTGAATAAGCATGAAATAGACCGTAAAAAGCAATTTCTTTGCTCAGCTTATTATTTATTTTGGATAATTTAAAAAAAATATTAACTCACCTCAAAGAAAAAAAATAATTTATGACAAAATTTTAGTAATTAATAAACTTAGCTTTTATAAAGTTCTAAGGGATTCCTTTCAAAGTCTTATCTTAAAATTGTTCGATACTAAATTATTAATAGTTAAGTTGCTTTGAAGTAATTGTTAAATAGAATTTAATTAAAAAAATAATATTCTTATGAATACAAGTTGTCAATCATGTTGAAATTAATAAGACAGTAAAAATTCCATCTAGGATATTAAGTTCAGTGTCAACCCAAACAGATATTATAAAATAATATTCAGAAATCACCATTAACACGAACATAGAATATACCATAAGAAATAACATGTCATTTACTAGTACTAAAATTTAGTTATGCGTAAAATTGAAAAAAATGCTTATAAAATCAATTTTGATATGCAACTTACAAGGGATTTAGATGTTCTTTTCGTATCAAAGTTGCCAACCCTTTTTGTATTAAAATCCCCATATTTTAAAAATTAATTTATGCAAATATAATCCTAATTTAACTGTTTGGCTTTTATAAAGTTTTTAAAGAGTGTTCTTAAGTCTTCATCTAATCTTAAAGTTTTTAAACACAACAAAAATGATAAATATCAGTTGTTACAGAAGAATCTAATTAAAAAAAATACTACCACATCATATGCCCAAGATATTGAGCTTTATAGGATAATAATAATTTCTCTTCGGTTACTATCTGTAAGTGTCAACTAAAAACGAATATATTTGCAGTTTGCACCAATTCAAATAAGTAACTAACATAATATAACACTTATTGACTAAGTCCCTAAGTGTAGATTAGCTTTAAATATTTTTAAAAAACAATTTTGTTATGCTTACTAGGACTTTTTTGTACATTTCTCAAGTTTATCAATTTATTAATTTAGCTTTTGTAAAGCTCCTAATTTTTTTAACCCCTCTTAAAGTTTTCAACACATCATAAATAAAACAAATTAGCTTCGATGAAATCCCCATTGTTTTTGTTTTAAAATTCCTATTATTTAAAAATTAATAATGCAAATATTTTCTTAATTTATCAACTTGGCTTTTATAAAGATCCGAAGGAATTATTCAAAATCTCTCTCTTCATATCTTCTTAAAATTTTTCAACACCACTGAAAAAAAAAATATATAGTTATGTTGAATCAATTATTAGAGAAAAATCTTATTCAAAATAAAATCACATCAGATGCTAATGACATTGAGCTTTATGGGATAATAAAAATTCCCCCTAGGTTAATAACTTAGGTCCAAACTAAAACAAATTTCATTAAACAATATTTACAATTTATGCAGTTTACTACTTTTTTGCATGTTTCTCAATTTTTTAATATAACTTTTTTAAAGTTTCAAAAGCCTTTTTTCTAAGTCTTCATCTCATTTTAAAGTTTTAAAACACAACAGAAATGAAAAAAAATAGTTGCGTTGAATTCCGAATTGTTTTTGTTGTAAAGTCCCAATTATTTAAAAATTAATTTATACACATATTTTCTTAATTTATCAATTTTGCTTTTATAAAACTCCAAAACCGTTTTTTTAAAGTCTTCATCTCATCTTAAAGTTTATACCACTCAGAAAAAAATAAATAAAAGCAGCCACGTTGAATCCATTGTTGAAGAAGAATCCAATTCAAAATAATAATATCACATCAGATGCTAATGATATTGAGCTTTATGGAATAATAAAAATTCCCCCTAGGTTACTAACTTAGGTGACAACTAAAATAAATTTCATTAAATAATATTTGGAATTCGCTCCAATTCCAATAAGTATCTAACATAACATATCATTCATTGGCAAAGTTCGGATGAGCAGCCTAAATAAGCTTTAATTTGATTACATACATAATTAGTGTCCCGCCGTATTCATCAGCTTAGTTATGGAACCATCCGGGAATGATTCACAAAGCGCCACTAATGAAAAGAACATTTTTCCGTGAATGCTGTCCGTAATTCAATTAACGATATTTAAATTCCGGCGATATTCCCAGTGAATGTCTCTTTTCCGTGTGTCTTTGATGTGTTCGCGTGTCACCTACATTGGGAGCTCCCTAAAGTTCATTAGGAAGGAGTTGACTTTGTTGTCTAAATGATTCAAACGCTAATGGAAACTTTCACTTTTATTGTGAATTGCGTTTGTTCCGGAAAATTAAGCGTTTTATCTACTGTTGGCTTCGTTGATTGAATATTTATGAAAGATTTAAAATAATATTTGAGACTTAAAATTTTATAGTTGGTATTTTAAGTTGTAGTATTTCTACTTTTAGACCTTAGAGAAGCATTTGATTTGGAATATTATGCTTAGAGAAGCTTAGAATATTATGCTTAGTACGAAAAAAAATTTCTGAGGAAATAAAAACAGTTTCTTTCCACCTTCCTACTGTGGAAACACTTTACCATCACTGCTTTTTGTAACAATGAGACTTCAAGATATACCACAAAATGGCCCTCACACTTCAAGATATACCACAAAATGGCTGGATGATAATGGAATAAACATTTTAAAGTCACCTGCTTCATTCCCAGATCTCCGTGAAATAGGTAATTTATCAGGAACGATAAAAAAAAAATTGAATAAGTAGGAACGAAGAAAGTTAAAAAATAGTAAAAAGATTTTTTTAAAAAAAGAAGAAAAGAACAAAACAACTTTTGACACTCTCATGTCTCTCGTAGCTTAAATGCTTTAAATGGATATTTGATGCTAAATGAGAAGGAATTAACTACTGATTTATCTGAATAATGTTGTATAAAGATAAGAAGACATCTTGACATGTACTTTAATTTCTTATTACTTCTTTTATTTACTTAAAAAAAAGCATTTTTTGAAAGTTTAAAATTTTGCTCGTGCTGTATTAGTTTGCGGTTAATAAAAGTTTCAAATTTTGTCAACATTAAAACCTTGATTTGTTTTTCCTTAAAAGTAAATATAACGTCGAGTCACGTGGCTCAGGGGATAGAGCAATTGCCTCCCAATGGGATAACCCAGGTTCAAATCCCAGCGGTGGCTGATTGATCCGAATTCTGCTATCGGCTTGCTCCAACTGCAGTGTTGACGTAAAATATTCTCAGTGGTTAAAATCCAGTAGCCGCTGCATGTTTTCTTGGTTTTCCTCTCCATGTAAAGCAAATGAGGATTTGTAAAATTAAAAGGTCCTCCACGAAGGCTAGTTTGCCCCAATGCTTTCTCCATGAATTCCCTTGTTTTCTGGGTTAGGTTTAAAGTTATAAGGCTACGGATTTAAAGATTGATAGTCGTAAACTTAGAATTGGTTAATATAAAACAAATGGAATAAAATAAAACAAATTTGACATAATCTAATTTATCGTTCAGGCAGCTTCAAGATAAAACTGAACTCAGAGATACAGGGTGCCCTTAAAAAATAGGCTAAATACTTTCCGAGACAATAGCACATAGTAGAATTTAATGCACATTTAATGTTATTCCAGAATTGACCTTAAAATTCTTCAGTATGTCTATTCAAACTAAGTTTTTTCTGAACTCTTGTATTCTGTTTTTTCAAGGAAGATAATTTAGGTCGTCTTTGTTTAGCTCCTACTTTTCAAAGCATGTTATTTGTCAATTCAAACGTTATTTCGGAAATATAACTTTCTCATTATTACTTCTCTTTAGCAAAACCATTTAATCACTATGCATAGTTGTTTGTCACAGCAGTTGAAATTCTTTTTTTTTTATTCAATTGCTTTTATCCGTATTTTTTGGGAGTACTAATTTTTCCCAAAATTCAATTTCTCAATAATCAAAAATAACACCCAAAGAAAAAAACCATATAACATAATTTTAAAGATGGGCCATATCAGTGCCGTAAATAATGTATCGTAGAAATGGTTGTAACTTAATGTGGTATTAAATCAAACCGTTTTTTACGAATTTAAATATTTCCAAGACTGCAGTTACAACTTGAAATATCACGGAAAGTTTCACAGAAAGCAAAAAAAAAGAAAGAAAAAAAAGAAGGGTTGTATTTTGTGATAGATCGAAAGACACCTCACACTCTGTTTACTATAGCTTCTAATCTATCATTAGGATTCATAGATTAGAAGTTAAAAGGTTATATAGTTTTAAGAGGTCTAGTGGTTAGATGGTTTGATGAAGTTCGGTTATAAAAGATCTCAAAATTTTCGTTTCGTGAAAAAAGAAAAAGGTCATGACTTGTTATCTGTTTTATTCTGAGCAATTTGACACCAAACCTAAGATGATGTAAAAAATGAAAAAATACTGTAACTCAATCTCTGAAAACAGAAAATGACACACCCATTTACTAATTGGCATTCGTCTGTCAACTCAGCTATTTCGTTTCACGACATAAGCTTTAAGTTTTATCTTTAAATCAACTTTTCTTAATTTTTTTTTTAAATCTGGTGTGCAAGAATGCTTGTCTTCTGATAAACCTATTAAGTTAAACTTGGTAATCGGTGGGAGTATAGTGTGTGGCAAAAATTCATACTAGCTCTTAAATAATGGTAAATATTATTTTGTTAAAATTATTATTTAAATAAAAATGCAAAAAATTGGGTATTTTTTAAATTTAAAAATGGTTTTATGATTCATTTTCTTCAATCTTCTATGTTTTTTTATAGCATATTTGACTGTCTATTAAAAGCGTTTTATTGTTATTAACATAATTTTTCTGACATTTAATATGTGTGCCAGACGGTATAGTATTTAAAAAAAATTTAATTAATGAAAAATTAAATTATAAAAGATTTTAGCATCGTTTCGCAATTGTGTAAATATTCAAATAATATCTGTGCTTATGTTAAACTCAGTTAAATAAGCCCAGTTGAATTTTATTTCACGTAATATGCTCAGCTGAATTTTAAACAAGTTATGAAAAGTCAAATAGTTGTAGTGCGCAAAAGAAAAGAAAAGAAAAGAAACGGACAACCCTTAATAACTTTTGATCTAATGATTGGATCTTCACGTTCTAGAGCTCAATCTTAATGACTCGAGAGGGTGACCTTACATATGCTAATTAATAAGTACAGACGATATATTAAGTTACGAAATCAGACACAAAAACGTACTTTATCTGAATAAATATTCCTTTCTTTCGACGGATTCGAGTTTCTGACCGCCAAAATATATGGGGGCAGCCGCAATCTGGAAAATATGGTCCCAATATTTTTGTCAGGAGAGCACTCCAAAGTTTGGATCCCTTAATGTTAATTTCACTTTTTGCTTATTTCGCTATATCTCGAAAATTTTTTAAGCGAATTGAAATTTTTTTAACCAAACCACTGACTTGGAACCATATTTCCCAGATTGCGGCTACCTTCTATATTTTGGGGGTCAGAATTCCGAATTCGTTGAAAAAAGGTATGCTTATTCAGAGAAAGTACGTTTTTGTGTCTGATTTCGTAACTTGAAATATAGTCTGCACTAATTAGTAAGCATATTTGAGGTAACCCCTTTGAGACATTCAGATTGAGTCCTAGAAACTTTTTTAGACGCACTGTACATTTATGATTTCACTGTAAAATTAAAATCAGCTATACCTTTTAACATGTGTAATGCTTAATTGTACAATTTTTGACTCACAGTTATTTACGCGTCCGACGTCCTTTTTCAGATAAGTGAGTTATTGTTTCCTATCTATTTTGAACATCAATCAAAATGTACTAGAACAAGTAAATTAAGTATAAAAAATAATCTTAAATTGAGAAACCTAAGTTTTATTTTAAATTTATGTTGCTAAAATATTTCATTAAATATTTAACTTAAGTAAATGAAGTTTTAAGTTCTAATTGTGAAAAATATTTGATTAAATAAACTGCTATCTTTTAATTAAATCTGTTGATTCAAGAAGCTTAAATTGTGTGTTTGAACTTACTAAGGCAAGGTTATGCCGTTTTGGGTTAATTTAGAATAATTTGTTTCATTAGTTTTTGAATTTCATAGTTCCTCATTTCTTGGTTTTAGTTTAAAAAATGTCGATGTTCTACGAGTTCTTTTGAGTTTAATTGGAATTTTTGGTAAATTGTGCACTAATTATATTTCAGATATATATCATATACGCTGCTACAGTTCTTTTTTAGCTCTTTTAATTTTATTATTATTTAAAGATTAACTCTTAACGTATTGATGCAGCCATAAATGCGGTATAACACTTTTACTTACTGGGTCCCTTTCCCGCGTATATGGCAAAAAAAATCTTTTTTATTTTAATTTTTGTAACTTTTTCTGCTATCAAATTTAAAATGAATTTAATTATAAATAAATTTATAGTTATAATTAATATTATATCTATGTCTGGAGAGAAGAAAATCTGAAATACTTCCCTCTTTCTTAAGTGTTTAGAATTGGTATTAAGTTATTTATTTATACCATTTTCTTGCACAGAAATTTATTTACTGATCTTTGCACTCGTTCTTTTGCTTAAAATTCAATAATATTTAAGATAAATAAAATAAAGAAGCGTCAATAAATCACGAATGAAAGTACAGTAATCAGTAATAAAATACTGTAGTTTTGGTTTTATAAACAAGAACCTTCCTAAGTGTCTGAATACTAAATGGTATTTAGTCATATTTGGTGTTTAGTATTTAGACACTGAGGTGCTTAGATATTGGGGTGTTCAGAAACTGAGGGAAGTTCTTGTTTAGCGAACCGAAATTATAGAATTATTTACATTGTTTTCTTGTTTTAGTCAACATAGTTCAAAGTATACCCTAACCGTTTTGGAAATACTTAAACTTTTTGAATATTTAAGAAATAGGGCGCATTCTATAGGTTTTGAGAATGTTGATAATAATTAGACCAGTTTATCACGTTTAGATGTAATACTAACAAATCAGAAATTTGTCATCATACCCTGTAGTGTAATATTCTAGTATTTTATTTTGGGTATGATTAAACCACCTGTTTCACTTTTTGGTTCTCATATTTGTGTTTTCCGTTTAAAAATTGGTCATGCTGTCAATGTCTGATTAATATTTTTATGAATTGTGCGGATTATTATATTGAAATATTTCATATTGCTTTTATGTTCGCGTCATTTTTATTTCTAGTTCTTTTACACCATTTTTAAAGTGATATTTTCTTACATCTGCTTGACAGATACAAAAAAAAAAAAAAAAAAAAAAAAAATCTTTTTGTCAATTGTCTGCGTTGAATGATAACAGTTTTGTTATATTTGCGAAAAGAGTTCAATTTTGCCAAAACTGTCACTTCATATCCTTTGTCTTTTAAGCTCCATAATTGATTAGGGTGCCTAAATGACTTCGGAGACCAAATTTTCATAATTAGGATTTTTTTTTTCGATTTGTGTTTGCTTTACGTACTGAAACAAGGCATGGATACCTAAATATATTAAAATTAAATATCTTTTTACTTTAAAGTTTGATTATGTGGAAAGTTTTCAAAAATCGTTATGAAAGTTTCCTTTCTCAAAGCTATAAGTTATCATTATAAGTTATTTTTTTTAAAAAAAAATCCTTTTAAGTTATTATTTTTTTTAAATTTTTTTTTTTAAAAATTGGGCTCTGTTGCAGCATTTTTTGTTTCGGTTCTTATTTTTAGATGTTTATGTATGCTGTTACTGTCTGTAATCTGCCATTGGAAATAAAAAAAAAACTAAAAAATTTTTCCTGATCTATTGTGTTAAATGATGAATGGTCTAATCATCAGACTTCATATTTATTTTATAATAATTTACAGCTTAAATCTTAATATTTTTGACGAAAATGTCCATAAGTACAATTTTTTTAAAAATAAAAATTGGCTTTATGTAACAATTTTATCAGTTAAGGCATACTCTGTTTCCTACTTACCCATGAAGAATTTAAGGAAATATTCAATGACTTAACAAATTTTAAAATTTTGTCCAAAAAAATGGAGGCAATCAGAAAATCATACAGTTCAGTTTTTAGATTCAAGACTAAACTGATGAGCAGGGACTTATCTGCTTATGGGTAAATTCTTCTTCTTATTTTTTTGTTGTTGATATTATTATTTTTTTCTAATCATAAAAAGTTCTGATATATATCTCATATAAAGTTCATTACATGAATTATGTCTGATAAAAATGAATGACTTTATGTTATTCAAAAATCTGGAGTTAGATTATTTAACAAAAATTGACCTAGAAAAATGATATTCGAGTATCTTAAAATGTGTTAAATTGCTTGACAGATAAATTATGCATTGTTCGCTCACCACTCTCCAAAGACAGATCAATTTATATTTTATTATAATGATTACTTTTTTAATAATATAAATAATTAAAAATATTTTCGTTATTAATTTATGCATAGTTTCAAACCCTTATTTTTATTGTTATTCTAAAATTGCTGGTTAAATAACAATTATTTTAAACTGATCTCTGTTTTCATTTGAAATTAAACTGCGCCATAAAATCTCTCTCTCTCTTTAATCGAAAAATTCAAAATTGGTTTTTAATGGCCTTTTTGTAAGATGAGCTTTATTGCAAATTTTTTAACAAAATTAAATTTTGTTTTATGAGTTATTTTAAATTCTATTTTAGCACAGCAATAGCGAAAGAAAAAATATATTGTTAAGCCAATTTTCTCGAAAATTACCGTGAGGCATTTGCGTTTGCTTTTTCAATTGCACGGTAGTGTATACAGAAGATGATACAGTGTTACCTCAGAGGTACAGTGTCGTAAATAACTTTTGAAGTACTGTATCACATGCGCAACATGAAATTTATTAGTAAAAACTGTAAATAAAACAAGCACAATATGTTGTCCAGACCGAAGCCAGGTTTTGTTGTTTATTGAGAACAACCACGTACAACATTTACAGGTTTACTTGAGGCAGAAAAATAGCAGGAGGAAAAATATACTTTCTCATGGATTGTACATAATTTTCCAATCATACAAAACTTAAATTACAGATAGTTATACATTTCAAAGGAAATATTATTTTATTGTGTCTTAACTATAAAAAATAAACACAAATTTTCATAATGCAGCTAATAATTGTCTTAAATTATTCATTCATTCATTGTTCATTTACTCAAATATTTGTGAATAAATTTTAATGAAGATGTTTGAATAGTTTAATGTATCAGTAAAAGTTTTATTTGAAAGAAGAAATATAATGAATGGCTGATAGGACTCGATATAATTCTGAAGAAATTTTGTTTCACACTATTAAAAAATTAAGCAATACTTAGAGCTAAAAATTTAAAAAGGTCGGTTTATTCATATTTTCAAAGCCTTTGAATCTACGGGCTTAATAGAACGCAGGCGGCCAAGTCAAGTAGCTGCCTGATGTTACTTAGATTGGTACCAGTGCCAGATGAATGGCTCAGTGGGCCTTGACCAATTACCTCGACTATTAATGTAAGTGGGGCAGAAGTTTTCACAGTTATGGTCATTAATCTCTGTATCAGCATGTTTGAAATTTCAAGCAATGCTATAAATTTTCAGAATCAAGCTATTTTGCTTGGCAATTTTTTTCATTAAAAAATTAGTGACTCATTAATTATCAATAATTATTGCAATTCGGGTTTCAGTATCTTTAGTTAGACTGGAAATTTATTTGAGTACCTTAAGTACAACTGGAAATTTATTTGAGTACCTTAAGTACAACTGGAAATTTATTTCAGTACCTTAAGTACAACTGGAAATTTATTTTCACTATCGTAAATGTAGTTATTCTATTGTAATTAGTTATTAGTGTAAATTTAGACCCATTATTGTAAATTTTTAACATGCCACTTGAATGTATAATTAAATTAAATAGGTTTTTTTATAATCAATTATATATATTGTAAATTTTGCTATACTATTGTAAATCTATTGTTGCTTATACCCCTTTATTAAACTGTAAAATAACAGACCAGTAAAGAACCGTAGAAGTAATTTAAAATACACATCTTCAGAATCAAATTGCTTTGAGTAGATGTACTTTTGGTTGAAATGTGTTTTATTCACAAAAATCTTCGGATTGAAGTAAAAGTAATTATACTGGGTACAAGTTTTTGCTGCACTTATACGAATTCTTGATATTGCCTTATTTGGGTGTGGGGATTTCAAATCTGAAATTTGTTTTGCTACTGAAGCTACTATTTTTGGCGAAATGTGCAAGATTGAAAACGCTAAAAATAATGTCGCGTAATTATTGCGACAAACTTCTAAAGGAGCACATCACCAGTATTAAACTTCCATAGGAAATGTTGCGCGGAACTATTATCATACGCGTCTGAGGCATAGCCTTATTATGACCTGCTTATAAGCGGAAAAAGAAACATTTCATGATAGGAAAACGCCCATAACCGCGTACGATGACTTTTCCGGACATGGTTTCCTATGCAATTTTAATCCTAATGATGCGGCTCTATCTCCCCAAGAAGTTGGCGTAACATTACCCGACATTTGCTATATCTGCCAATTATCCCCAAAGGAAATTAATTTAGAGTTTCTTCTATAAAAAGTTGAATCAAAGTTTGTTTTTATTACTTAAAAATTTCTTTGATGACGTATTTAGACTTTATATTCATGTATTGTTAATGAAATATATTGTAAATTTTCATTTTTTAAACGCAACGCGTAAAATTTCCGTGTTGAATGTTTTCGTTTAAAGAAAGTTTCTTTATTAGTTTTGAAACACTAAGTTCTGTATCTTGAAACCTAGCAATGAAAAATGACTAATAAACATAAACGGGATTAATTTTGAATATGTAGGCAGAAAATTGTTTAGAATTCCTGTTCAAAATGTTTAAAGGTTTTAAGGCATTTTACTATTCGTCGTTTTATTTAATTTAAATTAATACAAGGTCTTGTCTACGATTTTTTCAGAAGAATATCTTTTTTGAATTATAAAATGCAGTCAAAATCTATACCTTAATAAGTACTTGTTTTAAGAGAAGTATGAAAATGGTAGGTTTAATAATATTTACTTTGAAATGTAAGTTTATAAAGAGTATAGGGGAAAAGAAATAATAAATACTATAATTTACATGAAGTATTTGGTGAACAAGATATCCACAGAGAATGAATTTTTTCTAGCTTCAAATGTGAAAAATTATAACAAATGATACTACAATAAAAAGCATTTAATAAAAATACTTTATCATGTAAAAACAACAGCAATTTTCTATAAACAATAAGTATCTTTTTGCAAAATGACCAAAGCTTTTTTTATTTGAGAATTGTGTTTAGTTATAATATAAACTATTTATATCATGGACGTCTTTATTTTATTAGAAAAATATTATATTTCGCGAAGAAAAATCTGAAAATTGATAAATGACTAAAAAAAACTTATTAAAAAATTCCTAAACAATTAAAAAATTCATAAACTTTTATAAGTCAATTAATGTTTTTTTTTCTAAAACCAAAACAAATCTCAGTTATCAATATTTTACTATTACTATTGTTACAAGTTGATTTTTAACAGCAAATTATTCATTTTCACCCTAACGTGAAGCATTTTAAGTAATAATTTATTTAGTTTAAAATTAAAAATCTATTTGAGTACTGTCAATTTATCAGAAATTATTTGAAAAAAATTTTTACAAAACATATACATATAATAAACAGAAAGTAGATTAAAAGAAGTACAGAGTAAGATAGAAGTTTTCAATTAATTCTTTTCTCTCAGATAATAGTATAAAGAAGCACCAATTGGTATACAATATTTTCATAAAATAACAATAATCGTAACTATTCTGAACAACTATATAATTTTAGTTAAACAACAACTTTAAATATATAGTTTTTTTTCTTAGTAGTTACACTGTACAGAAATATTATTAGTATTAATGTTTTTATGAAGTACCTATTGAATAAATTGTTTATAATAATAAAGAAAATAATTTATAATAATAAAAAATAAAGAAATTGTTTTACGTGTAGTAATACGTGTGCAATTTATAGAATCTTACAAAAAACTATAAGAGTAGTGAAATTGATAAAAAGAAGTCTTAAATTAATTATTTAAAAATAGTTTACGTCAGCATTAGGTCTTAAAATTAGCAAATGCGAATTTATTAAATTTCTTGTGCATTTTAAAATTAAGATTAAACTCAAAATTCATGCAAAAACTTAAATATTAGTTTTTTTTAATAGTTCACTAACACGATCTAATAAGTAAATATTTCATTAATGGTAATTTTAACAGTGTTTAAAATTTCATACGTGGCGGTAAAAAGGGAAAAATCTTTTTTATATTTGAACTTAAAACAGTGCTATAAATGCAATTATAAGGTATTATTAGGGAATATAGTGGTGTTATATTTAAACCTCTACTAAACAATCAAACTCACAATAATGGCTAAATAAAAAATTCATGTAAACTCAGACCTCCATTTTTTGATTTTAAAGATGCGTTAATTTTGTCAAAGATTCTTTTCGTAGCATTTGTAATATTTGCGCACAAGCAAACTACTATATTAGATGATTAGAAAATAAAAGAAGTAATAGCTTATAATTCTATATTAGCGAAAGCATGCCTAAGATTTATCTAATAAATATAGCCTAATAGCAAGAATAAGTGCATTGAAGAAAATCTGATACTAACGCATGCAATATATATGATTTTCTAAGTGCAACTACAGTTAGTGCGCAGAAGTGCGATTGAAAGTTCTAGCGTATACGGTGCATCTGTGCCGATTAATTGTGTGCCGATATTTTGAAGTGATAAACATGTCATATTATCACATGAGATAGTAAAATGTGCATAATTATGTACATGTACATGTGCGTCAATCTATTTCAAGTATAAGTGCAAATGACTTATAATTTCTAATCTACTTAGAATGTGGTAAGAGTGCAAATTGTGCAAGAAGTAAAATGTGCATTTCTACACACTAAATGTGCAATGTGCATACTATATACAGTGTTTATAATTTAAGGTATTAGCTTCTATTTCTAGTGTGCAGCTGTGCATGGTGCTGGATGTGTTCATTCTTTATGTGTTTCTTTCACTAGGGAAAGAATCCCTAGCTTCTTTGTGCGCGTGTTAGCTTGCAGTTTAGTCCTAAACCTCCTACTATTTCTTATTTCTCTGCTTGCGTTGCAGAGGCTCATTTTATATAGTTAGTAGATATTTTTATGCCAAATGAGGGGCTTGCATTGGCATAAAACGACTTTTTCGGGAGAGTTTTCCGATTAAAAGAAGCATTGAGAAGTGAAACACGATCAAGGTTAATATTTCCCCCAATTTTTGAGTAGTTTTAAAATTTCTTCAAATGATTCAGCCATAGATTGAAAAACAATGACTTGCTTGATTTGATTGAGAATAGTTCATTGGTAAAAGAAGCGTGTATACTGAAACTGAGTTTAATTATGAATAAAATAGGTTTTTATTAGTTGAGTTAGCTTTCTTGAATGTAGTATATTTACAATACCGTAAAAATACTTTTTAAGCGTAAGTTATTTACCGTTTAAGGTTATATTAAAAAATAACATTCAGTAAATAAAGAGGAAATAACAAGGCTAAAAACGAATAGATTACATTAAAATGTGGTTATTTTGAAATATTTTCAACTAATATTCTATAAAGTAATTTGCTATGTTTTTATTCAAAAATAAATATTTTTCAGCTTTTGAAAAATATCATACAGTTTATTACAAAAATAAAATTAATAATCAGATAAAATATTTTATCTGTGCATGTCACTTTAGTTTTCAAACTATTACTAAATTTTAACATTAATTGATTGAATATTTGCATAATAAAATGTTATTTAGACATTTGAATTGGAAAATGATATAGTGTTTTGTATTAAAAAAGGAAAATTAACGCTATGCTTGAAAGTAATGTTAACTTTTGTAATGGAAACTGACAATGATTTTTCACTCTGAAATGGCATCCGATTTTTCGAAAGAAATGCCATTGATTGCTTTTTTTTAAAATTAGAAAAGACATTTGAGACTGTTTTAGATTTAAATTTGGCAAACTTGATACTATATGCTAGAGGGTTTTTAGTAGGTGGTTATGATCTACTATATTTCAGATTGATTTACTGCTTTTAAAAGTAATTTTACATTTTTCTTGATGATTCCTAGCAAAGCCGAGAAGGATGATATTTTTTAAAAATAATTTTGTTTCTATAAAATTTCATTCAAAACAATTTTATTTCTATAAAATATGTATGAAAACATTAACATATACGAAATAAACTTGTATGTAAGATGAAAGTAGTTTTTCGAAATTTATTCTTAATATTTATACATTACTTGTACAAAAGCTTTAATATGGTTTAATCAAACAATATCATTATTAAGGTTGCTGATATATATATTCTATGTTTGGAGTTAAAACATACACTGCTCGTAAAATACGTGTAAAAAAAGTTAATAAGAAGGGTTTTAAAAATGTTGCTAAGTAATTTCATTACAATGATAGACAAATGGAATTTAGAATGTCACTGAGGCGAAAATAATAATTAAAAACAAAGTAATTTTTTTAAGTAAGTAAGGAAAAATTGTAAAATTATCTATCGGATGCTACTATTCACAAATTTTTAATTGTTAGCCACCGAGTTACTTTTTACTGAGTAAAATTGAATGATCACAACTATCAGAATATGGTAAATTTTTCCGTATTTCTCTATGGGAACACCGAAAATATCGATAATTTTTTCTGAAGAGCTTTGGTAATGATGTTGGTGAAATTAATACGGTTTTATATGTGATAAAATTGGTAATTTTATAGTGATACCTTAGGTCACAGCATAAAAAAAGCATTTATTTGATTAAATTTAATTTTCAGTTTAATATTTTTTATTTAAAATGCTATAACAAGAACTATAATTTTGCAAACCAGAATTCCCGTAAACCATTGACGAAAAAATGAACCATATGAACGAAAAAATTACTAAATGAATGCCATTTTTGTTTTATTAACCGAAATAAATTTTTGTTTACCAGAAATCTTATTACTATGTGGTAATATTACCAGAAATGTTTTTTTTGCATAAAGTTCGTGCATAAGTATGTTTTTTTTAAAAAAATTTAGTTTCTTAGATTAGAAATTTTCCTAAGATTAACTTTTACATTTTTTTTATAATTTAATGACTCAAATGGTTTAAACTTTATAAAATAAATGATTACATTATTTACATAATTGATTAAATGAATTTAAAAATGAATTTTTAAAAAATGCAACAATGTTGAAGAAAATGTTTAAAATATTTTTTGTTTAGGAAAAGATTAAGAACTCGAAGTGCCGTTTTCTAAATATAAGGTTATCATAAAATAACATAAGTTATGCGGAGCCAAAATATTATGAAATGGTTGGGCAAAATGCTACTATCTAAATATCACAGATAATTATTTTAGGTCATAGAAAACAAGATTCCGGGATTGATTTTAAATAGCTTTAAAGTTATTTAAAAGAAAATGAAAGAAAATATCTCTTACGTAACAATTTTAATGCAAATTAATTTTCAATAATTTCTTTCATTTAAAAAATAAATAAATATTATTATGTGCTTCTTAAATGTTTTACCGAGTTTTTTTATATTTTTAATTGATTTTTGTTGTAAAATACTTTACAACTCTATTTAAACTTTCACGGTACCTTGAACATGGTCTAATATGTTTGGCTACCAAGTTGGCTTGCATAAGCCAAATTTATTATCAATTTGGCGGTGGCCTAAAATTAGTAATCAAACAGGACCAACTAATTTTCAATTAAATGAGCTCTAAACAACTCAAATTGTTTTATGATCACCCTCTAAATAGCTGAAACTATTTTTTGCTGTTCTCAATCGTAATATGTGTATACATATCTTTAGAATTTGCCAAATATAAAATAAACCTTTATTATTTCTTAAGATTGAAATTAAATTGTTTCCCGAAATTCATTTCCTTTTGTGAAAGACGCAGCGGGTACGTTCTTGCTAAGAAGAAGTTCGTCAAAAAGATAATCAAAAATTTATTTCAATCATTTAAGTTGATTTTTAGCGCAATAGGTATACATATCGGATAAAGAGGCATAGAAACTGAAAATCGAGGAAGTAATCATTTCAAAACAAAATAAGCAATTAAATGCTCTTTGCTAAATCTGAAAAGTAGCAAATTTGTAATACATTTTAACTTGACCCTTAATTTGCTCGATCAATATAATATTTTAGATATGTACATGATGATGAAATTGCTGATTAGAAAATAAAAGAAACATTAATTACGCAATCAAGCAAAAAAAAAAAAAAACTGACATGCACAATAGTTTCGTTAGGGCGACTTTACCATGCAGTCAGTGCAAGATAAAAGCAGTTTCTGCAGCCCGTCGGTTTATAACCAAAACCAGATATTAGCCCCCAATTGTTCATCGAAAAGGAAATAAGAAGCAAATCAGATACAGACTAAGTACCAAAGCACAGAAAGTAGAAGTATATACGGAGAGAACACTCAAACTCTGAGATGATAGTCAAAGGATGCAGATTCGAGAAGATTTATTGGAATTTCCATATTCTTATAAGTATCTTCAGAAATATAATTTTATTTAATATTAATTGCTTTAAATTAATTTGCAATGATGAATAATTCGTTTGAAGCAACTGCATATCTTTAAGCTTCTATTTAAGTACTTCGATTACCAGGTTCAAATCCCTGCCTTACCTGGTAGATACTATTTCTGCTCTGGAATCACATCGACCACACTGTTGGCGTAAAATATCCTCAGTGGTAGGGGAATGATGGGTTAGAATCCCCTTGCCATCGGGCTAATTGTGGGAGATTTTCGTGGTTTTCCTCTCTAAGTTACATAAATGTGGGTAAGTTCCACCAAAGAAGTCCTCCACGAAGGTTAGTTTGCCCCAATGCTTGGTCCAAGTGTTCCTTGGTCTTCTGAGTTGGATTTAGAATTACAATGCTACAGAGTTGAACACTGGTAATCGTAAACTCAAAATTGGGTCGGCTGTTTAACGCTGGTTAATAAAATATTGACTTAGTGGATTACCTTTAGATTGATTTAAAACCTTGATCACAGCTCGAATGTGCTCCCTAAGAGTTTAAATAGACATAATTCTTTTCGACTTTTGGTGCTTCGATATTTCGGATGCCTTATAAAACGGACGACTCGTTTCTTTTTCGTTTAGCAGTTGGGGACCTAAGTCTGGTTCTGGTCATATACCATTGTCCTGCAGTGCGGGAAACAGCTCCAGCACTGACTGCAAGGAGATGTCCCTCTAATGAAGGTTTCAGGTATGTTACTGCTTAGGCGCTTTCCATTTTTTCTATCTTTTTCCACTTGATTGCATTCTTAGTGCTTATATATATATATATATATATATATTATTCTAATGATCTAACGATATATTACAATAAACTAAAGAACACCTGACAATACGCGACAAAAAGTTTCTATATACATATTTGGTCACTGGCAAAGCATTCTTTCGCTGTTACTACAGCTTTACTATTTACATTGTTTGGTGATTTTTTGGTCAGACGATTCGGTAGAATTTTCTTTACATTATTTACATTTTTAAATATGAATTTTTAAAAAATTTAATTTTGTGAAAGAAGTTGAGTTTGGAATTTGGAAAAAAAAATGTTTTTAGATTAATTTAAGGTTAGTATTCAGTATGTTTATTTTTTTTTTGTGAGGTAAAAATTAAATTTACTTTTAGAATTTAAATTTTTGAAATTAAAGGCAGTGGGAATAAGCTGACTGTTTTATTAATGGAACAAAATTAATTTAATTTTATTTCGGCCTCAAAAATATTAATTTTCACGATTAAGAATAATTAAAAATTTATTTAAAAACCTTAAAAAAAAATTTCTATTACATACGTTATGCAACTCATTTAAATTAATTAATTTCTATACAAATGATATATACATTGTATTTATACTGCAGATAAAAAAATAATAAAACAATTAAAATTAAAAACTTTAATTTAGCGATTAAAACTTAACTTAGCATTTGGGTTTAAATATGCGTTTTTTTCCACGCAGTTCAAGTAGAAAATAAAAGAGATAGCATTTTTTTAATATAGATATTTTTTAATTTTTTATCATAGATAGAAAAGGTAAAGCATTTTTTTAAAAACTTTTTTAAAACTTAAACCATGTCTGTATATTGAATCAAACAGTGTTTGCAATATCTATAAATGTGAAAGCACAAAGTGTCAAAGTAAAAGTAAATTTCTTTTTTACTAGTTGTAATTGTACGGCCTACAATAAAACACTCCTGATTTTCTAAATGTAAGAGCTGCGCTTATGGGCTTTGATTACTTACATTGGTATCGGTCATATTTTCAGCAATCGTTTTTATAAGTTTTCAGCAAAGCATTCAGAGTATAAGCTACATCTGTTTTTAAAATGAAAAAAAAATGCATATTGCTGCTTAATAGCATACATACTGTCGTTTATAAGCTCATAGTTCGCATTGACTAATTAAATATCTTTGGACTGCTACATAATAATCATAATAATAAGAATAATAAGAATAACGCAATGCATTTAAATTTTATAAATAAATATAAATATGAAATTTAAGTTCTGAATGCGGATGATAAATTGACGTCGTGAAATAATTAGTAACTTGATTCAAAGTTATACTTTTAAAAAAAGAAATACAATGCGATTAAAAAATTCCAATTTTTTTTCAAAAATATTAATCAGCAAAAGCTATAACATTACTGCGATATCAGGATATACAAGATGCTCCATAAAGACTGACCTTTATTTATAGTTTTAGAATCCTTAGCAGAAATTAAAACAAAAAAGTATACACTTCGGGAACCACAAATTAATATTTAAGCAGGAAACAAATAAAACCGATATCGAAATCTGATTAATCGCAGTGCAGTAAGGAAGATGTAAAAAATAAAAATGCTAGTTTGATTGCGGAAGAAAGAAAACAGAAATGAGTTGAAAGACGTTTATTATAAATACCAACAAGTTTCAAAATCTAATTAAACCTGTTTTGATGTTTATTACTTTCACTTTGCTCTACTGTAATTTGTTAGATTTTTATAGCGTTTTTGTCTTTTCGCGCTTAAATAGCATTAATGCGACAACCTATGTGTATACCTTTTTTGTTTCTCTTTGATAAGAATATTTCTCTTTGATTATAATGTTTATTTCTCTTTAGAATCCAAAATTACATCGTTACAGGTACACCCTGCACATTTCCTTCTTCTTTTCCAACCTCTATAAATTAATTATTTTTTTAGTTTAATATAATTATTTTTTTAGTTTAATATAATTACTTTTACATTTTTATTAATAGTAATAAATTAAGGAAAGTTGAGAGAAAGAACTCCAGTTTGAATATGCAAGTCTACTGTGATGGCTATTATGATTTAATGGCTTTTGTGTAGACCACGATTGTTTGATAGCTATAGTGTTGGCAACAATTGTTCGATAGATATTGTTATGGATACTATTGTTAGATGGCTTTTGTGTTTGCTACTATTGTTTAATGGCTATTGCATTGGCTCATATTGTTCAATGGCTATTGTGTTGGATGCTGTTGTTTAATGGCTATTGTATTGGTCTCTATTGTTTGATAACAACTGTGTTGGATTCTATTGTTTAATGGCTTTTGTGTTGGCTACTATTGTATAAAGACTATTATAATGGTCTCTATTGTTCAATTGCTATTGTGTTCTATACTAATGATTGATGGTTTTTGTGAGGGCTACTATTGTTAAACGGCTATTGTATTGAGCTCTGTTGTTTAATGGCTGTTGTGTTGGATACTATTGTTTGATGGTTTTTGAGTTAGTTACTATTGTTTCATAGCTATTCTATTGGCGTCTATTGTTCAATAGGTATTGGCTATTGTTTAATGAGTGTTGGCTGCTATTGTTTAATGGCTATTGCATTAGTCTCTAATGTTTAGTGGCCATTGAGTTAGATACTATTGTTTAATGGCTATTGTGTTGATTAAAATTTTTTAAAATCAATTTTTGCTGCGCATTATTTTTTATGATGTTGGAGATACTATTGTTTAATGACTCTTGCGTTGGCTACTATTGTTTAATGGATATTATCTTGCATTATTTTGTCACAGATATCGTTAAAACTGAGGACAATAATTTCACTCCTAACAGGAAAAAACTTATGCTTGAGAGCAAAATGGTTTCTTTGAATGCTTTTGTTTTAACATTAAATTTACGTAATTTTCTATTTAATATTTTTTTATTATTTATAATGAACTTTATAATTAAAATAAGTAAAGTATAAATTATTCGTTTGAGAGTTGATTTAATTCCACTTTTTAAATAAAAGCAGTAAAAAATGTTAAAACAAAGTTGATCTTTAACATTTGAGAGTTAATTTTTTGCTTTCAATTCAAATGCATATGCTTTCAATTCAAATAACAAAATTAGTTAAGTTGCATTGCATAAAATTGTTGCATAAACTTGATCGAAAAATTAGAAACAGTACTAACATTAAATTTTTTTTTAGAAAAACAAACAAACATACTTCGATAATAAAGTAAGAATTAGGACGGATTAGATTATCAAGCGAACCAGGTTGAAATACGAAATATAACAATTTGGTTTCTACAATGCTCTTCTTCCGAACTGATAATAGTTCTGCATGATATGTTTTCATTCGTTTTCATTTCGTTGTTTCATTCATATTCAGGTTTCAAGTAAAATATGCGTCATATTGCTCTCGTTGTTGGACTAATTTTGGATAGTTTTCTTGGTTTTCTTCTCAATGCAACTCGAAAGCTTATTAAATATAAGATTGTTCTGTTAAAATAGAGATTGTTCTGAAAATGTAACTAAAAATGGTACAGAATTTATTATTAAGAGCCGCACACCCACTTTATTGACCTGTTAATTTTCTGTCGGTAATAAATATTTATAAAACAATTTAATAATCCAAGACCAAGACTGATGCCACCGTTCAGAAACCAATTTAAGTTTTGATTTTAGAATAGTAGAAAAAAATTTAACGGTTTTTGAAAGATGAGAAAAAAGCATTTCAAAAAATTAAAAAGGCTGATATCAAAAAGTTATAGATTAAGTGAACAACTTCATTTTAACGCTTTTCGTAAATTGTTAGTAGGTAGTCTTTTTTTCTTACTTTCAGTGAAATAGAAATTATATATATA
>NC_092205.1:50515301-50544400 GCF_043381705.1 Parasteatoda tepidariorum | reverse complement strand
GTCACCTAGAAAAGTGAGAGTGTGAGAGAAAAAATTCCAAACTTAAATGTAGGCCAGAAAATTGTATATTCTTTTAATTTAACATGAATCTATTTGCTTGAAATACAGTGTTAATTAAATTTTATATTTAAAACAATATTATTTTATCTCGAAAATATAGCTATGTAATGTGTGGTATAAATGTGAAAATAGTTAGAAAATAGGATGCTTACGGGCATCTAAGTTATAACTATATTTCATTTAAAGACAGCCAGCTGTCGAATTAAAGCTCGTTGGGGAAATTGCTATAAACTAAAAATTTATATTATTATAAATTTCAATATATATTATAATAAATTTTAATATTTACAGGCCAGCTGAAATATTTGTTTTCTTCAATTAAATTTTGGAGTTTTATTTTAATCGTTCAGTCTCAAATCAGTTTTCTGCTTTAATTGCTTATAAAATGTTTTATAAGCAATAAACTATAAATAAAGATGAATAAATTAGTCTTTTTAGTGTTTTTAATTAAGTGTGGTGTAATAGGAATTATAATTTGAAAAGTCAGAATTTTTGGTAAATCGTTACTATTTGAACGGAAAAATTATCAAATGAATGATTTAAAGATCGGTTTTGCTAACCTAAACTATATAGTTTCTTTTACCAGTAATGGAATTACTATACAGTACAATAATTTTACCAGATTTTTTTTCTCCGTGTATGAGCGTAAAATATTAAATGCAGTAATGTACACTAATTAAATTGCAGTAGCATAATTGTATAGTATGTGACCATTTTTCAGGAGAAAATTTCAAATATTTAAGTTTGTATCTCAGTCAATAAAATCATTATTATTAGTTTATCGCAATTAGTTTAAATAATTACTATATGTAGATTTTTAATTAAAAAAAACCACTTTATGCATATATTAAATTTCAGTTTCAGTTTTCCCACCATTTGATTCAAAATTATTTCAGTAATATTTTTATATCTCTTTAAAACCAAAAGGTATATCAGAGGCCTGAGTTTTATGCAAATAAGATATGTGGTATGATTTAAATAAAAGTAATTATGCGAATTAACTAGCTTTTTAAACACACAGATTTACATTTATACACAGAATATATAGTTTAGTTAACATGCATGTATCTTTTAGAAAGGAAAAAATTGTCATATTTTGTAGTTTCAAAAACTATTTTTTCCTAAGATATGACTAAGTAGGTTGGATTAAATATATATTATAAATAACACAGAATGATTTACTTGAAATAGTTGAAATAAAGTTTCAACGAAAAAAATTTGGTCAACAAAATTTAAAAACCAGATATTCTTTTTTTCCTTACTGATATTTGACTAATTTGGTAAAAAATTAATTAAATGAATAAATCGTTAGTAAAATGAATAAAATGAAATGAAATACTTCAAAATAATTTTTAAATTGTAAATAGTGATTCTATAAATTTTATTTTGTGTATCCACTTTTATTATTTCATAAAAGAATAATTTTCAGAAAATATTTTTTTTTATTAAAAGGATATGTCTGATTTATAATATTTACAGCTTGATACATTAAATAGTGTTGTTTTATATACAAGTTTGGTATATTTAGAGCTCTAGAAATATTCGCTGAATAAAAAGTTTAATGTTCGCAAAGTGTATATCTTGTTGACCAAATTTTTTCCATTAAGAAACATAGATAGACAATCACAGAGTAAATAAACTTAATTTACATGGGGCAGAGAGTTGAATGCAGGGAGGAAGAGAACTTATCTTTAAGTAGTTCAAATGGTTACTGTAGTTCACGCTCTGATAGGTTATTATATTGTGTAATCAAAATGATTTTCTTTGCCATTCATCAATATATTGTTGTTGTTGAAGTACTTGTGACGACTATTGTGATAGAGCTTTTAAGATTGCGTGAACTTCTTCGGCGATGGCCATCAACACAAACTCAAATTGAGCCTAAAATTAAAAATCATGAAACTCAAAATTCGTTTTAAAATTAAAAAATATGAAAGTAAATTAATTTTTTAAAGATAGTTTAAGCAAAAGTTGAACCATTAACTGGTAGTATAATATAGTTGTAAAATTAAAGTCCTTTTTTTATTATGTGTCCTAAACATTTTACAATGTGTTGAGATTGGTTTGTTTTTCAGGTTCAAACACGGTTGATCCATTCCTAAACATTTTACAACGTGTTGAGAATTGTTTGTTTTTCAGGTTCAAACACGGTTGATCCATTCCTAAACATTTTACAACGTGTTGAGAATGGTTTATTTTCAGGTTCAAACACGCTTGATCCATTCCAAAACATTTTACGTGTTGAGAATGGTTTGTTTTTCAGGTTTAAACACGGTTGATCCTTACATATATATCGATGGTTCTTAAGTTTGAACAGTTGGATTATGCAATTCTTGATAGCCTCATTAATTAAAATAAAAAAGATGTTGGATAAAAATTTAAACAAATTATCTTAAAATCCAATCTACATGGGTATTCATAGAAAATGTCATGTTTCGTAGACAGACAAAAACAAAAGAATATCAGAATATAAAGATAAATAAGGACGAAACCTTTTGACTCAGGAAAATTTGTCTAACTACGAGTCCTGCGATGGGTGAAAAAAATGAAAAGAAGTAAAATGTTCATTGTTTTCAGGGATGGTTCAGTGTACAGTGTCTTCGCTTCTTACACGAATGATTTTGGTTCGTTGGTAGTTGATTTATTCGTATACTGTTTCAGGCTTGAACCTATCTCCATGGTTTGATTAAAAATTTTATAATGGTTGACGCCCCATGCATTAGAGTACAGTAAAAATTGAGGTAATGGTGTTTCGTTTTTTTAAATTTTTAATCTAGATTTTGTAAATGCGAGTTTCATTCACATTCTCGTGAAATTAAAACCGTTTCAATATTTGATCCAAGAGTTGCATTCTCTTCTGAACTAAAAAGTTGCATAAGTGAACATTAACTTATACATACTAACCACGTTATGTATTTTTTTAAACTTCAATAATAAAATAACTATATCCAAATGAGTTCGAATCTAAAGTCACCTAGAAAAGTGAGTTAGTCCCTAAATCCCATTATTCAAATTTTTTTCTAATTTGAGAAAGATTTTAAATAAATTTTATATCTTCCTAAATAATAGAAAACTTCATGACTATTTATAAAAATATAAAATTGAAAGATAGGTAAAATATAAATTGGTTTCAGGTTTGCTTTTAAATCAATCCTAGTAAATAAATGCATAAAAAAGGCAAGAAAAGCATAATTTACTTTTGTTTTCACCATTCCACAACGCTGATCTCGGACATGTTCCAAAGTAGCTGCTATGTCAATTTCCTTCGCGCCTGCAATATCAATAAAAAGTATGCATGGTTATTTTAAGGTACAACGTAACTAACTACCAATACGTTTCAATTATAAATTGTTAAGGTTTCAATAAAGGTTTTAGTAAAGTTTTATTCTCGTGTTACCTCGTGTCTGTAATAATATAAACAATGTATAAAATGGATAAATTGAAAAAAATGTAAATTAGGATGGTATTTCTCGAAAGCAAAATTAAATTAGTTTTATTGAAAGAAATTCCCAGGGATTCTAGTTCAGCTGCTTATCTCCTGAGTTCATGTGTCTTTTCAGAAATTTTTTTAGATAATAAGGATTCATGAATGCAAGATAAATTGTTTCGCCATGTAAATCTATTTCTTATCACCTCTAATAGAGGGGATTAGTTGATTGACTTCCTATCTGAATTGTTTTCAATAACACTATAAAATACTGTATATTTTCACATCGTTATGTTTATTTGAATTATTTTTGGTAGTATACGTAAAGCGTTTAATCTTTTAGGATAAAAAGAATGCCAAAAGATGCTAAATAAGTAAATTTGAAACACAAAACTAAAAATCAAGGTAAACCATTTATGTAATTTAAATTTTGCTTTAATGGTAAGTATTATATTGAACATTCTTTTATTGAGCCTTGAATATATACAGCGAATTCGATTTACAATTTTTACTACAAATTTTTATTTTTTTATATAGTTTGTTAAAATTGGATATAGAGTATGCCTTTTTAATTAGCACTATTCACAACTTTTCGAAATGAAATATTTAATTTATGTTTCTTCAATATTTTTATTTAAATAAAAAAACTGAAAGCTTACATTAAAATGTACTAAGATTCTAAGTTATTAATTATTATTATTTTTTCCTTCTCCTAATAGTAAAGTAGAGTTTAAACTTATTGAAAAAATAAAAACAGTTATTTAATTATCATTTTAATATTGAGTTGGCAATTAAGTTCCCATCGTTTTTTTTTTAAAGTTTAAGACTTTGGGACATTCAATTTTTCTTGCTAGTTTCCTTGTTCTTTCTTACATATTTTCATGCAAAAGTTGGTTTAATCACTCTTCGATTAACAATTAAACAGAACGGCATATACAAGATGCAATTAAAGAACCAAATTTCTCTTTTTTTTTGCCTGGAATATAAATCAAGAGTGGTTCCTTCAGCTATGGCTCTTTTCCCGTACACAGCACAAATATCACGAGTAACTTTTCTCGCCTTAGAACCTTGATTAATAGCAAAATGTTATGTTGAAAACACAATTTTTTTAAAAACTTTACATTCCATTTGAATGATCTGAAAATTAACAAAAATTTACTCGAACAATGAAAATAATTTATTTAGAGGAACAAAACATCCCCTTTCGAATCATTTAAATTATTATGCCAAACACATTATTATGCCAACAGCTCGTTCAACCTTAAGTTTTTAAAAGAAAACGACGGGAACTTTGTTGCCAAAAGACTAAATGTAGTAATTTAAATCAAATAGTAGTACTTGAGTGGAATAATAGTAATATTTAAGTAATAGTAATACTTGAGAATAATAGTAATACTTGAGTGGAATTTACTTACCTTTAGACATCCGATTCAATACCATATCAATTAGGCAGTAAGTCCCTGTTCGGCCGATTCCGTCACTGAAAAAAGAAAGAATTTTTATGAAATTAAAGATCGTACGGAAATAAAATTAGGCTATACAACATTGTTATTCAGAGAAAATTGTAAAAGTAAATGTTACTTACAAACTGTAATTTAAATTATCTTTAATTACTAAAAGTAACAAAATTACTATTTTAAATATTCATTTAACTATTGAAGAAAAAGGATGTGTATATTCATAATCAAATCATTAACATTCGCTACTTATTGTCTCAAGATATTTTAGATTGGAGTTAAAAATAAAATGACTATGTGTCTTTATGAATATTTTTTTTTGAAAATATACAATTTATTTTTAAACATTAATTAGAGGGTTTTTCTTTGTTCACGTCAGTCACCAACCCTCGATTTCGGTTCGATACTTTACGTTTCTTAAATATAAACTGATTGCTAGTAATAATTAGTTTCATTTTATCAATGCATGCCCTGTTTCAGTCGGATAAAATTTAAACCTAATCATTTTTCTCTGTTTCAATTGAAACTTCATACTCAAATCTTGTATTTCAGCTTTTATTTGTTTTAATTTACAATAAAATTCATTAAATGTTTTTTACAAAGAGTTTATTAAGAAACAGGCTAATAATTTGTTTCGTAACATTGTTTAAAGTTTTGATTCGTTACTTTGCATCATTATTTTAATTTTAATTATCGACTGGGGAGAAATTTAAACATTTTATGATTAAAATTAATATAACTTATTGAAAAATAATTTAAACTTATTTGCAGTTTAGTAGTTGTAATAATGTAAAGTTTTGTAATAAGCCTATAAAAGATTATTTCAATTACGATAAAGGTACAGCAGTTTATTTTCAAGATAATAGATTAAAGGAAGAATAATGATAAAAAAAATATAATAATTTTAAAAGTGTTATTGAGTAAATACATAAACGATAATAATACATAATTCCGTTACATGCGGTATAAATAATAATTTACAGGTACATAAATGCTGTTAAAACTTTTATTACTGTTATACTAATGTTTCTCTATTACTGATTAGTTTATTTAATTTACCTATTTAATGAGAGAATGCCAAAACAACACCCAGAAAACAATTACAGAACATAATCTTCTAATAATATATGGAAAAATATAATTTTTAGAGTTAAACATGGTTCGGTGTAGTTAAATTTAGATAGCACTATTCTAATCACGTATATAAATATATTCAACAGAAGATAAAGTGTCAGTGTTAATATTTATTTCACACAATGAAGTTGGATTGTTATTTCATTAAAAATAAAACCAGAAAGTTATATATAAAAACATACTTCCTTTTCTCTTCTAGAAAAGATGAGAGATAAGAAGACTAAGTCTACACTTTTTCACGCCATTGATTGATATTATTTAACAGCATTAAATGTCAATTACGATTCTCTTTAATTCCATATTACTTGATTATATTGTATAGATAGATTTGTATCGTCTATTACCATGGCAACAATTCAACAACTTAATAAAACTTTTTCTGAAGTTCTGCTTTAAAATTTTGCAATAGTTTAATTTTAGCTATAATATGATAAGAATTATGTTTTCAATTTCTTGACAATGTAACGTAAACACGTTTTCATAAATTAATATTAAAAAAGAATTACGGTCAAGGTTAAATTTAAAAACAATTGCATTGTTAATATTTTATTTAAATGAAAACTACCTTACCTGCAGTGAACCACAATAGGGCATGATCTTCCTCTGTAGGACTTGTTCACTTTCCTTTTAAGGAAAAAAATACAATAGTTACACACCAGCATTTTTTATTATATTTAATTATGAATATTTTTTGTATATAGCGTGCAAGAAGGGAAAATGCGTGCATGGAGAAAGCCCGAACTAAGGGTTATATTGAGTTATTATTATTGAAAACAAAACTTAATTATTATTTAAAACAAATTTATTTGAATATATTTCATAATGATTAATTCATAGTGATTAATGAATTAATTTGAATACATTAATGTACGCATAAATGAGCAAATTGATATGCAGATCGCATATTTAATTTTACATTTAAATAATGTATTAAAGTTTATGCCTGCTCTATCATATGTTTTTTTGACATTTAACTATAATTTTTTTATAATTATTTAAAATAAAAGAAAAACAAGTGTAAAAAAAACGGAATAAAAACTTATACATTCGCTTTTTAAGACTCAATTTGTAAGCGGATTCCTTCTTAACGGGTACGTTAGACAAATAAAAGTATTAACTAATAATTGCTTAATGAATTATATATAGATAATAATACTTTAACAGCAATGGTTTTTAGAATGGTTCACAAATGAAATACCATTGTCATTATAAACTGCGATAAGATGCTTTTTTTGGTTACAACTATATTCCTTTTGTTGAAACTATATAGTATTCTACAACAGTTTAAATCGTTTGTTGCAACATTTTTGAAAATTTTAACTGTTATTTTATTCGGCTAAAACGCTTTTTTGGTACCCTGTATTCCTTATTATTGTCACTTCAATTAATTCTGATCTCAAAAGTGGGTTTTAAAAACAAACTATTTTGAAATTTCACCAGTTTTCAATAGAAGGTTAAAGTAATTTAAATGCAAAACGATTTCCAAGTAAAATTAAAAAAATACTATAAAAAGTAAATGATGTAAAAATTTTAATTGAAAATTATATAAAGTGTTTTATGGTAAAAATCAATGTATAATTTGTTTTAGATGTATTTTTTATATATACTATGATGTTTGTATATTGGTACATATTTACAGCAAATAAAGTAATAATATATATAATAATAGATATTTTTGATAGTATAATTGATACTTGTTATTGAATGATAGATATTAGTAATAGAATAAGCAAACGGAAAATAAGTTTATTTTATTTTTTTAATTATCCAGATACATTTGTTTCGAAACATTGAATCTTAGCAAAACTAGTATGAATACATTATTTTGAAGCAGCTGAGAAATGAATTATTTTAAAACACAAATTGATATATTATTCCCAAACTATCCAAAATAATCAAGAATGAATTCAGTAAGGTATTGATTTAGACATTAAAACTAATAAAAGCATTTTTACTTAAAATAACTAAAAATTAGCGGCCTTTTTAAAATAGAAACATTTATGGAATATATATTTAGAACTTAGCCGCATATTTTCATATATCGTATCTATAAGAAATCATATATAAAATGTGATGTAACTCTTGTTTTCAAGAAATAGAAATAAAAAGATTTTACAAAATGCTGCTAAACAGTAGCATTTTATCAGGGATTTCTCATACCTACAACATTAATAAAATTACATTATATTTAAATTTTCATGAAGTTATTATACTTTTCTACTTGAAATAAGATATAATTTGATTCAGATATAATTTGATTCAGATATAATGTGAATGAATTAGGAAATTTATTTCACATAATAATAATAATAAAAATAACAATATATAAATAATTTAAAAAATTTATAATTTAGCGTAAGAAACTAACGTAAGAAGATAAAACTGCCAAGTATTTAGGTTTTATTATATAAAATGTTGTTATTGTTTAAACTATAATAACATAATAATCATATTGTTAAAAATATTATAATAATATAATTATATTTAAATATTTCAAAAATTCAAGCATTTAACAACAACAGTAACCCAAGAGAATATCAAAATTTATTATAAACTACAATGCTCTATGAATATAGTTTTGTTATTTATATTGAAGCTATATTTTCTAAAATACACACAATAACAAAAAAAATATATATAAACGAGTTAAAATATTATATTGCCAAATTAGTAGTTTCATTTAAATTTAAACAAATCTATTTTCATGAAATTAATTATTCTAGAGTTGAATATGCAAATAAAAAAAAAAGATAAATAGATTTCTTATATTACTTTTATAAATAAGTTCGCAAATTGATATTTAATTAGTTTAAACATCAAACTTTATGAAATTTAATACTCAAAAACGGGGAAACTGACTTCGATCCTAGTTGTTCACGCAGGAAGAAAAATTTTAATTCTTTTTATGTTTAGCATTACACATTGAACATCTGTGATTTCAATGAATCCACTTCGTCAATCAGAATCATTCTCTTTCAATTTCGATTGTTCCAATTATCGCGCCCTTCTATCAGGGGATGTGAAAGGGTTGTTTGTCGGGACAGCTCTATGTTATCAATGCGCAAGAGTACTGTACACAAACTGTGTCGTGCATTGTTAATGATGGATTGCCGCAAGCGATAGACTTAGTGGAATTAAGTACTTATTTATTCACAAGTGTTCCCCCGGATTCGAAAATCAGTGTAGTTTAGGAATTTCAAGTTAGTGATGCTGGAAAATTTGTGAATTGTTTGCGTCCTTTAAGATGAGTTTTCTACCCATTTATCATCGGTTGAAAAAAAAAACATTATTATTTTTTATTTTTGGCTGCATTGTAAAATGTATGAATTGTTTGTGCCTTTTGAAATAAATTAAAATTTGCTACTTATTTACAAACTACTGAAAAGAAAAACACTAATTTTTACTCTCGTTGTATGATTATTAGAACATTCGTGAATTGTTTATGCCCTTTATGATAAGTTCTAATTTGCAACGTATTATGAACTTTATATTTGTTTCATGATTATAGAAAAATTTGGGTATTGTTCGCAACTTTTTAGATAAGTTTAAATTTGGCAAGTGTTTAGTAACTGAAAAAACCCCTGCTACTTTCCGTTTTTGATTATATAATTATTAGGCAGAATAGTAAAAATGATGAAAAAATTTATTTCTCATAACTGCAAATTTTGGTTATTTGTTTAAATGTTAAAAAAAAAATTGCTCATGAGACTTCCTTTTTCTAGAGAAATAAAAATATGTCATAAAATATTCTCGATCTAACGTTTTTGACATGCAAACCTTTATTTTTAAATTTTCTTTCACATCGGTGAATAAAAAAATTTTAGGAATCTAATCTTTTTTTTTCAATAGAGTTTCCTGATCATTATAGTTTCAATTTCACATCTTGTGTAAATTAATGAGTATGGAGTGTATCGAAGTACTTCATGAATGTTTAATCTTCATAATGTTTTGTACCCTGTTAATTTTATGCTTTGTGGTTTTTTGTACAATTTATAAAGTTCGAAAACGTTTCTACAAAACGTTCCAATTCAAAAAATTTTTTCTCATGTTGAAAGAAACTACGAATTTCAGCATTTTTTATACTCATCAATTTTTTGTATATTTATTTAAGATTAGTATGCTTGGTATTTGTTTTTTTAAGCAAGAATATTGGTTTTTATTCCAAAATTAAAACCGTTGTCACTTCACAATGAGAAAAAAGCAATAAAGCCGGTGGTGTTTATTTATGCCCTCTCTGCTGAAACAAATTAAAATTTAAAACATGCTTAATTAATTTTAATTTCTTTACCGTTTAAATAGATTTGAATCACGTAAGATTGATCAACATTTTCTCTTTTTCATTTATTTCTAATGGATGTGATAATATTCATAACACTTCTCAAAGTATGAATAATTTCCCCCAAAACATGATAGTTCGTTATTAATTTCTGTTTGATGTTTGAGAAAGGTTTCAAAAGTTAGCACAATTTTATATTTAAAATAAATAATTGGCAAAAATAAATTTTAAATAAGAATATTTTGGAGTTGCTATTAAAAAATTGAAAATCAAACAAACGTGTCGTAAATATTAAAATTGTTGCATGATATTATGCACTAGGACATTTTTTCTCCCTACGACTTTCTTTACAAAATAAGAATAAAGGAAAAATACAGGGAAAATTTGTTCGCAGAATATAGTCATATATGCACTACTAAAACTTCAAGAGGCAGTATTTAATTGATCAAGTTTTTTCTTCTTTTTACTTTCCCATCCTGTTACTATATCATCTGTCATAAGAAATTTCAAATCTACTGTGATCAGCTTTTATTTTTTTCAACTCAATAAACAATTTTACACAACTTTACGCTTTATTCATTTTCAAATAAACAAAAGGTTTCAAAATTAAAAACGATACGAGTTTATTAATACAAATGTTCTAAATTCGAAGCTCTATGTAAGAGTACTTCCTTTTTAAAGAATTTATTTGTGTTATTTACTGAAACTATAAAGTAAAATACTAAATTATTTGTAACATTATCAAATTTTCAAAACTGTTTGCACCTACGTAATTTTAATTTCAGCTATGTTTTGCACCTCTTAGATTTATACGATCAACTTTATTATAGCCATAAGTTTATAATATAATTGGAAACTATAACATTGAATTTTTTTTTCATCAGAAGCTGTTATTAGTTCGATCTTATTGTACAAATTTGTTTAATATAATGAACTATGTCTTTCGATTCTACTTAGTCATTTTTTCACTTCATCATCATAATGATATTTGAATTGAGGAAATGTCATGAAATTAAAACATATTAATTTCAAAATACGTTTTTAATATCAGAAAACTGGTTTTTTACTATTTCATTTACAATGGCAAACAAATCAGTTTAAACAATTGTATGCAAAAGTCAAGAAAATTATTTTTAATTAGTTCATTAATTGTAGCTTAATGCAATAAAAACTAGTGTCAGTTGTTGAGAACTAAGAGATTTTAAGTTAGAAGAAAAATATAATAAGTAATTTTTGTAGTTATTTTATCTGCATTAAAAGGTATTTTTTACATGTATGTAAAGTTAGATTTTAGTTTTACTCGCTATTAAGTTTTAATTAGCTGTTTTTGTTTTACGAGTCAGGAATTCTCTTAATCGTTCCTCAAAAATTGGCATTAGTTATTCTTGCATTGAGCTGCAGATATGTTATACCATACATCAGCAACATCTCTCATCAAGGCATTTGACCAGTGCAAAAACATAATTTTGGGTAAAATTTATTATAAATTTAGAATTCTTGTACTTTTAGCTTTCTAAAAATACTTTGCTTTTTATTTATACTCCAATGGTTTAGAAAGTTATAGCAGTTTTTGTGCAAGGTGGTAACAGTGGATAGAATGATGATTTTAAGTCTTTAAATGCGTTTATCTAAAAATCAGTTTTTCTTTTCACATTTCACATCACCTTAAACACGATATCTCTTGTTTTTTAAAATAATAGTCTACAATTTTTCCCGAGCATTTATGGTTATAGCACACTTGTTGTTGAACTACAGAATACGAGAAAAAAGTGGAATTAAATTTTTTATGTAAGTTTTCTCGTAAAAATGAGTGATGAAATTTCTAAAAGTTTGCTTTTATAATTACATTGATACCTAGCTCAGTAGTATATGCACTTGCTTTTAAGGTAAAAGTTCAGAACATAGTTGGTAGCTTTCTAAATAAAATCCCAAAAGGATTTTTTTCTTTAGGAGAAAAATTTTTTTTTGCAGTGTTTAGCGGATATGCAAAAAAAAAAAAATAGCCTTATTTTTACTTAAAAATGGCCTTTAAAAATAAAAATAATAATTTTTTCTGCCAGTTTTATAAGTTTTTACAATATAATAAAACAAATAAACTAGTTTATTTAAAATTTTATATGAATATTTAAAAAAAAGTTGTTGAAACTAGTCAGATAATAAAATCAATTGCAAGTATGAAACTAATTGTTTAGTTACAATTTATATATGTTAAGCAAAGTTTTTTTCCTTTTTTCTCCATTATATTATGTTAACTGTTGTAAATCAAGTGGTTTCAAATTTCGATTGTTGTAACAACCTCTGAATATTTATAATGACAGTAAGAGCATTCATCCGGCATCTTTGTATTAGTTTTTACTATTAGTCTTCATGCTCTTTTGGTTTTAATATTTCAACTATAGAGTACAATAGGTTTTGAGATAAAGTCAATTTATTTTGATTATCTCTTTACTATACTAATAAAATAAATAGCCTACGCTGTTTTTGAGTTTCTTGAAATTCTTTATCAAAAATTTTCTATGGTAAGAATTTTTTATCCAGAAACTTTTGATTTATTAATTGATGTTGTTTAGCACATTTGTTTGTGGGTCATTTTAAACAAAAAGTTTTTAATTTTTTAAAAAAAGAAAAAAACGAATTTTTGATTGCTTAAAACTCTTTTTAATAAGAATTTTTCTCAAAAGTTTTAGTTGCTCAATTTAATTAATTTAAAGGCATTTTTCAGAAATTAAAAGAAATATTCAATATTTATCAAATCTCAAAAAAAGTTTTTTTTTACGTAACTTTTAAAAATTTCTAAAATAATATTTGATTTAAATAATACGTTATATTTCATATAGTGATATGTTATTAAATTCCTTAACATGTGTTTTAAAATTCTTGTTAAAATCAATTCATTCGATCTACACATTTGAGGTCAAAAATCAATATTTAAAAAAAGAAAAACCCAAACTTTCACTACCGCAATAATCACAGGCGGAATTAAAATGATTCGAAAAAAGTTTGTTTGGTCGAATAATAAAATTTGTGTGACTAACTTTGATAATTAAGAATTGTCAAATTATAATTCTTACTCGTAAATTAAAATTTCATCACCAATTTAAAATGCAACTTTAACTTCAGCTCATTAATTCATTATTTTCGTTTTTAGAATCTCAATTTTGTTATTTAATATCCGTTTGTGAGCTTATGATGCATTGAATTTCAACCAGAGCATTAAACATTACTAGGGCATTAAATGCAAGCCAAGAAATAGGTTAGGGAACTTCCTTTAAGATTTGAGAGATATTGCTGAGTGACTATAGTAGAAAACAATTATTAGTTTAGTTATAAAGTCAATGAAATGACGCTAAGTAGAAGCATATTAGAAATTGAATTTCTCAGTCACGGTGACCATCCGTCAAGAGGAATAAGAATGACAAGCATCACTTCTAGAAAACAGAATAATGCAGAAGCTAAGTTGAGAAGAGTGCTCCCAAAACCTTTTGCATCAAGACTACTATGCAATTAATTGCAAATAAAATTGCATGGATGTCAAAATGCTAAAGGTAAACGGGAAAAGAAAACAGTATAGAAGCAGATAGAAAGGTTGAAAACAACCATGAAATTCTGGTATTAATTCTATGCCGCATTATTGCATTTGAAATAAATGCATGAAAGCACATATTCTTAAAAAGACTTGATAACTTCTTGATATTACGTCGCTTACATCATGTAGCAAAGGTGAGAAGAGTGCTCCCAAAACCCTTTGCATCAAGATGACTATGCAATTATTAGTAAATAAAATTGCACAGGGATCAAAATGCTAAGGGTAAAGGGGAATGAAGAAAACTATGGATGATAAGCAGATAAGCATGCAGAGAAGGTAGCTTATTCTTTAGCAATTATCAAAGTCTTTTTTTCTAAAGTATAATATTATACAAATGTAATAACTATAAATCTATATTCAAAACCAACATTTTGTTGTTTACATGTGAAAAAAAAACTAAGAAACTAAAATAGGAGGTCGAAAGAAGGGACAGGCGTGAAGATATTTAACATTAACTCTGTTAAGAATATACGTATAAAAATACATAATTTCGTTTGTCAACTTATAATTTGTTATTCAAAATGTAAAAAATAATATATTCAAGAGCAAATACTGACAATAAATCTAAGGTTTGTACAGAAATTTCGAACAAAAAGATCAGCAAGATGACTATGCAATTATTAATAAAAAGTTGCAGACATATCAAAATAATAAGGGTAGATGAGAATGAAGAAAACTATAGATGATAGGAAGCAGATAAGCCTGCAGAGAAGGTAGCTTATTCCTTAGCAATTATCATATTCTTTTTTTTTTCAAGAGTATTATATTGTAAAAATTTAATAACTATAAATCTATATTAAGAAAGATATTTTGTTGTTTACATGCGAAAACAAAAAATGAAATATGCTGTCAAATGAAGGGATAGGCTTGAGAATGTTTAACATCAACTCTATTAAGAATATACGGATAAAAAATACATAATTTTAAAGGTCAACTTATAATTTATCACTCAAAATGTGAAAAATAATATATTAGAGAGCGAATACTGATAACAAACCCAAGCTTTGTACAGAAATTTTAAATGAAAAATAATACATTCTAATATCGTGTTTCTATATTTATAACAACTATTCTCTTGGTTTAGTACGTTCGACATCCACATTCTTGCCAATATAACTCAAAAAACTCATTTAATAATAAATGAATAGATGTGTATCATATTTAAAGGTTAAATAATTCGTATTTATTTTTAATTTAACGAATAACAGTACAGTCGTGTGTGAAAAATGATATCAAATCTGACCTTTGAATAGAAATTTTAAATAAAATTTTCTTTTTGTGATTTTTGTTTTAGCAGTGAAATTTTTTTAAGGGTGGGTGTGTAAAAAATTTAAATATAAATAAATTTGGAGCTAGCAATTGGATATTTTTTTTAATATTTATAATGGAAAATAAAATTAAGTGATTGATTAATTATGTTTTGTCTTAAATATTCCAGATACATAATATAAAGCGAAGGTTTTCAAATGTTTTAATGAGATTACATTTGTTTACTCCTTGGTTTTCAATGAAAATTTAACAATTATCTATTGCATTGTTCGCTATAATTATTTGTTAAACAACTATTATTAAGTTATAAAAGCATTTTTACAGAAATTTAGCTTTTGTTTTGTTATAATAAACTATTTAATTAGGTATAAAAATAGGGTAAAAAATATGCATTTGAATTCTTTGTAAACTCAGATAGGGATAGATCAGCAATCGATAACTCTTTTCCTTTTTTATATTAAAAATTTGAAGGAAAACTTTGTAATAGAAAAATATTTTTAAAAAAAAGCTAACTTTGAGCTTGATTTAATATATATGCAAAGCATGATCAATAATATTTCAACCTTTAGGGGAAGAAGGCTGATTTATATGATTTTTACTGTAATAAAAAAATTAAATATTTTTTTTTCACTTATTAAAACCAAATTTTTACCTTCATAAATATGGGGGAAGACTGAAATTCAAAAATTAAAGTTACATTAAGATTAAACTAATGACTAAATCTTTAAGTTTAAAAATATTATAAAATTAAAAAAAAATAATTTGGCGACACATTTCAATAAAAGAATAAGCACAAAGCAAAAATAGATTTATTGGGAGAATCTCGCCCTTCTTGTTAAGACAAAAGTGAAGGCTATTGATTATTATACAAGAAAAAAAGGTATAATTATTATTCGTAACATATGATAATTTTAGCAATTAAGTAATTTAAATATTTTTTGTATAATTTACTAATTGCTTTTTAAATAAAACTTTCAGATCTTGAAAATTTGATTATACACTCGAGTTCTAATGAGTATTGCACTGATAACGGATACTTGCTAATCCTTAATGGTAACGTAAAATAAATTGTAATTTAATGGTTACGTAAAGTATTGGTAACGTAAAAGAAATTTTTGAAAACATTGTATATAATTTTATTTTGATTCGCTTATGGAGCTGTAAGCTTTGAAATACGTTAATCCAAAATTAACAAAGTTAAGTAAATTTTTACACACTCATAATTTTGGCATGGCGAGGAAGATATGATTTATTTCGATTTATTTCAAACATCGTACTAACGTTATATTAAAATGTATTCTCACAATTTTTCTTGACACATTATACATTGCCATAAATATAGAACACGTTCATAGCTCATTACTAACCATGATCATTAGCGAGTATGATATTGTCACGATAGCTATTGAACATGAAGTTATAGTGAGTACAAAAATTTATTAAAAGAACTGAAATAAATTCATTACGCAATTTAAAAAATGTGCAAATAAATTTCAAACGTTGTTATGAATAAAACGTAATTAAAAAAATATCTAAGTAAGTACTTGATATAAATAGTTATAACCATTTAGTGGGTAAAAAATGCCTAAGCATAAAGAAAAGAATAAAATAGATGAAGTAGTAGGGAATTAAATGACTTTTTTTTAAATGTAACATATGCGATTTAGTGTCTTTTGTATTTTAACGACGTTGACGTTTTATCTAAATTAGGGGTTTTCAACCTTTTTTAAGCAGTAATCTCAATAGCTATGTCATATTCATCAACCAAAGATCAACTTTAAAATTAACGAAGTTAATTAAATATTCGCTCGCTCTCGAAAATAGCAAAACAAAAACAAAATGGTGAATAAAAAGCTATTCGATAGGAGTAGAAATAAAATCGGGGTTATCTATAGTTATAGCAGCTAATTCTAAATTTTTCCGTTAAATTCTATAATTATTTAAGATTAAAAAATGCTATTTCCCCAACTTTTTTTTCTGACCTACTTAGAAAAATGCCTAGATTCATAATTTGGGTATACGAGTTTTAAATATTTTTTTCCTAAGAGTTCCGCTTTCTTAACTCTAATTATTTCTTAATTAAACTAATGTAAACGTAATGTAAAATGTAGTAATATATATGTTTAAGCAAGTTTTTTTGCACGATTAAGAGCAATCAGTTTAATGGAACACATTATATTAAAACGAATACCAAAATGGATTATAATTATAAATAATACAGTAATTTAGATATGCATAAAAATTTAATTTTCTACCCCTACCTATGATACTTATCTGAAGTCGATATATAGACAAGTGATGGAAAATTTCCATGTAATTTTAAGGCTTAATCAAATGAAACTATTTAAGAATCAGTAGAACTAATAGTTCTGAAGTTGTATTTTTGACATGAAAAGATCTGAAGTTCACTCGATTATTGTGAGCCTTGATTTTATGAATAGATTTTTTTTAGTGAATGTTCAGTTTAATGTTTTATGTACAGCGATTTTTGAAGAGAAGCACGAAGTTTAAATTACATGCAAAACTTGTATATTTCCTTCTTCTCTTTAAAAGAAAGGTAATAAAAGCATTTAAAGCCTTAGTTTTTAAGCATTTTTGCTTATTACAGCTTTTATTTTTGTTAATTTCCGTTGTTCGTGGCAGATGTGGAAAGTGAACTTATTATGAATGAAATTTTCATTACTTCTTAACTATTAAAGGTGCTGACTCATGTTTGCAATACGAAAAAAATTCGACTCATGTCTATAATACGTATAATATGCATAAAAATACGCAATAAATAATACTTCACTTTTTGAGATAGCAACGTACGATGCTTAAATAGGTACAAGTTCAAAATTGTACTTTTTCTATTTAAATACCTTTGTAACATCTCAATTATCATTTAATTATTTTACAGCATTTTAATTATCATTCGTTTCGTGTCATTGGATTTAGGGTATGAAAACCTCGTTAGAAACAAAGCCTCATTTGTCCAAGTAGCCACATTTAAGCTTCTCCCGTTGTGCCTCCTTACTGCCAAAACACGATATGTAAGGTCATGCAACTTTTACCCTCTTTCGAAGAGGGGGGTATTTAGCATTTTGACGCGGTTTGAAATTTCAGAGTTTTTGAAACATCGTGTTTGAGTTTTGAAAGTTCTTGATTTACCTTTCGTAGAAAGGACTGGAAAAGGACAAGAACACAATCTCTGAAAAAGAAATCTTTGTTTTCCAATGGTAGAATAATCTGGAAAACCGGTTCGATAGGTATTAGCTGATTTAGTCGTTTTAGAGTTGTAATGCTAAAAAAATATGTGGAAATGTTAAAAGAACTGGTTACAGACGAATGTTAAGCGAAATAGTCCTGACTTTAGAAATTGGTTTGAATAATTTTCTAGTGATCGTTTGTTTTATTGTAATACATTATTATTGGTGTACAAAAATAGGTGTGAGAAAGAGTGTCTCGTTTTAATATGAATTACAAGACCCAATTTTCTTTTTTAAATTTGCTAATTAAATTTGAAGAAGCCTTGCTTTCATCTTTTTTCTAAACAAATGACGTCCGTTTTAAAATTAATAAACATGTGTTTCGAACTATTAAATACGTAAACTCTAAAAACAGAGATAGATAAATATTTTATAAATACAAAGTATAAAAGTTAAAATAAATATAAGAAGTTCAGAATTTTCGTCTCCTTCAATTTTATTCGAATAAGAATAAATCCCCCGAAGCAAAAAAAATTGGGTATCACTCATTGTCTAAGGACTCTATAATGCGCATTTGCATAATATTATATGTAGTTAAATATCAAACTTAAAGAGTTACACTTAAAGAGTTACAATTATTTGTATATTACAAAACACTCATTAGAGCTCGAGTATACAACCATACAAAGACATACTTAGACATTACTCGAAATAAGTCTGATCATAACTTAATATTTTAACCTAAAATTGTTGGGTTATACGGGCCAATTTAAAGTGTGGACTAAAAATTATACTTCTTTAATGATTGAAAAGTGCAATTTTTAAAACTAAATAAAAGGGCTAGAGAATTCATTTATGAAATAGAATAAAGTTTTTCGGATTTGATTTTTTTATTTGGTAATAAGGGGGAGTATTTCTTAAAAATTTTAGAAACTATAATTGTTGTGTTTGGTGAGGGGATAGTTATAGGGCCCTATGAATCAAGCAGAATATTTTTTTAAAAGTATGATACAGAGATGCAGATAAAAAAACAGAATAAAAAGAAAAACACAAATTAAGAAAAAATATATACTTTGATTTTGATTCTTGTTTTAATTTTAACCATTTAATAGATAGATTATCTTATACCCATATTCACCTTCAAAGCAGTTATTAATTTTATTGAAATGAAATGAAGGTAATTTTGAAGTTGAAATTCCTTCAAACTTTTGTATTTTTCTTAAAACATTGGCCGTACAGCTCTTTAAGAGTCTGCAAATTGCTAACGAAATTATTAAAATTGAAAAAAAGAGAAGGGAAAGTTACACGAAGAAAACCCATTAAGATAAGTTTTTCTGGTAAATGAAGACATTTTCTAATAAATAAAAATTATTGAGATATTCCATGACTATACAGACAATTGTATATTACAAATTTTTCCTCATTTTTGCAAAATTTTTAGGGCTCTACGTAATGAAAATAGATTCTAAGAAGATGATAAAAATTAAAACAAGTCATAATCACAAATAATATAATAGTAGGTAGAACAGAAATTTTATTAAGCTAGTCTTATATGCAATGTATTCAGTTTTTGTTTATTCTTCGTTAAGAGCCTTATGCTGATATTATGCAATTTCAAAATTGATTTTAAAATTTCTTGATATAATTTTCTAAGAGTAGATATGAAGCTTGTAGAGAGAAGAATAAAGCATAGAAAAAAGTTGAGAAGATTTTCCCCAGAACACGAACCCCATTTCGGTTACTATGCAATTGATGTTAAAAAAATTGCATGGATTCCGAAACAAAGAACGTAATTGGGAAGAAGAAGGCTTTAGATGTTGAGAGGAAGAATTGATTTAAAGTGACAGTTCAAAGAAGAAAGTATCTTTCAGATGGAAAATGTCTTCGTACGATTTAAAATATTCTGAGAAAGTTTTCCTTAGTTTGCGAAACATTGTAAATTGATTACATAAATCATTATTTATGAATAATAAATAATTTTGGGTTACAATGGAACGTTAAAACAAAATTAAGGGTGAGAATAAAACAACGTGAGATAGTTCGAATATGTTAAGTAAAAGTAACTGAAATATTTAATCTAAAATTAAAATGCAAAGGCTAAAACTTTTTTTTTAGTAATAACACTAGATAATTTTTTTTTGTATTTTGCTGCATGAGATTTTTTTTAATGAATGTTGGATATTTAAACGACGCTGATTTCGAATTTGAAATCAGCTTTTCCCTCAAAGCTAAAGTTTTCTAATGACATTTTCAGACTATTTTTGTAAAAACGTGTGTTTATAAACGTTATTTGTAACATAGGATCGCATGAGTGTTATGACAAACTTTCAAGGGAGTTAGGACACATCATCAGAATTAAAATTGCATAAAAACTCATGTATGGAAATGACATCATACGCCACTTCGATATTATGAACTGTGCTTTTGAACAGTTCGGAATGGAGAAGCGTCTCAATCTGCGTATGAGGACATTTTCGGGAAGGAGTTTTTATGCAGTTTTAATCCTGATAATGCACCTAGACCAACTAAAAATTTGCTAGAACATTAACGTAATCCCTTATTATATATAGCGCTTTAAACTTGTACATATCGTCAAAAAGTAGACTAAAATGTGCATTAAATTCTGTATCTTTAGAAGCCACACTAATTTTAGATTTGAAATCTCCACACCTGAATCAGTCAAGATCAAGTGTTTGTATAAATGAAACAAAAAATTTGTTTCTCAGTGTCATTGAATCTATATTTAAAATCATTCAGCTAAAAGAATATCTAAGCATCAAAACATGATGTATTCATCGCTCTTTTTTGTAACGTATATTGTATGAAACAACCACACGCCTTGATAAAATATCTTTCTTTCCCGGAAAAGTCAAATTTACAAATTATTTTTAGCATTTTTGTTCGAAACATCTCACGAAATTTTATAGCCACGTAATCTTTTTGCATACACAAAAATATAATATTTCACATTTCTATTAAAAGTTCTTATGAAATGAAATAGTAAAAAACTGGTAACCGTAGGAGAAGTATTAAAATAATATTTTGAAGACAGTATCTGTAAAACTCTAATAAAAACTATTAATGATTTTAAAAGAACTAAAAAATACTGCCAAAATATATTTTAAACTATCTTGAAATGAGAAAAATTAAAACAAAACTTATTCCTGGAAAAGCTTGTTGATACATACGTTGATACATACGTTTGTTGATACATAAGTAATTATATTTTTAAATTGCGAACTTATGAAAAAGCATTAAAACGTAACGTGTGTCAATTTCCTTTAGTTTCAGAAAATAGCGCTATTCTTAATATGTGGAGCAATTAGATCATCTTAAAAATTAATTTTTAAAAAAAATGTTATATATTTAAAAAATGTTTAAAAAATTAGTATTAATATTTAATTTAAATAGCTGTTAATTAAATAGTAATATTTATGTCGTTTGTTTACTTAATTTAAAACAGTTTTAAAAAATATTGCTTGTCATAATTGATTGTTAAATAATTTAAAAACATATTTTTGAGCTCAAATAACACTCTTAAAGATTTAGAAGTTAACGAAAGAAAAAAAAAGTTAATACCACTTTTGCAATATCTTCTGTAAGTTTATTAATGTTAATTATTATTTATTAAATTATTTAAAAGCAAATTAAATACTTTTTTTTAAACCATTTATTTATCAGAATTGAATTTTACATTAAATTTACTAGATTTTTATATTAAATTTAGAATTACATAAAAATTATATTGAAACATTTTTGAAACATTTCAAAACAATTAACTCATTTTTGAGAAAATATGTCTTATATCACAAGTAGAAATATTCCATTACGATGAAAAAGATACATTTTATACTCATTATTATTTTTGTTTAAATAACTAGATGCAATTTATCCTAAAACTCAAAGACAACATTGTCTTTTTAAATTCAAAGTAAAAAGTTTGGACTTAAAATTGATAACTTTAAACTTAATAAAGTTCTAAGCCTTACTTTTCTCATCTTTCATCTTTTAAAGGATTTCAAAAACATTAATTCCCATTCGAAAAGATATATTTTGTATTTCAAGCTGAAAACTCAAAGCGCACATTATATTTTTAAATTCGAAATAAAAATGTTGAAATTTTATTCTTTGAAAATTAAATGTTATTTTTTCGAATGTGGTTTGCTAAGAAATGCAGACTATAAATTATATACTCTGCCAAAACAAATCTCGTGAAGAATTTTTTTTTAAATAAGACTAAACATAAAAAAATATTTATAAAAAATACAAATTTAAGTAAACGTAACATGCTTTTTTTAAAGATCCTATTTCAGTTGAACACCAAAAGAAATAGAATAAATTTTTGGAATCCTTTATCTATACGGAAACAATCAAGTATATACTGAAGATAGAATGCGAAAAGGATCAAAATAAAGAACACCTTTTCTTCAGAAAGGCTTCTTAGAATCTGAAGAAGCTGTCCAAACCACTCGGAAAATTCATTTTTCAGCCTCATTTTATATAGATGTATAGTTTCTATATTTTTTTTTTCACACTCTAGAAACACCAGGGCTGTTATGTTTTGTCCGTTTCTCAGCTTGTGCAAGGTTGGGTGGGCAGTAAGTTTCAGTTTCTGCAAAGCTAACATCGATCCAGATTTAGGCGCGATGGTGAAAATGTCTGATTCCTGATTTTAAGAGAAAATCTTTTTGATGCTCCATTTGAGGGATTTAATCTCCGATGGCTTTAAGGGTTTTTCGCTCCTTTTAAATCCTCTTTTATAATGTCTATTTTAGCAAGAAATAGTTTTTTTTTCTTTCTTTCGCTTTATTTATTTATTTTTTTTTTGATGACCAGGCTTTCAATCAGATTTCTTTTGAGATTTGCCATCTTGTTCCCTTGCCATTGTTATCTACAATAGAAGTGTTTTTTTCTTTTTCGCATACATTTTTAGCGCACAGAAAATATAGAAATCTTTTCTCGTGGATATATTTCTGAGGAGACTTCTTTTCAAAGAATACTTAATTTTTGTATTGGAATTCAGACATCTGGACATGTTGAACACTTAATAATTTTAATTATGTTATGAATGAATATTTAATGATTATAATTATGTTGTTGGACATTAAATATTTAAAATTCAGCAAGGAAAAATTAAAAATTGAAACCAGCTTAAGAAATTATTTTTTTAATTTTTGTATTAAATGTGATAAAATTTAAAAACTGTAAAAATTATGTTAGTTGAATTCATACTGTAATGATTAGTTTTTAAAGTTTTGATAGCTTTAATTAGAAAAGAATAATAAAGTTGTTTTCAGAAAATAGAAGATTAAGCCCAGTTAACTATTTTGTAATGAATTTTCCATCCTGCCTCTGAAGAATTATAATATTATATTCTAAATAACTATTTTATATTTTAAATTACTAGTTAAGAATTTTAAAAATAAATTCGAAAGAATATAAAACAATTATCGTAAATCTAATTAAAAAACCGTATGTAATATACAAAAATATACAATATAATAGAAAATTTTCATCTAGTTTTAGGTGCACAAATAGAGGTTTATTATAATATGAATAATAGAGCAAAAAACGATGAAAGTATTGTCATGAAATAGTTTTCAGTTAAAAAGTTATTTTAAAGTTTAAGTAAATAATATCATCTCTGCTTTATGTAAATATAGTTTTTTTGCATTTAATAAAAAATGTGAATTAACTCCCATAAGTATTTAAGAATTTAATTTTGAAATAAATATTCCTAGAGGATAAGCAAGAGCTCAGGCACTATTTTCTTGGTCCTAATTAATTAACTAAACCAATACATAAGCGCAAGTAAATTGTTATTTTTTTTAAAAAATGGTTACAAACCGTAATGGTAATGCATTAAAGTAAAAGTTCTGATTTAGGGGAAAAATTAAATTCTGTTATCGAAGGCTGGTTGAAATAATACTGTTCATGTTTTATTGTTTGTTATAAAAATATTGTATATTTTTATAGGTGAGTTATTCCTTTTCAAAGGTTTATAACAGTAAAACGTTTTAACTGTCTGAGCTAAAGACTTTTTAATGATAGTATTTTAACCCACTGGATTTTACTGCCTGTCGCAAAATCCGAAACTGTAAAACCTCGAGACCTTTTGAATAAAAATACATTGATAGAGATTGCCGTTGCCAATGTATTGCCTGACGAAAACTTACAACTGAAATTTTTTGTTACGCAAAGAGAAAATATTAATAAGTCAATGAGTTAAAAATATTTTCATTGAAGAATAATAATTTAAATCTCAGTTTTGATATAATATCCGATATTAGTTGATGAAATATGTATAGGGATTTGATTTTCCTTCATAAGAACAAAATTTTAAAAAAAAATTTCTAAATCAATTATTGAATTAAGAATAAAGTACGATTTTTTCAGTTTTAAGACGTAAATAGTCAGGGAAACGAATGAAATTAACAGCTAAGTCAAATTAAGTCATGTTTTTTACTCGCGCAACAGCAAGTACTGTCTACCTAACGAAAGAACTCATCTTGCAGGTTTATCAACTACTATGGAAACAAGAAAATGCACATTTTAAAAAATGGAAGAATTTCGAAAGTTTTTTTTTGCCTGTCTGAGACAAAAACTATCCTAAATATTTACTTACATACCCACTTAAAATAGTTTGACCGAAGCCACCGATAGTGCATTGAACATTGGAGAAAGAATTTCTTTAGTTAAAGAGATAGTAATGATATTTCAAGTAATTTATACGCTATTTTTCTGCAAGTTATGGGAAAGCAATTGTCCATTAAAATGTTTGTAAGTTCTATGATTCATGATTTCCTCAAGCAGAGTGTAAGGACATTATTTTGGACCCAAAAGCAAGTGTGTTTCCTAACCTTGTTTGATTTGTTTACCTTATCTAAATAAGAAGGTTAGAATTTCGTATTTTTTTACAGATAAAAAATTCATTATTCTACCTGAATAATTGCGGTATTATTTACGATTTTAATGTAGCATTATTGCGTAGATACACTTAAAGTACCTGTGGTGTCTTGAATCCGTTATCGAGTTTGTGCACTAAGGAGACTACTCTCTGCTTCATGCTATATCTATCTAACTGTTTAGTAGTAAAAAAAACTTACCTCCTGAATTCAAGTAACGCTTTTGTTGAATTGGGAACCCCGTTATCAGGCCACGACATAAAGTGGAACTGGGTAACAGTTCTGGTTTCGCTAGTTCGCAAATTCTTTAAGTAAAAACTCCGTACCAAATAATCATCACACCAAATGTGTTCCGAAACCAGATGCACCTGAAATAATTAACAATTGACAGTTTATTTCACAAAATTAGGGGGAATTGCAATGAAAAATAGTTAACTCTTTGACGTAGAATTTTTATTAAACATATTTTTTATACTTTTCTTTTAGCATTTTGTATTAATTTAGATCAAAATAAAAAAAACGCATTGTATTTAGCACTTTAATAATTTATGGTTATGGAATACAGCATGAAACAATGTTGTCTTTTTCGGTAAAATCTTCCAAACAATAATTTGTCAAATTTGCAGTTATTTAGATTTAGGATAAAAATGATTCATCACTGAAATTTTTCAATTTACAAAATCGATTATTGATTAATATCTGATTATGTATGAAAGAAACAATTTTCACACTGCTTTTTTTTTGGATTTTATATTTTCGTAAAAATATAATTCCTGTAGTCTAGTACAAATATAATTCCTAAATATTTTTCAGTAACTGCTTAGCTATTTTCTTATAATTAAAAATGCCAAAATGCATTTTTACTTGTAATGAAAGCGTCAGAAAAAAAGTATATAAAAAAAATTGTCCCTTCTGGGCCAAAGAGTAAAAGCATTGTAATTATTTTTAAAACTGTATTTTTATTTTTCCTTAAAAAAATGTAGCACTATTCTTAAAAAATAGTGAAGAAAATTGCTTTAAAATTTTGCAAAAGTATTATATTTATAAATAGAGATTGTAAGTTTACGAGTTTTGATGTATGAAAAAATACTTTTCAAACCTGATGCCTGCATGAAACAGTTATGTAATTAAATCGAAATAAAATTGTAGTTAAAGTTATGTAATAAAATTGAAATGGATTATTATTGTTTCAATATTTATACGTGGTTAAGCTGGACAGCAATTGAAATATGAGTAATAAAATATCTCTTAAATCACAGCAGAGCTAAACAATTAAATATTTAACTTTATAAGGAAGTAGACGTTATTTAAACAATTATTTAGAAGATAGATTCTCAAACTGAAAAGTCTAAGATCCTGTGTAAGAAAAGTATTATTTAGAGCTCTCTTTATAATTTTTAACTATTTAAACCATTTTTCATATATATTCGACATAAATTTGCTAACTACCGCTTACTGATGTGTATCAGTGAAGGTATATACTTTCACTGATACTCGTTTACTGATACTTTTTTCTTTTTAAACTGTCTCATTTTTAAAATCGAGTTTGATGAGAATTAGTTTATATTAAAAAAAACACTTTGCAGTTATAGTATTTTATGTAGTTCAATGAAATGCATGATTTTGCCTTAGAATGTTATCAGGTATCTAACTCTTGTAAGCATGAGTCAAGCATGTTTCTAAATCAATTCCAAAACATATGTTTCAAAATTTTGTCTGAGAAAGCAAGCCAAATATTCAAACTGCCACTCACGGTTTTATTGCTTAAATGGCATCTATTATAATATACAATATAGTATTGTATTTACATATATATTTGAATATAATACAAATGCAGGTTAGTTCCAGCAAAAGCAGTTAAAACTCGGTAGTCGTAAACTAGAAATTGGGTTCGCTGTTCAACGACGGTTATAAAATAAAATAAGGAAAATGGATTTGTTAATCGTTTTATCATTAATAATCTTAAGTTATATTCTATGTCCTTCCCTTATGGAATTCCCAGTCCTAGAGCTACGGAATCTTAGGATTTCGTGGAACATTGTTTTGGTGTACACGCTTAAATGAATAAAAGGAGCCTCATGGTTTTATTTGAAATAAGTCAGAGAAAGAACTGCTATTGAAAATGGCTATTAAAGAAGCATATTTTTTAATTAGCAAAGTTAGTTATTTTAGTTTGATTTGAAAACTCGATAGGAAATATGTATGAAATTTTTTTTTAAATTCATGCCCTTTTCATAATTTATTTCACAATTTATTCAATTCTTTTTTTCATAATTTAATCTATTTTTCATAATTTGTATTTTTTATTATTAAAATTGTGCATATTCTTAAAAGCTGCCATTTCTTTTTCATTAGCATTTCTGTTTAAATAATTTCATAAAGGCAACTGAAATATTAAATAAATAGTAGCCTTAGGATTAGATATAATTGAAAGATCATTGCTGGTTAAAAAAAATTTTTATCTCTCGAAACCCTTTTAACTCTTCTACGGAGCCTTAAAGTTTCCTCAGAACCCTAATCTTAGAGTTCGTAGAAGTCTTAATACGGCAGAAATTCCGAAGAGCTTTAGGGATCCACTCAACATTACTTGGGCGCCATTGCTTTAGAGCATATATATCATTCACTTTTCATACTATATTTACTTTTCAGTTTTGTATTTTTACTAAAGGGGGCATTCGGATCTATGATTTTGGAAACCAGAATTTCAGGAAAACTGTTACCTTATAATTTTAAATTACAAACCCTATATTTTGGTTTTATTAACCAGGATTTTTTTCCTACCAGAAATGTCATTACCACACACTACGAAAATTTTACCAGATTTTGTTTGTGTGCGAGAAACCCTACGTTCATTATGGGAAATGGTATTATCTTCTTAAAGAACTTAAGGTATACTATAACTAAGCTTAATCTTACCTCATAAATATGGTAAACTTCGCTTCCTTCTTCAGGCCAATATCGATGACACATGGCCACACCATTTTCCATCAATCTAGACAGCATCACGATTACAACACTCCCTTGCTCCCAAATCATCTGAAACATTTAAAAATATAACATTTGCAAAATGACGTAAAACCTATTTCATAAAAAAATTAAATTTTTCTGAAGAATGAAAAGTTAAATTAAATGACAATTTTATTTTTCACTTACCTGCCAGAAATCGGAAGCAGTCTGAGGTAAAGGTCCTTGGGTTGCTATATATGCGGGGTTCCTCGGATCGTGATCAGTCTGAAAATATATAAATATTTTTTTAAAAATAAATTTTAGAGCATGTATCAAAAATAAAAATACAGTAATATAAATATAAAATAAAAATATTGATATAAAAATATATATACAGACACTCATATAATCAATGTATAAATACTTATCATTAAGTTAATAATACTAGAACAAATGCGACAAATTCAAACCGGTCATCTTAAGGTTGAAGAATAAAAACCAATCGTTATGTTTGGATTATTTTGTTTTGTCTAATAGAAATTGAACAATCTTGATTTAGATAAGATTACTAATTTAAGATATTACCATTACTAATTGGAAGTTAGTTAATTAGTATTACTAATTAGATATTAGTTGGATATTACTAATTAAACTAGTGTTAAGATATTACTAATTTATTATAATAATGTTAATAATAAAAATGATGTTAATTTTCATTGTTAATATTCAATCTGGCTGGAATATTAGTAAAATGCTACTTATTTTGATTTTTGCTAGTCGATTGCAAGCTGATTTTACTGTACTATGAGAGAAAACTAAAATTATGACTATTGATAACAAACCTGATGCCT
>NC_092205.1:50412131-50515158 GCF_043381705.1 Parasteatoda tepidariorum | reverse complement strand
GTATATATATATATATGTGTGTGTGTGTGTGTGTGTGTGTGTGTGTGTAATGAAAAATAATAATTTTGCAAATGATGAGAAGATAATAACTATTCCTTGCACAATTTCCTATTTTTCTTTTCAACATTTATTTGGCGAAGTAGGATTTTTGAATGAATTCATAGCGCAAAAACAAGATTTTTCCATCTCTGACTCGTCAGTTAAATTAAACTGGTTGCCAACTATTGTAGTGCTTTCGGTCTTTTTAATAATTTAATTACTTCCATGCCCTTCCTAGTTTGTTGAAAAGTACGTATTGTTTTACGAGAAACGTGGTACTTATTTGAAAATTCCTGTCGTGCCTTGCACAAGAGGAATCTTTGTCGACGGCAGTTTTCGAATCCTTATTAGTGCTTATGATCAGGGTGCAGCTAAAAGTAATTCCTTTTGAAGAGTGCGTACCGTACCTGAATACCTTTATTACGTCACCGCACATGAATGCCATGCTTTAAAGCTTCGATGGCATACCTTCAAAGAATTTTTGCCTAGTTTATGCTTATGCAATAGGAATGTTTTTCTGACACCTTCGTTTAAGAATTATTCTAGTTTCAAAGGTTAAATAAAATTTTTCTGTAACAGATTTATAAAAGGCCACGTAATTGTTTTCTTTTAGATTACTAAAAAAAAGTACAAATTACTAAATAAAAATTACTGAAATAGTACTTTAAAATAAAAGTTACAATGTTTAAAGAACCGCAATACTTTTTTGGCATAATGTTAACTTACATTTATACTTTATTTGAATTTATTATTAATTTTGTCAACTGAAGTACAGAAATATGAAACTCATATTTTTCTTTTCAAAATGAAACTTTTTTAGTGAGTATAGTTGGTGCTGATGGATATCTGGTTGTTATACTGTATTAGGTATAAACAATCAAGAAACGCTTTCCCCCCCTTCTAACAGTTTCAATGCCTTTTTATGGTTATTTGACTTCTTTTTTGCTTGAATATGATAAAAAAGCAATTAAATAAATTGCTATTTAAACATTTTTATTGAGACATTTCTAGCAGTTTTATTGCTTTTTCTTGTTTGTAAGTGCATCACAGTTTCGATATTGTTTTTATAATTCAAATAGAGTAATCAAGGCACATTATTTAAAAGTTATAACACATTCTTTATAAAATTACATTTTAATTTTAGAAAACTCAAGTGCGTATAACTTAAAATAACATTTAAAAACCAATAAGTATTATCATTGTTGTAAATTGATGTTTTTATATTGTATTTTACTTCTTACCGAATTTTGTAGGAAAATTTTTTTTGAAAAAAAGTTTCAGCTTTTGAGAGCTACAGTGAACTATATTCAACATCTTTAGGATGGAAAGTTGCTTGATTAATATTATCAACAGTAGCTTCTTACTTAATTACTAAAACTTACATTCCGTATGATTTCATATAGAAAAAATTTAAACATGCAATATAAAACTTGAAAAAGGAAATGTAACGGAAATTGACCAAATATAAAAAAAATAAATAAAACGAACTGAAATAAATAGCAAAAGAACTGAATAGTAAAATAATAAGTATCACTTTTTCCGTTTCCAATTATTATGCAATTTTATTTTCCTATTTTTCGTTAGTGCTAATTTCATCATACTTCTTGCTAAAAGTGTTAAAAAAAACTTGAGTATTTTTTTCTCTCACACTAAAAAAAATTTAAAAAAATTGCTTGTTAAAGTCTTATAAAATATTTGAAATTAACGTATGTGATATATTTCAAAGTTATCAAATTATCAAAGAACGTATAGCCAATTAAATTGCATTTAGCAAAAACTTTTTTAAAACTTATATGTTTTTACAAGTCTCTTATTGCTGTGATTAACGAAACATTTTTAATTCGTAGAAAAATGCGTGTTTCACTGTAATAAAAGTTTTATTGTACCTTTGTCTATCTTTTAAAATTATGGGACTCCTTAAAACGCAGTAGAATTGATTTTAAAAATATTAGGAATTTTATATCTAGATTAACAATTTTTATGCGTATGTACAAATTTAGAATACTTACGATGCTGCTAGAGTTTATGTAATCTGAGCTAGAGACATTTGATAGCTCATTTAGTACAACCCGTGAATGGTCATCTGTAAAAGAAAATGTTTTATTCGATGACATAAAATTAGTAAATACAAAAGCAATTAAAAAATTTTCTTATAAAATGTTGAAGAAAATTTCTTATTGTTTTAACTAAACTTTATATTGATATTCACTTTCTTAATTTGAATAATATTCCTCTTTATTATTAAAACTTTTCTGATTATTTTAAACCATTGAATTCATCATTTTTTTATATTGAAATCTTAAATAAAATTATTATTATTTATACTGACAATATGCCTTAGTTTAAGGGGAACCTGACAGGAAATATGAATAAAAATTATTAATTATTTATTTTGACTCAGCTGTAGGCATAATATCCAACATTCATTGAAACATTTAATTTGGAATTCATCTTTATATGAAAGAGGCTTTTTACTAATTTTAGGCTGTCTACTAATTTTAAAAGGAATAAACAGTGTCTTTTTCCGTTAGAGGCATCTCCTTTTATAATATTTCCTCGAAAATTTGATCGGTTGCAATTATGATTTTTAAGATCATTCAAGAATGATTAATTGAATATTAAACATTGTCTTATAGGGCATATATTGAACAAAATGCAGATTTTTCGGGAAATTATCCAATGATTCAGATACATCTGCAAATAAACAGCAGTGATATAAAAGAGGTTCATTATTAAAGCAAATGGAATAATTAAATTGTTGAATTTAATGCTTCTTCATCAAACATTATATGGGAATTTCGCTATAGGGTATTTACATATAATTTATTTTATATTTTATTAGTTTAAATTTATTGAAAATCATTTATGCAAAATGACGCATGTATTATGTTTAATATTCGAGCTAAAAATTTTGCATTCAGAACCTGCCACCTTTTTAAGAAAATTTCTGTGATGTTTTTGATTCTAACTCTTGAAATAAAAGTTAACTAAGATTTAACGACGTTAAACTATTTATCAAAGTCTCTGTTCAAAAACTCTCATAACCACCCATTGTTTGGGTTCTTAATATACGTATATATTAAAAACATCTAATCGATATCAATAATTTCATCCTAAAGGACTAATTTTGAACATTCGTTATGAACTAATGTAATATAATTTTTTGTTAATATTAACTAGATACCTCTTTTAAGAATAAAAGAAAAAGGTTATAAAGTGGAATGGATTATAGTGTAAAGTTATAAAGTGGAAAATATTCAATGGAGCAATTGCTTCATAATATACTTACCTAATTACAGCGATAATAAGTTATATTTTACTGTCTGGTATTTACAATTATAAAGTTTGAAACAATACTATTATTTCAACAGAAAATAGATTAAAGAAAGCGTTTTAAACTTATTTAACCATTCTTAAAACAGTTCTTAATTATTTTCTTTTTTATGAAATTACCTTGCAACAAAATATTTCTTACGTGTAAAATGATAGCAATTTTACGTGATTTGAAGGATATTCAAAAATCCCGTAAAGATCAGAACGCCGATAGCTTTTCCCAATAAATTTCTTGTTTAAAATATTCCGATAGTCTAAAGTTAAAAAAAAAGGTATAAAGCTTGTTTTTAAATCGAAATTTTTTTTTTGCATAACAAGTAAATTTTTAGTGCACATTTCTTAGGTATGAATGGAATTCAAAATTAGATGCTGTTACTCATTTTTTTTCCGCGTTTTTAATAAGTGACGAAACTTGCTGAAATTCTGATTATTATATGACATTAAAATAAGTAATTTTGGACTATTATAGCAGATTGCAATACCTTTTAGAAAATATAATAAAAACTAATGAGCATTAATTAAACGATTTATAAATCTTCAAGGTTAATATTTTTTTTAAAAATATTGAAGTCCAGCATATAGGTATAGAAAAATAATTTTTAAACGCTACTTTAATATATGTTATAAAAAATGCATGATAATTAAAAAAAAAATACTTTCTTGCGATTAACTGAAGAAAAAAAAAGTGGAGATTTAGGACATAAATTAAAAAGCTGGAACAATATTCGCTGAATGTAAAAATAAACTTTAATTAATTTGTTCTTTGAAACTCTATTCAATTGACCAGCTCCCACCCCACCCTTTACATTTCACCCACAACGATGAACATGTCGAACAAAAGCGGATTACAAGATTCTCGCTGAATAAGATTAAAAACATAAAAATTGTGTTATTAAAGTCAGGGATGAAAATGTAAGGAAAAATAAAACTCTTGCTTAAAAGAACAAAAATTCGAAGGTAGAAAAATAAGAACATGTATTATTCTTTGTGATCGAAGTTCCAATTTTTTAAATGCAGATTATACAAAGGTAAAAAAATTTTTTGGGCTTTATTCCTGGAAGGAAAAGTTCAAAAATCTATTTAAATATTAAAATAAAAGTAGTTTTATTTATAATAAAAACCTAATATTTTAATGGCGGATTCCTCATTTTTCTTCCGAAAGCTTAGTGATAATTTGTGCTTTTATATATATAAAAAAATAATAACCGTTCATGTTTGAAACATATTTTTAAAAGCTAGCTTTGGCTTTGTATTCATCTGATGACTAATTATTCTTTCCGGAAAAAAAATCTTAACCCATTTGTTAGAAAATAAAATATTACTTTTAATTAATGCCTTTCTTTATAGCAATAAGCCGATTTAGGCAGTTAATTTTTTTTCCTCGTAGAAATAAGTTAAGTAATAGATTAGTTCCAATTATGAACTCTAATTCCTAAAAGAGTATTCAATTTTTTATGTTGAAGTATTCTTCAGGTAATTTATTGTTTTTGCATCGATTCAATTTTACGTAAGTAATAGTTTTTAAAATGTAACTAATTTTTTTTAATTTTTTTATCGAATGACTGAATAAAAAATCTCAAAAGAAAAATTAAGGTTAAAGTAGAAATGTCTGCCATATAATAATAATTCTCGATTCGTACACCCACAAAGAGGTTGATTCAACGTTTAATTGAACTCTCACCTCTATTATAATTGATTTTGGAAAATTACCTGACAAATTTTGATAGCCAAATTCTTCTGTTTAAAAATTATTTTACGACTTTGGGACACTAAATGTTTAACAGTGATTAAAGCGAAAAAAACCACTCCCGCAGCAGTTGCTTGTTAACTAGAAGCTATTCAGATTATGATCTCAGAACTTCATGATCAATACCATGGTGGTGATACCGTGCTAAACATTGCGCACAGGCCACCTTTTCTTCCCTGACTCTTGATTTAAATGCAGGTGGGCTTATAAACTGTCACTGACAATTGAATCTAAATCTTTCGCATTGAAAGCATAGTGCTTTAACCACTGGGCTGATCTTAAAAATGGTGAGGAATCAAAATACATATTGCCAAAAATGTTGAATTTTAAATCACAGTCGAAAATATCAATATTTTAGACTTGAACGGAATTTCTAAGGAAAGATGGTGATTCAGGGACAAATTGCACCTTTTTATATTGTTAATCTTTTCATTTAGAGAATAAAAATCATAGATGGTAACTTACAGGGTAGAACATCAGTGTAGCGATTTTTCTTAATGTTTGTAGGTTGAGATGCAGCCGTAGTGGCACAGAGTTCGGCTTCATAGGCACAAAGTGCTTCCCACTCCTTGTCAAGTCGGTCTTTGTTCTTTAAATGGTCTTCCATGTATGACTAGAAAAAAATTTAAAAAATAAAGTTCCTTTATTAGTTTTATTTCATAAAATTTTTGTTCACAATTTAGATTTTCATTGACTTTTATGAATTAAACGTTTAAGAAATACAAAAGGTATTGCAATGACTGCTCTTGAACTCAGGAAGGAAATGAAGTAAATTATTGTGTATTGTGTTGCATTATGCACTTTAACTGGCTTAAAATAGAATCTACGATTAAAAAGAAAGAACACAAAATTTTTTAAATTGTGATAAACCAATCATTCATGAATAGGGGAGCAAGAGAATGTTTCACATAATCTTAAACCAATTTATATTTTGGTATTGGAATGTATTCGCAATTTGATAAAAGAGCATCTTGTGTATCAGTTTAATTGAATCCTAATAAAATAGATATAAATTATTTAATATTTCCATTGTTCTTATTGTTGTTAATAATGATTAATCAAGGTCTTCTTTTTCATTTAATTAATTATTTATGACTCCTAATGCATAAATTTATAGTATTTAAACATTAATTTCATTTTATAAGATTAGAAATTGTATGTACTAAAGACGTCACATTCTTGCATTGTTTAGGCAATAATTGGTTAATAGCTATACTTTGGTACCTTTCATTTTGCAGGTGCTGAACTTTAAAGATCTAGATATATAGCCTAATTAAAAATTTTAAGTATTTTTTTTCATTTTAATAAAAAATGTATTTTTTCTTTAAAATTTGGAAACTTGTGTGTTTAAATGCATGTAAATTAAGTTTTTTAATCAGACGGCCAGGTGGCCGCGCGGTTAGCGTGCCTGACTGCGAATCCATAGGCTGCGGGTTCGAATCCCGTTCTGGGCATGGATGTTTCTCTCTCTCTCTTTGTGCTGTCCTCTGTTGTGTGTGTGTATGATGTGTGAATGTGGCCCACATATAATGAACTTNTCCGTGACTTTGGTTCACAGGTGCCCACTGGGTAACGCGAAATGAGCAACAATTCTGGCATAGTGTAGGCAAAGATTCAAATTCAGTGCCTGCCATTGGAAAAAAAAAGTTTTTCAATCAATAAATGCATTATTAAACCATTAAAGTTTTACAATGTGCTTAGTTTAAGGTCTACTTTTTTTAATATGACACAAATATACATGTTACAATTTCTAAAGGAAGCTTTTTATTTTACGTTTTAAATCAAATAAGACAATTTTGTTTTAAAAAAAGGCATTCCTTTCCCATTTTAAGGTATGGTTTAGTTACGAAGTACTTGCTATAAAGCAGTGTTCCCCAACCCGCGGTCCGCGGACCGGTACCGGTCCGTGGATCAAATTGTACCGGGCCGCCCATTTCATTGAAACTGAATTTAAATTCCTTGGTTTATACCCAAATAAAAAAATATCTGGTAAGGAATGGATCCCATTTGTCAACAAATCGGGCGAATCTAGCATGTCTGTGCAAGAAGAAGATCAACTGCTGGAGATTGCAAATGACGGCGGCCTTAAAACTGCGTTCTGCGGTGTTCTGGATTAAAGTCATGGCAGAATACCCTGAGATTGCCACCACAGCACTTAAATCCTTGTTGCCATTTGCGACAGCCTATTCTGCAGTAACAGCAACCAAAATAAAGCATCGGAATAAACTGGACATAAGCAACATACTTCGGGTGTCATTGTCTCCGATAACCCCCCAGATGGAACAGTCTCATTGCAAAGAAACAAACTATCAGGGTTCTCATTGATTTAACGTTCTAGTAAGTTAAAATGTTAAATCACTTCATATTTATTTTTTGGTGTAACTGTATTTTATTTTGAAGGCATGTTTGAATACAATTAAATTAAAATTAATAAATCAAAATAATCTAAAATATAAACAATCAACGCCCCCCCCCCTCCCCCGAGCGGGCCGAGGTAAAATTATCAAGCGTTGACAGCTCCGCGGTGATAAAAAGGTTGGGGAACACTGCCTTAGAGGACTTTTCCTATACACATACATTTGTGGACAGTGGCATTGCAGTGATGCTTTCTAGTGACTCGAATGCGAATTGGAGGTGATATAAATTACCTACCAGCTCTTCCGGAAGATTAAATTTTTATATTTAATGTGGTAGCAAAATTTTAGCGTTCATGCTTGATTCCTGTTTTAATACAATTTTTATTATCACTACACTTAAATAGTTGAAACGTACATAAAGAGAACCAGTTAGTTATCTTAATGTGCATTATATGATAGCTAAAAGTGAATTAAGTATATGACTACAATATCGCTCAAATAGTTGTTTCGCTAACCACTGGGAAGAAGCTTTTTTGTAGCACGCGAAAGTGGGCAAGTGTGAACTTCTGAGAAGTAAATCTATTTATTTCCAGGGGCAAAAAACTCTTTATATGTGAAAAACTACAAGCTGAGAAAAGTGGGAGTATATTTTTNAAAAATATACAGTAACAGCGTAACTGTTAATATTTTCTAAAATCGATTTCACAGCTTTAAAGAGGGATAAATAGCGATTCCGAAACACCTATTAAAAGCCTTTTTTCTTTAATATTTACAAAAGTTTGACCACTTGAAAGTTGACAAACTGAAAAAATGGGTAGACTCGCCCCGGTTTACGGTACTGTACTTTTTGAAACTGATTTAGAATTTCATTTCCTGCTTAGATTGCGAATATATTTTAATATAATTATTAAACTCAAATTATTATAATGACAGTTTTTAAAGGTTTTACAAGATAAAATTATTTTTCAAATATTTTAATACATACTTAATTAGTAAAAGCATTTTACAATCATCTAGATTCACCAAACCTCCCTAAAATAACTCGAATGAGCGGATTACTTTGGTACGGTAATGCTATGAAAGACGTTAACGAGCCAAAATAAAATATTTTACAATATAAAATAAATGTTAACATTTAACCTCTTAAATGAACGATAACATCTTTCGTTGGTAATTTTATTTTATAGATTAATTAAATAACATGCACAACGCAAAGCTCCCATTTTATGTTTATCTAATTTCGATAGTAATCTCAATAATTTTTTATCACCCCAAAGCATAATTAGCAAATAAATTCAAAATAAGATTGAGTCAAGTAATTTTGGAAACGTTTCGGTGAGAAAATACTTCAAATGTCTCAATAAGGTAATTGAACGATACAAGTTGCAAAACCTAAAAATTTCTATGTTTTAAAAACGATATAAAATATTTCCGAGCTATTTTTTAAACGTATCAAAATGTAAATACATATTTACGTAACGTATCATAATATGAATAAATATTTATTATAATGATTATAAAGCAATTGTGCAAAATTTTTGAATTAAATATATAGTTATTTCGAATTTTAATATGTAGTTTAATCAAAAGACTCTATTGTTAAACATTAAGAATATGCATAAGGTCTATTTCGAGTTTTAAAAAGTTTCATGTATAAATGTAATAAGTTTAAATTATCTTACAAGGAAATATTTCTTAATGTTTCCTACAAGATATTTTAAGTCTTGAAACATAAAGTATTTTAAAATGCTCAAACCAAAACCAGCATTTTTTTTACGAGAGGATGTGTGTTGAAAAATCTCTATTTTTAAAAGATCAATCAAAACTTTTCCTTCCTAAGAGCATTTGTAAAAGATTTTGTCTTTATTCTAAAAAAGAATGTATGTATTTCGTAATATCACTTAAATTCAAGTCCCTCAAAACAACTGAAAATAGTCTTCTAATAAATACCGATTTAGCAGCTCCTATTTACGAGCACGTTTCAATAAAAGCAGTCTCTACCACAGACACAGCCATTGGTTAAAGAACAAAAAATAAACCACCGCTGAAACGTGATTCGAATAAAAATCTTAGGATCCAGAGTCCTGGAAAAGATTTAAGAAAAGTAGCACAGAAGTGATATCGAACTTTTCCATTCGAAGAATTAAATACCTCAGAAAACGGAGTAAGCCCTGCTCTCCATCATAATTCTGATTTTCAAATGCTGCCTCGAAAATCCCTAGCATTCTTCTGCGACAGATGGCACGAGTCTGGAATCCCATTTCAAATCTTTTAAGATAGACGGGTGAGGAGATTTAAAGGATCCTTTAAGCTTGTTTTACATGAAAAGGATTTGGTTAGGTCTTCTTTTACATAGCCTCAGACTTAACCCGCTAATGGGGTTGACATGGTTTCATTACTAGTTAAGCTCGATTCTACAAATATTTTCATTAACATATTTTCTCTTTCACACTTGTCCTTCTGAATTAAACTAAAACTTTGTTTCTAACCAGCAAAACAAAATTGTCTCAGTAATGGAAATTTATAATTTCCATTTTTTTTTCTTTTTCATTTTTTAAATTTTTGTTTAATAGTTTTTTCTGAAACAGTGTGAGAAATAATTTATTATATTTTATTCCAAAGGTAAAAAAGATGGAGGTGGAAGATTTAAACGGTACATTTAGATAATTTGTGAGATATATGTTCAAAAAGTTAAAAGTAATTTTTTTTAAAAAGATATATTTGTAAGCAATGATTTTTTTTTTGAATTCTAATTAAATAATCTGTTTCAAGTTTCATAAACTATAAATTGCTCTAATTAGGGTACTTTTTACCGAAAAATTAATTTTCACTATTAAGGAGCAAATAATCTGATACACCGTAATTTTTACAGTAATAATTACTGTAAAATCATCACAAAATCACTCTAATTAAATATGTATTACTATCAAGAAATTACGGTATAATATCTTGCGATAAAATGGAGTTTACAGACAATGCACCCAAAGTGCCGGTACTTTGCACTGTAATTTGATTCGGAATTTTTCACAGTTTAGTTTAATGATACCATTTTATGATACATCAATTAAACATTAAAATATTTTATTTCTTTCTCCTCATCTATTTATTAAATGCGAAAGTTAACAGGAAAATGAAACAAGTGTAAATATGTGTGCTTTTAGGAAAATAGGTGCAGCATATCTTGCTCTTAAATATAGCTTGATCTATAATAATTAGTAAAAAAATACCCGGATGCCCCCTTTGGTGGCGGGACGGGGTTTAGCAATAAATATTGAACTATAATAATGATATTCCGAATCAGAGTATCGGTATCTTGATTTCTAACATAAGTAAAATTGCTAAAACTTAAAAATGCGTATAAGAAATACCTGCTTTTGTTTAAGTGCTAATTAACATCGTGCAATCAAGTTTTAAATGAGATGATTTACAATATGATATTTTACTACTTCGGACCTGTTTAAGTTAACATCATATTTGCATTATTTTGAGGTTCGAAGCTATTATAAAAATGTTAAGAATTGTAGAAAAGCTGAAATGCTTCTTTGTTCATGGCTTTAGTTGTAATTTTTATTTTTACGAATCTTTAGCGAGTTCATTGCATATAAAATGTTAGTATATAAATTTTTATGAAAAATGTACGGAGGAATGTTTCCTTCTCTATAGTAGTGATACTTCTGGTAAAAAAAACAGTATTTCCAGTTTTAAAACCATCTTTAGCAATTCATTTGGAAGTTTTTCCATGTAAATGGTAACGGTTTACCAGAAATTCTGTTTTTTTTTTAAATTATAGTTCTTATTAACACATATTTATTAAAGAAAATACAAAACTGATAGTTAAATTTAAACCAATTAATTGGATTTAAAATTGTTTGTAGAGTTACTGATATGTTCCCAATTTGAGGATGAATATTTCAGTCATGAGGCAATAAATAGTTTTTATTTTAGTTGTGATATACAATTCTTCCGTTTCTAAAAAATCGATCTGAAATTAGAAAATTTCTTGAGAAATTAAAATCAAAAATAATCTGTTTGAGGAATATAGTATGTCTATATAGTGAGAAATATAGTGTAAACTATTATCTTGCATTTAAAAAGTATAAATAATTTCATAACTATTTACTAAAACAAATTAATTAGAAGAAACAAATAGTGCTGAAAGAATTTATCTTTTAAGAGATATCTTATCAAAAGGAAAGAGGAAAACAATCTCAATTCTAGGATGTTTGATGGTATATTAATAAACCTGGGTAGTGTTATGATAACCCATTCAATCATGACAGACAAAGTCCAGTGACTAATCATTAATAACTTAAGCTTATCTTTAGAGTATTAAATATAAATTAAAAAATAAATAAAAAATAAATAAAAAATCACGATTAAAAACAACTTCAAACTTAAAATTAGTGGATATTAACAACAGATTAACAAAATGTGTAAGAGGCAAAAAGTAATCAAGGTTAGATTCATGTTACTTTAGATGACAGTTTTCTATTTAAAAAAATCTATACATTAATTAGAATTTGAATTAGTTAAAAGTAAATGTGTATTCAAATTTGGGAATGAATTAATAGACGTTTTATCAGTAAAATATTAGTTTAAGGAAAACAGATGCTTGCCAAAAGTGCTTCATTTGTATAGTTTATGAAGCTCTGTTAAGCTCAAATAGAGCTTCATAAACTCTACAAAGCTTAAACTTATTAAACTTAAGCTCAAAAAAATTTTTAGTTTATTAAAAATTAATTGTAAGAAATTAAAATTAAAAAAAATATAGTTAAAAAAAATAATACATAAAATTAAAAAAAAGTTCTTTTGAAAGTTTGTTTGCTTAGAATACGTATTATTTCAAGTTTTTCAATTAATATTTATGCTATTAACTCATTATTTTAGTTGTAAAGTTAATTTATTCGCAAAAAAGGAATAGTTGCATATATACACTTTTTGTATTTTGCTTCCTTACAAAACAGGACTTGACTTCAGTCATATAAATAACATCATATATTCATTTTCGATTATAGATCTTTTTCTGCTATTAGTTGAAAGTCTGATAAATTTTTTGATAAATTGTTAATCTAGGTGAATCATTTCACCAGCCTACCATCCGCATTTGAACATAAATTAATGCATACTTTGTGTTCACTGATTTTCTTGAAATAAGAATTATATCAATTTTAATTTATTATTGTATCATTAAGCTGGAACATCCTAAGGCAGTGGTTCTCAATTTTTTTTTTCGGAAGCAAAGTCCTAAATAATCAACCTCCTTTCGGCGGAACCCCGATTTTTCAAATAAAGTTTATTAAGGTTATTGTGAACGTTAGAGTCTAAAAAAATTATTTTCAAAATATATAATTAAATGAATGAAGATTTTTCATCGTTTTATCATTAAAAACCTTAAATTAGGTTATCTTAAATTAGATTTCTTTTCGACAGTTAAATTTGCAGTTCTTTTGCTACAACTACTATAGTTATGAATTTGTTTTTGTTGTATGTACATAAGCGAGAAATGAATAAAATAAGCCGAAAACGAAACTTAAAAGAACAGCTATAAATATTGAAAATGATAATTAGGTGAAACATACTTTTTTCTTAAAGAATTCAGCAATTTTATTTTGATTTGAAAAGCTCGATAAGAAAAAAAATACTAATGCAATATTTAATAAATGCTTGTTTTTTTTCATAATTTTTTTCATATATTGCAATTAGGAATATTATATTTCCTTTCGAAAAATGCATTTATACTTCATTACTTTAACATTTTATTTGAAATAATTTCATAAAGGTAATCGAAAGATTAATAAATTATGAATTATAGGTTGAATCTAATAATTGGAGATTTCAGAACTCATTACTGGTTATTTATTAAAAGTACTAACTTACGGAACCTCTTTAACTCTTTAACGGAACCCTAGGGTTTCACGGAACATCATTTGGGAACTGATTTTCTAAAGCATCAGAACATGCCACATATGGAAAAGCAAATAGTGAAGAAAATGCTTTATATTCTGAAAGTCGTATAACAAATTCAGAAAAAGCAATTCTATTCAAGAAGTACAGATTTTACTGCTCTATAATCTTTTTAACAAAAATTAAGTTTTCATTTTAAAAGTAAAATAACTTATTTTAAATTTTTATTTTTATTTATTTATAGCCTATTTTGTATGAACTGTATATATTTATGATAATTTTAAGGAAATAATAATTTTTGACAAACAGCCTGATTAAATAAAGATAAAAAATAAACAAATCCAATTGATAACTATCAAAAAGTATATTGTTTATTTCTGACTGTTCAGTAAAACTATTTTTAAATTTGATACTGCAAAACTAAACTCCTTTTCTTTTAAACTTGTTTGCAATACTTTACTTTAGAAGCAAGCATAAAATGATATTGAGCAATAGAGTAAAGCAGGAGAGTAATGTTTACAAAGAGCAGATATCAAAAAAAGACTTTTCAAAATAGACAGGGTAGCCTGAATAATGTACGGATTGTAAGAAAAGTGATGCTTAGCTCTCTCACCATGACAACGTGATATAGCAACATGTGAATTGTTACGCCTTATGAGAATAATCCATCTTTCATAGTATGCCATGCTTGAAGATGATTTGTTTTGAGTGTGAAAGCTATTTTTTTTCTCTGTAAGAGAATATTTTGTTGCAAGGGACTACAAACGTTTAGTCATTTTTCCCTTTCTTATTTTAAAGAGGTTTACCTGCAGTTAAAAAATATTCGTTTACCGCTAAAAAGTTAGACTTAAGGAATACGATCGATATATTCGCTATCTAGAATAGAAAAAATCATCAATTGCTGTAAATTGTTGGAATTTCGGGCATAAATTCATTTTCGACAGTGCAAAAAATATTTCCACCCCAGTCCCGTTAGCTTATCTTGATAAACTGGTATCCAGTTTTATTCATATGAACGTTGATTCCCTTCTTAATGTCATTAGTTCCTCACCACATCAAAGCACGGAAATGCATTTTACCTTTATTTGCCCCTCTCGGCCATCGTGTTTTCTCTTTTTCTGCTTTTCATATTTTTCTCTCTCGTCTACTGTGGTATTTCTAGCTTGGTTTCTCACCTTTATTTTTCCATTTTCCTTTGGCAACTTTACTTTTATTTTTCAAATCAATTTTATTTCTTCTCTTTGAAATCTGGCAAGTTTTGAAAATGAGCGCCTGTTTTTGAGCGTTTGAAATATGTCTACCATTATTTCCAATCTTTGTATTTCTGATGTAAATGATGTTTTTAATCAAGTGATGTGTTTACAGCATTAAAGATGCAACCTTTTCGTCATTTTATAAAGTTAAATATCTCTTTTTTCGTGTGTAATATAATGATACTCAAACTCTTTTGTCGAAATCATTCAGTATTTGTCTAATGTTGGAAATATTATATAAAAGTAAGTTAATTTTTTTTTGCATTGTATTAATATAAAGTGAGTTCAGAATTGTCACTTGATAGAAAAAAAGACTAAATGTAATAGATTTCTACTACGCACAACTCTAAGTGAGGACGTTTCTAATTGGACTAAATATGTTTTTCTGTTTAAACATATCACAGCAATATACAATAATCAAGCAGTTGGTTATTTTTTCGTAGTAGCAAACCTATTACCAGTATTAAAAATTTATTTTGTAACATAGATCATTAATTTCATCATGTTCCTCTAAATGATCATAGATTTTATTATTATGGTTAATAAATTCAATAGATTGATTATGATATTCAAACACTTGATTTACAGTTTGAATCATTCGACCCAACAAATCTTTTTATATAAAGAATCACAAGCTTTTTTCCCCAAATTAAATTGTCACATGAAACTTTCGTTTTAAAATATACAGTTTAAGCAAAAATGTTTAAAATTCTTAAAAAATTGTCAATGAATTGAGCATGATTTTCAAACACTTGATTTCTAATATGCCCAACAAGTGTTTTGTATACAAGTATTAGATGATTTTTAAATGTAATTGATTCAATAAAACATCCATCTTAAAGGCTAGTTTTAAGATGAAATTTCTTTGAATTCCAAAAAAATAAATGTCATTTCAAATCAAGTGCCATTTCAACTTTTTACCAATATTAATAACTTATTTCGTAAGAAAAATCATTAATATCATCAAATTCCTCACATTGATAATCGATTTTTTTACTATGGTCAGTAATTTCAATTAATTGATTATGATTTTCAAACACTTGATTTTCAGTTTGAGTTCGACGTAACAAGTATTTTTGTATAAAGAATTATGAGTCTTTTTTCCGAAAATTTTGTTTCAAAGGATACATTTTAAGCTGAAATTTTTTTTGAATTCTAGCGAATGTCGAACACTTGGCTTTCAGTTTCAATTACTATATCGAGCAAGTCTTTTGTATGCAGAGTATTAAAGTTGTTCTTCAAACAAAATTGATTCAAACAATTTAAACAATTGAAATTTAATTTTAAGCTGGATTATTTTAGGCTGAAATTTCTTTGAATTTAGAAAATAAATAAATGTCATTTCAAATCGAATAAATTGAAAATTTATTTTAATATTTAAATTTTATTTACTTCTATTTGAAAATATTGACAAGCGAATATTCATAAATTGCATTGCCTTAATCTTAATGAATTTACTTGACGGTGCTTCTAGGAACCCTTTCCTAGGATGCAGATAATTCATAGAACAATTTATTTCCATTACTCCTGCGCTGAGAGGATTACTAATAACTCTAGCAGAATTGAAAATGCTTGTATATTAATAAATTTGAGGTCTACTTCCATTTCATTGATTGAGACTTAATTCTCTCCTCAATCGGGTTTCTAAATATGGGGTTTTAAATATGCGCTAAGGGAATTATAATCCGATTGGAAAATGGGCGTAGCGTATAATAAAAGGATATTTTGATCTGTTTCCGGAATTGGTATTCGACTTTCCATGTGGATTAAGGACGCAGTAATGCATTCCATAAAGAATTTCTGTTTTCTATTTAGAAGACATTTGTTGTTTAGATTTTGAAATGAAATAGAATGTTGACAATTTTGAACAAAGGGATTAGGTCTAGCTGTTTATTGTACAATATAAATCTTCTTTTTCCAGTTTTCACGAGTAAAAGCTTGTGGCTAATCGCTTGTGAACAACTTATATATGCTTTAAACCTTAATCATAAGTTTAAGTCTTTATCATTTAATGTTTAATAGCTTTTTGCCTTTTTGATTCGTTTTAGTGTATCTGAAATATTTAAATACAAAATTGTGAATGTGAAATGAAATAGATATGCTCTTATTTGCTAGCTTAAATAAAACTTATTTAGTTACTTTCTAAAAGTAGCAACAGTAATTTAAGAAGATAATATGCCATTGTTGAATTGTTAAGTTGAAGAAAAAAATCAGGGAAACACTTCTAAACTGACATTATAATGATAATTCATTTCTATACATATAATCCTTTAAAACCTACTATAAATGCTTACTTTTGACCGCTGTTCTTTGTTATACATCTCAAGTTTTTGAAAAAAGAAGAATTAACTGAAAGATAAGAAGATTTTTATAAAAATTACTTAAGTACTCTCACTATGAATCGAGTATTGCTGCTTAAAAATAAATTTTCAATTTCGTTTTTTCAATCAAACTGGTGATGCATTTCTTTTCACAGAGCTTAAAAATATCTTTTAAATAGGTAAATACAAAACTGAATGGTTTTATATTTTCCTTTTCAGAATTAAGTTGAAATTTAATTCCTCAAATATACACTAATATTTTGCACATCGCGGTAATGATATTTTAAATTAGTAAGCATAACCTATTTTTTTCTAGTCTTTAGAATTGTACTTAAATGCGAGATTATCTCCGAGAAGATAATTTATAAAGGAGATGATGTACCTACCATGAAGAAGTAGATGAATGGCTTGATGAGCTTGCTTGGCCTTCTTGAGATAAACTCCGAATCTTTTTTGGTGAATGGACAGTGTGAACTGGTTCTGGTTTTTCATTGGCTTTACTAGCCATTCGCTGTCTGCAGAGGTCCTACAAAACATTTATGTAAAATAAAACTCATAAATATTTAATTTCCGGATTCGGGAAAAGAGCATTTAATAATTTGAAAAAATTTAGATATGTACTGATATTCCCCTTTGAAGCAATTTAGATATGTACTGTTGGTTCCTCGTTTGGCGTGAACAGTTTATCATTGTACCTAGAATCGTTACTAGAAAATAAGTTTTACTCTAAAGCAGCATAAGTGATTTAACCATTGCAAAATTATAATTTTGAATGTTTATGTCAATATTGAATTTTACCCTAAAATATATTTACTTTGGGAGAACTTTGAGCACATTTAAGAACTAAAACATCGATGGAATAATTTTGAGAAAAAAAGTTTCTCCTAATATGAGTTAGGAAAAATAAGGTGAACTGGACCAAAGGTTGCTGCTATCGCATCACTGCATTGAAAAAACAAGTAAAATTCATCATGAAATGTGTGATAAAGCAATCTTAAACCGTGCTTACTTCTTTATTGCAACTACCTGTACTATTGCGTTTTTATGGTGGGAAGGGTTTTGTAGGGCTGGTGGAATGTATGGTGGGACATTTATTTCTTGAACATTATTATCGGAATAAGATATAAAAAACTCGATGCTTAAAAGGTAAATATCGTCATGCTGATGATTTATCTCACCAGTGATTGGTATTTTTAACAGAATAATGCTTCCTGTTATACTGCAGATACTCTAAAACATAAGATCGAAGAACGTAATAACGACTTTACATTGTTAAATTGACACCCAAATGCACGGATCTCAATCTTATGGAGTATGTATGGGAGGAAAGTGAAAAGGTACACACATTCATCCAGTCTCACACTGTTAGAAAATGCAATGTTTGAATCATGGTTTCAGATACCGCAAGTGACCTAAATGTAGGAAAATATAGGTCAAGGAGAATCAAGGCTGTTTAAACGAAAAAGATAACCAATCGAGATTTTGAGAGACAGGTCAAAATAAAGCAAACTCTCAAGAGTTAACCATAATGTAAACATTCAAGCTCTAATTTCATGTTTTAAATTTATTTCACTAATGCTACTAACGGAGTAGTATTCACTAAATGCCTTAGAATCAGAGTAATATTATAGTAACACTGAAAATCGCTCAGTGTAATTGAGGAATATGTATCATTTTAATTTCCTTCAAATTATAAGCCTTCTCGTTATAACGAACTGGTTATTTCAACTGAAGTTCTCCCAAAAATAAAGGGATGATTTCATTTCTTTGTTCCACTTCAAATGTAAGTCTTTTCAAAGTGAACCGAGGAAATAATTTAAAGGTAATTGTTTCCAAACAACAGCGTCAAATATCGAAAAGCCTGCTTACTCCTGAATGAAAGCGATACTTTAAAACTGTATTGCAACTCATTGTGTGGTAGTTCCTTAAAATAGGACTTCTCCATATGCATTTATTATGCCAGCCCATACCACAACAGCACCACCGTTGATAAATACATCTGTTACGATATGAGAGCAGGAGGCAGAGGGAGCAGGATTTCATACGCTCCAGTTGATAAAGCATGTGACGTGTAAAATAATGAGGAGAAATGTAATGCCAATTAGAGTAAGGGGTGCAAGCGATTGAGATAGGGTGGACTGGAAGGAGGGTCTTGAAGTTTAACAGATCCTTCACGAGTGTTTGTTAACGTTTTCGACCTGCGTAGCATGAAATCTTTTCCACCGGCTCTCCGTTTCCCATTCAGCAGCTCAGAAAGTCATCTCATTTTCACACTAAGAATTCTTAGTATTCCGGAAGCTTACTGTTCTATTTGCTAAGGTACGCATTTATCTAGACTGCCCTATTCGCCGTCTACGGGAGTATTAAATCCACAATGCATGAGAATGAAAAGGGGGCATTCCTTATCGAGATTAGAATGGAATTTGTCCATTGTTTAACCGCCTAATCGTGGAATTGGTATAAAAGCATCACTACGTCTTTACGTTGTCTTTGCATTTTCCACTATGTGAAGCATAGACTTAAACAAAAGAAATTAATTTCGTTAAAGGTTTTAATTTGAGAAAAGAAAAATAGAAGAATTTACGGATTAAAACTGAACTCATTTATAATGAAGTGAGTTATGCTAGTATTAATGCTTGATTTTGTTATTACAGCTTTAAATTTTCTTATGTATTATTTTTTTATCATTAAAATTTTTATTATTATGAAAATTTTTATATTATTTTTAGTGCGTAAAATTTCTTGGTCAAAAAATTTCTAATGGTGAAATATGTAATTCATTTTGTGAAAAATATTTACCGATATATATACCGATCATGAAACAAAAATGGTGGTCATTTTTTTTAGTAAAGATTAATTCTTGGTAGTATTAATAATAGCTTCAAATTTCATAATTTACATTTTAATGTTGTTATTTAAATTATTAATATAATTGTGTAGGTTTTTGATACATTTAGTATTTAAAAATTCTTTGTACGAAACCATTCTCCTGAACATATTTAAGATAATTTTTATTTTACATTAAATGAAATTTAATTTTAGGTAAAATTAACATTTTATGTTAACTTAATAAATTTGCAATTTCTCCTTTTTTCGAATAACAAAACATAAAAAGGAAGTTACCGAGAGAAGGACCAAAAAAAAAAAAGTAAATAAAAGCTTAACTTAATAATTTGAAAAGAAATTAAATCCAAAAAGTGGTAAAATGTTTTGACCTCTAATACTAATTTTACTTTCTGCGTATTTTGCAATATCACGAAAAAATTTTAAAAGGATAAAAAATTTGTGCTTATAATAATAGAATTCGTTTATGCAAAATATAATTCAATGCAAAAATGATCTTTAATAACAATTTATTCCCTTTTAATTATTAATAAAACATTTGTCAAGAACATTTTGAAATATAATGTATTAAAATTTTTGCATCGTTTTGACGAATGTAATTTAAGAGAAAAAATACAAAATTTGATTGAAATTTATCGACTAGTTTCTTGAGTCTCTTAAAAACACAAAAAAACATTAAAGTTTCACTCTTTAAAGAAGTTTCATGTTTAAACTTTAATTTCTCAAGATCTATTTGACCTACTCTGTTTAATTTTTTTTCTATTTTACCATTGAAAATTGCATTCTTTAAAATGATATAAAAACTTGTATACCTTAAAATTCATATATTTTCGACTAAATAAAATAAATTAATAAAAAAATAATTATAAAATAATAATAAATAATAAATAATTATTAAAAATTGATTTTTTTTACATGGAATCAATGTACTTTTTGATTTACCCCGTCGTCCAAGTAGAATTATTTTCATTCAGTAAGAGTCACAATAAATGTTAACAGACACTAAAAAAGGGATTAAACAATAAAATTGTGATCCAAATTTCAAAAATGAAGAGGAATGCTTAGGAAGAGCCTAAACGGTCTCTATTCGTTACACATTGAACCGTCGTTCAAATGCAAGTGTCTCAATAGAGCACCTTTAAACACACACTCATTATATAGTCTGGACTTGAATTCCACCTGTTCCTAAATTTAAAAGAACATTTGGCCAAAGAAGCTCTTGAATATATTAAAAAATGGGGTTGGAACATGGTAGAAAATTGATATGACACGGGCATACAAAAATTGTTACAGCCTCTTCAAAAATGCTTCTATCGATAAGGGATAATAATAATAAAAATAAAAATAATATTTTTAAAAACCACGTTTTTGTAGTGGAGAATAATAATTAAAAAACAAAAATTTGAAAAACGAAAAACGTGGAGCGCATGAAATATATAACAGTAACAGTATGTGTGCTCATAAGAATATACGTATGTATATCTGTAATTGTATCTGAATGTGGATGTGGTTGTGCATGTGTATGAGTAAGAAAATGTGTATATGTATGTGTATATGTACTGTTCTGTATTTCATGCGCCCACGTTTTTCATTTTTCAAATTTTTGTTTTTTAATTATTATTCTCCACTACAAAAACGTGGTTTTCTAAAATATCATTTTTATTATTATTATTATTCTTGTACTCACTTCCAAAATTTAAATTTTTTCATTCACTGTACACAAAACTTTTCAATTGACATGTGGCACTAATTTGAAATAATCGAATCGACAATAAAAGACAATTGCGAAAATATTAATTTTTCTTTAATTTTATTTTACTTTGTATGCCTTTTTTCTCTTCATTTTCATGCATTGTCATCGAATTCTGAACTATGTGCCAAATTTGAAGTCTGTAGCTAGTCGGGAAGTTAGTTTAAAATTGATTACAAAATTCCACCAGAACAGACGTACACGAAGGCAAGTTGATATAAACGTGGTAAAATAGGTAAATGTTCAACTTCGAAAATGATGTAAATTTTTTAGAAAAATTTTTTTTTCACATATTTTTTTAAAATAAGTAGGGATTTTCGTTTTGATCCTGCACTCGTATTAAGATATATTTTGAAAAACATATTAAGAGAAAGCGTTGACATAAGTTGTCTCATAAAATGTGTTACTAATAATCTATTGGGATGAAGGCTTTAAAATTATATAAGTATTAGAGTTTTTAACCTGACAGTATTAATAATCATACTATTTTTCCAATTGTTGAAGTAATGTAGTATTACTTACAAAACGATCTACAGATTTGATGTTAAGTTTTGAATAAAAGAATAAATGTTTAGATTTTCATTTTGTGAATTATAAGTAGACATTTTAAAAATAAGAAAACAGTTTAAAATTACTTTAAAATGCTCAATAACTTGAATTCTTCTATTTAATGAATTCTAATTGAATAAGTTTGGAGAATGCAAATTTTCTTAAGAATTTAGATTTTAGGTACTTCAAATTTCTGAGTAAACAATGACAGCTGTTGTGTATGATTCTATTTTTAAACTTACATCCATAAATATTTTATTCAAAAATGGTTTTTAAATTATCACCGAGTATAGCATTCATCTCACGGTTTTTACTTGGGGCATAAACCTTAAAAAATAAACCTTCTGCTAAAGTTAAGTAAAAAGGAGTAAAAATACAAAACACGTCTCTTCACAGACCCTCTCCTGCCTCATTGAATGGAAAGAAAGAGGCATCTTTCATATTATTTTCTAGAGGTGAGTGGAATATTTAAGTGCTATGTTAGATCGTATAAGATCGAAGGCACATATTTAAAATATATTCCTGTTTGGACTGTGGTAAAAGATAAACTGGCAACAGCTTTTCTGAAAGTTAAAAAATTATCCTCAATCAAACTGGAAAAAAAATATGAATCTTTATAAATGGTTATAAAATACCCTTCAATAATTTTTATATAATTAAAGAGATTGGGACAATTATTGACAACGTGATGTATTGGATTGTATCCTATCTAGGATGTGAATGTTGTGTTACATCGTAATAGACCGACCTAACGGAATAGAATAGATCTTACACAACAGTCACCTCGTAACTGTTGTGTAAGATCGTATAAGATCAAAGGTACTTATTTAAAATGGATTCCGGATTAGGCAGTGGTAAAAGATAAACTGGCAACAGCTTTTCTGAGAACTAAAAAATTATCCTCAATCAAATAGAGAAAAAAATATGAATCTTTATAAATGGTGATTAAATATCTTTCAATAATTTTTACATAATTAAAGAGATCGGGACAATTATTGACAACGTGATGTATTGGATTGTATCCTATCTAAGATGTGAATATTGTGTTACATTGTAATAGACCAACTTAACGTAATAGAATAGATCTTACACAACATTTACGAGGTGACTGTTGTGTCTTATTTAATATAAATTCCGGATTAGGCCGTGTTAAAAGATAAACTGGCAGCAGTTTTTCTGAGAGCAAAGAATTATCTTCAATCAAATGTAATAATTATTGGCGAAAAAAAAAGATAAATCGTTTCAATGATAAGAAACCCCTTGAGCAATTTTTGTATAATTAAAGAGCTCGGGACAACTATTAACAAAGTGTTGTGTTGGACTGAATCAGAATGAAGGTGTGTATGTTGTGTGAGATCGTATTGGATCAAAGATACATATTTAGAATATATCTATGTTTAGGTTGGGGTAAAAGGTGAACGGGCGAAAGCTTTTCTAAGTGCAAATAAATTATCCTCAGTCACATGTGATGATTATTGGCAATAAATGATGTATATTTACATCTTTACGATGATGATAAGGGAACCTTGATAAATTTTTATGTAACTGAAGAGCTACGGGCTGTTATTGGCAAAGTGCTGTGTTAGATCATATTTGATCAAAAGTGTGACTTTTGTGTTAAATCATATCAAAAAGGAGACACATATTTAAAATATATCTTCGTTTGGGCTGTGGTAAAACATGATCCGTCGACAGCTTTTCTTAGAACATATAAATTGTCTTCAGTCATATGCAACAATTATTGGCAAAAAAATGTGTATCTTTACTATGATGATAAAAAAATACCTTGATCAATTTTTGAATAATTAAACAGCTCGGGGCTTAAAATTTATATTAGATCTTAACAGATCAAAAGTGCATATTCAATCTATATTCATGTGTGGGCTGTGATAAAACATGAACTGAGGACAGCTTTTCTCAGCTCAAACAAATTATTCTCAAATGTAACATTTATTGGAAAACAATGAGGAATCTTTACGCTGATGATAAAAAACCTCGAACAATTTTTGTAAGATTGAAGAGTTCGGGGGCATTAGTGACTAATTGATTTTAATTTGAAAGTGAGAAAAATATTTTATTTCCATGTTTTTCTTAATTTTTAGGGAGATTCTAGTATTTGCTTAATTTGTTGTTTACCAAAACTTTTTGAAGTACGTTATATACAAAATGCTTTAAATGACACAGCCAAATGATATATGCAAAGCAGGCATACAAAAAAACAGAAAAGTCGCATAGAATTGCAGAGTATCAAACGTTTTCCGAAATTGCTAAAGGGTGTTGCAAAGTTTACATTAAATACATTATACACCAAACAAAGAAAAATGAATAATTTTGATCATTTTTATTTTTTTCCTTCTTAGTTCTGAACTGTACTGTAGGAGATTCTTAAAGGTTCTGATAGATGTTTGTATATTTTCCTTGAATATTATATATATAAATTGTGACCCCATCTGAAAAGTGGCAATTTTTGTTCTTTTCTTTTGTTCTTTCGCGTTCAACTTTTGTTCTTTCGTTTTCATTCTTTTTGTATGCATGCTTTGAGTTTTTATTTTGGGCACCTTGTTTTGAAACACTCTGTATAAGTAATGTGTATGGAAGTACTACATATGAATTTCAAGTACTTATGACTTGTTGACATACCTGGTAATCTTGACTAGCTTCGGTATCGGGTTGGGTCATGTTGTGTAGTTTTTCTCTGGAGCGAGTATGTCGCCGAACTAAATATGCTGTACCTGCTGCTAGCACTACGCCAGCTACGGCTCCACAAAGAGCGAATGCTATGATAAACATTCGCTTGTCTTTTTCGGGATTTATGACTTCGTATTTTACCTAAAACAATGGAACCCAATTACAGATTTATGGATCACTAATACTGAAAACATGAAATTAGTACAATAACATATAATTTTAAAAATATGATATAAATTACTATAATATGATATTTGATGCTACAAAATATTGTATTTGTTCTATATTTAGTTGCTGTTACGTGATTAAAGAGTACTGGTACAGAATGTATAATTTATAGTATTATTTAGTTTCGTACAGTTTGGAGGAAAAATTCGTGCAATTGAATTGCAAAAAAATTTTGTAAAGAGATTTAGAAAAAAAGTTTTTTTTTCAGCAAAAAGTCGCTAAGACTGTCTTTCTTTTCCTCGATCAATGATTTAGGAATTTATTTAACTATGTTAATTGCTGTAACCATTACATGGATTACAATGTCTTTAAATGTTTGTGATAATTTCGTTTCATAAAAATTGTTCTTATTTTGTCTAGCTAATGTTTAGAAAAGTTTAATAATATAGCACATTACTTAGAAGCAAAACTTTTATTTTCTAACACTCCATTAATCGTTAATCTCAACACTGCACTTCAAAATAAATTTCTCTTTCATTTTCTCTTATTTTTTATAACACAATGCCGTTACCAAGATAGTCTTTATTTATTTAACAGCTTTTAGAAAAGGAAAAAGAAAGAATAATCTTAGATATCATGTTTCAGACTCCATTAGTGACAATAATTCCACGAATTAATCTGATAAAACGACAGTGCAATTATTTTAAAAACTATAAAAGGCCAGATGAAAAAGTTAAGCCGTTTGAACAGAAAGCAGAATGGAGATAAAATCCCGTTCTAAACAATTGCGAACAAATTCATTCTGAAATAGTGCCTGTCTCCCAAGAGCGGCATGAACTCTTGGATGAAATTCTAAGCTCAGCTCTATGTCTTTATTTTTTTTACCCGGGTATTTTCTTCATGCCAGCTTATACTACATAGAATGAGTGAGTAAAAAAGAAAGAGCAGCAAAGGTTGGGTAAAAGAGATGAGCCTGAACAAGGGATATTGAAAAAATCTACCCGGAAAGCAATAGCTGTAATGGCCTATGGCTTTGTAATTGATATCAGAAATAGGTTTTCGTTTTCCTTCCAATATTTATTTTATCTAAGGCAACATAAAGAGGAAATGTATGACGAGTTGCCTTCTAGACTACCAAAGACGATAAAGAAGAAAACAATGTTTTAAAAGCAATGATGGGGATGGGAAATATCAAAACATTCTAGGGAAGATTGCGAAAAGGTATAAGATTTCAATTCCCGCCTTATATAAAACGGTTTAGGTAGATACTGAATAAAATTATTTTGTCAGAGGTATGATAATTTTTTTAATTTTCTAAAAACACAACATGAACTGTGGAATGAGGTATATATTGTTTATAGGATGAATGATTGTGTACTGCTTTTCATATGTACACTTTTTAAAAGCATACTGTGTTTAAAAGTATGGTGGATATTTAGCTGCATATGAAGACGTGTAAATATCCTAAGAAGTTTTAGCATGTCAAGTTTGCAAGATGTGACATTAGTTTTTCTTTGGCTGTTGTAAATAAGGGCAATTTTTTATTTCTGAACTTTCAACATATTTCTGAAAGTCATGATAAAAGCTTTCCGAAATTGCATACGTTATAAAAATATTTATAATCATAGTTTATAAGAAACCTTTTCATATCACATTATTAAAATTGTTCAGTTTATTCAATCAAAAATCATCAAATTAATTTCTTTAAGCACAAAAATTAAATTAAGCAGTGTGTACCAAAACTAACTTAAGCTTGGAAGACAAAATATTTTTTCAAAATAAAAATAATAAACCTGATATTTCTGTTCTTATAAAAACATTTTCGAGGATGAAGTTAAAAGCTATTACGCAACAAAAGATGAGTGCATTTAAACCGCACCCAACAAGCAGACTAGTTTTTGACGATTTTAGTTTTTAGAATCCCTTTTGCCCTGATTGACCTTGACTATGATTCCTCAATAAATATCGTTCTGGTGTTTCATCTTTTATTTTGTCTGGATGATTTTAAAAGAGTTCATTTGAAAACGCATATTTTATACTAGGAATGAAATATTTCCATTCTGCAAACCATTTTTCTAAATACACTACCCTGGATGGGCGGACAGAGGGGGTAAATTCTTTAATTTTGCACACACTCTTTCCTTCCTCCCTTGTGCCATGATCTTGAGCTTCTCTTTCTCCTTGGGTTATGATGCATAAATCACGGAATGATGGCATAATTGTCAAGGCATGCCGTTGATATAATTGGTCTGAGGGGATTGCGTCAAGAAAGGAAGGGTACACAACACTATCCGTCGTCACGTTACATGCGGATATAATTTTTCCGGATGTGAAGTTGTTTGGGGTAGCGCCGAGGAATGAAAAAGAACTATTGGATATTTATTTCCGTTATCATTTTTCATGTTCGGTTCAGTGGACTATTTTAACGATGCCTCATTATAACCCATTTGGAAGCTTCTCTTTCCGCTGGTTAGAATTTGTGAAAAGGAAAATATTTTTCCTCCTGCTTTAAGCGGTAAATGTATCTCTCTTCCCCAGAGGCGTCAGATTGTTTTCAATTAATATCTATTACAAGATGCTTCAATGTAAAGTTAGAAGGAGGAAAAAAAAACTAATAGTTTTTGTCTGAATGGGAAATAATATATAAAAAAGCTTAAATTATGAAGTAAATTATGGAAGAAAGCCACTAAAATTTCTGCTAATTTGAGTGAATTAAAGTATTTATTTCAATTTTTACAAATGCATATTTTTCCAGTTAATAAATATTAAAAAAATATAATTTAGATTAATGCACCTGATGGATTAGATTTTAAAAATTCTGATATAATCTTATCACACCCTTCAAGAGAAAACGGTTGGCTCATACGTACGAAATTAATTGTAACATAATTTTTAATTAGCATATCCATAAAAAAATTCATTATAACTTGAATCAAATTTAGTTCATTAAATTTTAGTTCATTAAAATTTGATATTTAATTCAAAATTTAATTATATTTAACATACCTTTGTTAATTATATTCAAGCTAAATGTATGATAGAAAAATAAATATAGAGCTCAACAGGATACCGGATTAAATTTCGATGCTAAGCGTTAAAATTTTAAATCTAAATGTTAAAAAATTTGCACATCAGTTTAACATACCTTTACCTCACATTATATTTAACATATCTTTGTTTATTATATTCAAGGTAAACGTATGATAGAAAAATAAATATAGAGCTCAACAAGATACCAGATTAAACGTAGATGCTAAACATTAAAAATTTTAAAAGTAGATGTTAAAATTTTTTTCATATAGACAAATTTCAACACATAAAATTTTTAAATTTAATTTATGTTTATAATTATGCAATTTATTATTTTCCAATTATTAATAAAATGCATAGTTTTACTTTACTATCTAGGAGATTTAAAGCAGATATTATATTTCTCCGCCCTTGAAAATTAGTCGTATAATTTTCCTCTAAAACAAATATATAATCTTTGAAATATTATAAATTTGTTTTTTAGAAAATTACGGTAATAGATCTAAAACTAAAAAAAAAATAATACTTTTCGGTTTTGATTTGTGCATGTTAGCTAGTTTATATGTTATGTTTATGTTACATAGTTTTAAAATCATATCACTAATAATGTCTACTACTAACAAACCATAAGTGATTTGTCGAAATCAGACAATTGATAAGATAAAGCAAGACATAATTTATTTTTCAAAATAGATATTTCAGAGTAGTTTAGATCTAATACTATTAATTTAATATGATTTACAAGTTTCCTCCAACATTATTGATTCAAGATAATAATTTAAGCCCCTTGATATTCTATCTTTCTCACTTTTCCAATCATATGCAAAATGTCATTTCCAAGCTAGACACGTCTCCTCATCATTTTCGTCGGAGCAGCAAATCGCAGTAATTAGTTTCCCGTGCTTTCCTTATCACCTAATGCTACAGTTCATGTGATAGGTCTTAAAATAGTGTATATTACCTGGTACTGGTCAAAATAAGTCAGAAATAATAACCGAAGTATTTTACTGAAAACGTACACATATGTGTGGCAGAAGTAAATATATATATTAATGAATGCTATTATGGCATATTTTACTTTTCATTTTATAACCGGGGTTTAACAGCTGAGTTCCATCAATTTTGACTTTCGACTATCTATGTTCAACTCCATAGCATTGAGCCTCTTCGATCAAACATTAGAATAAACTAGCCTACGTAGTAGACATTTTGATGGAACTAACTCGCACTAGCATTGCATGGAGAAGAAAACGGCTAAAACCTCCCATGGTGATTCTATTCCAAGAACCGTCTATCACTGAGGATATTTTACGTCAGCAATGAGGTCGTTGCTAACCGGGAGCAGAATTTATATCAACCTGCCAAGGCGGGGATTTGAACCTGGGTTCACTTCATTGGAAGGCGAATGCTATATCCTCTGACCCACTGTGGCTCAAATTATGGCATATTAGTGAATTTTGACACAAAAAATGCTTTTTATTTAATCATTCAATGTTTTGAAATTAGATTCAGAATGATTTAAGGTAAATAGTGAGAGCTTCATTTATGACTCTTTTAGACTCAAATGCATATCCTCTATCGAAGACGAATTAAAGGTTAGGATCTGATTTACATCAGGCTAACTGGGGTCATTTGTGGTTTTTTTCTATTATATAAAACGTAATGTTTGTTAATTTCACTTAAAAAGTCCTCAACCAAGATAAGTTAGCTCTTCAATTTTTCTACGAATTTTAAATAGATATTAAAAGAACACTGAGGTGATTGTTTACTAATAAAATTTATTATTAAGAAACTTGAAAACAAGCTTGAAACCTGATAAAATGTCCTTATTTTACTCAATGTGAAGCTTCATTATTAAAACTTTTTTTTATAATGATTTTATTAATTGAACGTTTTGGACTGTTTGTAATTGTTTTGAGGTTTTGTGCTATCGAAATTAATAAGACATTGGGAAGTCTGGGGTAAAAAGCTGTTTTCTATGCTGGCTTTTTAAAATCCTTTTAAAAATATGGTTCATCTTCGATTTAAAAAAGTATTCAGACGTGCAATGAAAGATAATTACTTAAGAGGAACTGATATTGTAAAGCAAAACCATTTTCAATAATAATGTTTTTTAAAAAATAGAAAAACAATAATCAAGCAACAAATATTTTAATGTAATTAGGCATAGAAAAAAAATTTAAAAAATAGTGGAGAAATCTATGCATTTATTTTAGTTTACAAATATATTCAGGGTATCTTCTTTGCTTAACTTTTTAAATTATTATGTATTAAATATATTGAATTAAAATATTAGAAGAAGAATTAGGATTAAATATCTCTTGATCATATTAATTTTGTTTACAATTCTAGAGTAGCTTAAAATTGATGATTTTATTGAGTTTTTTGACTGAGTTATGATTAGGAAAATTAAATTGTTAAACTAAGCATGCCAAATATAACTAAGTACAAGAACTATTCATTTAAGACTCCTATTTGATTATTTACATCAGTGTTTTTTAAGATAGCAAATTAGTAATTATGAAAGGGACAAATAACATGATGTAACAGAAAATATTAAAAAAAAATATTCCATTAAATTATTATTATTTTCTATATTATTATCTCTTATTTGAAATATTTTTTTAAAATTTAAATAGTATTTTCTCTATACAAAATCAATTGTTTCAAGTGAGGAACATTTGAGAATTGCAGGTTAAATGAGAAGTAAAAAATTAACATTTGAGTTATTTAGATTGAATTTCAGGAAATCAGTCAATAAGAGGGGGGTAGGGACTACAAGAAGTTCAGAAAACTGTTCAGTAAGAACGATCTAATTTAAAGACGGAATGGAACCGTATTAAATATTATGAATTTACTATTTCTTGTTTTTAAACTAAGATAATTTATATTTTCAAATTATGCTAAACATAGTATTTATTTAGAACCTTTAATTATGAGTAATTGAAAATGGAAAGCAAGTGTTATGGTATTCTGACACAAAATCATAAATACAAAAACAGCAATATCGCATTTTTTTAAAATAAAAAATGGAAAACCAATAAACAAATTAATCTGAAGTAAATAACATGAAAGTAAAGAAATAAACATATTATCCAAATTAAACTTTTTTTTAGAGATTCTTACAACTTTTGAAGTTAGTCTCAAAAAGTTTCTTAAGTAAGCAAATAACTTAAGGCCTTTTGTTTACTTTAATCTTTGCAAATATAATACAAACAAAAGTGAGATTAGTCAAAGTAAATAAGGCCGGGAAAAGATATTTTACAACTTAAAAATTCTCGGTAAGCATTAATTTTTTTTTCTTTCTCGTCACGTGTAAGTTCATGGATGACATAAGGATTTTAAACTAAAAATGTTTAATATGTGAAATTATTAAATCTCGTTTATATATGACAAGGTTATCTTTTTCCTTACCATAATAATTGAGGCTTGTGAAAACACACTTTTGAGCTCAAACAAATTAAAACTGATTAAAAAAAAAATTGGAGGGAGAAGTCCTTTTCATTCCGCTTTACACTTAACAGGCGAAACTGGAGTTGCTGCTACAGTTCTCTACACCCACTGTTCTCTACCTCTAAATATCCTCTTTGTACCCCTCCCCTTGCAAAGTGCCTGTTCCACCCCCTGTGTCACAGGGTATTTAATTAAAATCAGTATATCACCATAGTAACCCGAGCTTCATTTAAAGGTTAGGGAAAAGAGAAATTGGAGAGATGAATTTAGCGGAGGGAGGAGAAAGGGTTGGCTCGAATCCGGTTTTGGAGTAGATCCGGATCTACTCAATCCGGCATCATTTTCATAACCTGATATTAGGAAAATGTCCTCTTGTGGTCTTGTTACAGGTCAAATCCATCATAGTGGGCAGGGATTCTCTATCAATGCGTGATTACGTTCGAAATTCAATTATCCAGTGAGTCGAGAGATAGTAATTTCGAAGAAATAAGAGATCTTTGCAGTCTTTGATTTTATGGAATTAGTGATGCTGATTACGAGTCCACAGTTCAATTTCACGGAATGTGTGCTCCCGAAGTTTTGGAGAAAGGGGAGTTTTGTTACAGTGGGTTAGAACGTTTCTCAATTAGTAATCCGAACTCGCATGTTCGAAAGTATTTTAAAGTTAGAAAATTTCCCGCAACTGAAATTCGCATTTGAGATTTAATATTCGGGGATTTCATTCCGACAATTCGTTTCTTTAAAAATAAAAGAACGACTTTTTAAGATCAGATGTAGGGCGTTTTTGATAATGAAAATTTCAAGTACGGATTTCAAATAATAATTAAAAATCAAGTTTATTTATTACACAGTCGTACTGTTAGATCATTTTTACAATATTATAGTTTACATGAAAAAATATTTTTTTATTGACACTTTTTGTATGAGTGTTATTATTTCTTTTGAGATATTGTAACTCAAATGTATCTACATATTTTAATGAGTTCTATGAATAATTGCGTTTGCTGAAACATTTAAAATTTGAAATGTGATTTTATATAATATTTTAATTATTTGTATTAGTTAGTTAAGCGTGAGTAGATTTTTTTTCGTGAAGACAACTGAAAAAAAAGGATTATGGACATTTTTTTCTGAATCTTAAATATGCATGCTTAAAATGCAAATTTTCCAAGCATTAAAACATTTCATATAAATTTTGGCAGTACATGAGTTTAAGGATGCTATAAATGTGATAATTTTCTTCACTGATCATTTCTTAAAGTTCAATGGAATGTGCTTTTTATTTAAAAAAAAGACGTTTATAATTTCACTTCTTGGAAACGATATGGTTTATTCTTTAAAAATTTATATCTTGGAAATGAAATGTATCAATTTTTTGAGTAAATCTATTGGAACATAAATTGTTAAAAATGATAGTTTTGGATCATTTAAACTAGCCTTAAAGAAGCTAACATAACACAGACTCAGTTTTGAGAAATGATGTAGAAACAGGACCATATAATTTAAATAACTATTGATTGTAAAACTTTTCAGAAGAATTATGTTACAGTTAATTATTAGTTACATGATATCGTTATTATTGGAAATACTATTTTTTAAGAAATGATAATTTCTTGGAGGAATTCTAGCCGTATAATGAAACTTATAAAACTATCAATGCAAAAATGCACTTGCTCAAAAATTTCCATTTTCATTTCAATATAATATATATGTAGACTTAACTGCAAAATAGATTTATAAACAATAAATTTTAAAATTGGTATATTTTTGCTAAAAATTTTAATATATAAGTATATTAATTTTAAAACTTTTAATATATTGGTATATTATTATTAAAACTTCGGTATATTATAATTATTTCTTTTTTTTGAGATAATTTAAGAGAGTGACAAAATTACTCAACAATTTACAATTACAATTTTAATATATTAGTATATTTTTGTTAAAACTTCTAATATATTGGTATATTATTATGAAAACTTCGATATATTATTATTATTTCTTTTTCTTTTGAGATAATCTAGGAGAGTGACAAAATTACTCATATATTTCTATTTGTGTCAGTCCACTATTATTCTCATTTCGCCTTAAGCTAACTCGAATAAGACACAGCTTGGAAAAATGATACATGCATGCATTTCAGCCCTTCACTTTCAAATAATTATTTATTGAGAAGCCTTTCTGAATAGTCGAGTTATTAAGAATAAAGTATTTAAAACTTTTCTTGTTTTGAAGCTTGAAGTACAATTTACGAAGAAGCTTTAAAGATGCAACAAAGAATTTCCTTCTCAATTTCATTCCATATTAAAATTTTTTTCAATGCTTCTCCGAACGCTCATAGTTACAGATCTGTAATCTGATTACAAGCAAAAATAAATCTATGATCTGATACATTATTCAGGATAGCGCAATGTCAAAAGGTAAGGTTATTCCCCACTGTAAATTTTCAGAAAGAGGAAGTGTACTTCAAATTGAAAATTTAAATAGAATTCATTCTTTTTTTTCTGTTTTTGATGTTACTCTGCTGTTCTCTTTCATGCGTTTGCTACACTATATTTCTCTTTGTTGAAGTTAAATTAAAACTATAAGCAATGGGATGAATAGAAAAATATAAAAATTTTTTTTTCAATTTTAAAAGTTGCAATACTAAGGCTGGAAACATTGTTTTTTAGTAACTTAATACTGCTTTTTGGTGCATTTCAAATATCTAAAGCTAATTCATAAAACAAAGTATAAGAGAATCAAAATCGAATTTGTTCCGGGTTGTTTATTTCCATGGAGAAGGATTTGAATGTTCCTGGAATGCTTTTTTCAAACGAAATAATAGTGGAAACGCTTTAACTAAAATTGATTTATTTTTCGCTTTTTTTATTTGCTAAAGCTTAAGGCTATCTTTAAATGCTTAAAAAATACAAAATAAGAAAGAAGGAATTTTTTATTTTGAGTCATTATGAAATTCATTTGAAAAATCTTTTGCACATATCTAAGATTATATGAGAGTACTTATATACCAGTACAGACTTAAGTTTCTTTTTGTACCAGTGCATTAATAATAAACTATTGATTGCATTGGTGATAAAGTTATTGTTAATCTATTTTATTAGCTTGTATGGTTTAAAAAAACTGAAAAATATAGCTATATAGCCGAAAAAATTATATTTGTAAACTATTGTCATTAACAAAAGAACAATTATATTTCGTATATTTAAGTTATCTTTACCCATTAATGCCTTTTTACAAAATGTTTTATATGTATTAAGGAAAAAAAGTAACTTCATAAATATAGTATGACATTTTTGTTTAAAGTAGATATATAGATTATTTTACGAACGACTTTAGAGTTGGAAAAACACTGTTTTGAGTTTAGTTTCACATATGAGTATTTATATTATAATACATTATGGTAAATAGAACTATCTTCAACAAAGGAAGGGGTATACTTTGTGCTATGCAGACTGCACCAAAATACTATAGTAGTCAGAGAAACTATATGTTAGTTTATGTACTTTATTTTTTTTCACGTTGTCTTTTGCTTTAAAGCTATCTTGCTTCTGACTGAAAAATTCGAATGATGAAACACTTGTCCTACCAATATTTTCTTTCGTGAAAAAAAAAAACCTTTGTTTCAAAAGACACTTGGCCCAGTTGAGTAACTTTTTTGTGGATAAATTACGCTTACCAAAAAAATCGCTTACTTAATAATTCATATAAAAATTTAAATCGTTTATATTTTCAGAAAGAAACTCGAAACTTTTTTTTTAAAATATCGATTCAAATGTATTTTGTATCTTATTTTACGTATACTTTATATATACATCTTACTTCATGAATTTTTACAAATTATGAATTGAACATGGAACAATACATTAGTAACGCATCAATAGAGTTTTCAAAAGTAGTCGATTTTTAATCAAAAAGACTTAGAAAGAAAAATTGTGTGAAAATTCATCTGACTAAGGAACTACACTGTAAAAAAGGGTTTCTCAAAATTGCATCATAATGTGTGAAAATCGACTAAGAAAAAAAAATGATCAAAACTATCAGATTACGGTTAATTTTACTGTGTTTATGGCTTTATGAGAACAACAAAACAGCGTGTAAATTTTTACCGATAATGATCTAAAGTTATGATTTCGGTAAAATTAAAAATAAATATTGTTTTATAATGTGTTGTAAAAATTTTGGTGAATAAGTATGGTAATCTTCATTGAGATGTAACTGCGATTAAAATAAATTAATTATTTAAGGTCATTAAAGTTATTTTTTACGCATAATACACTCATTTATATTAGGAAAAGTGAATGTCATCTCTTTGTAAATAAATGTGTTTACAGCTACTACCTTCAATGATTGGTGAAAAATCATCGCATGTTGTTTATTTATCTATTAAAAGTGCTTCAATTTCATTTGGATATTTTACGCATTTATCAGAAGAAAAAAACAGATCTTGTATCAATTCCAATAGTTGAGAAAGATGGCTAGCGCCCAATCCCCAGTTGTTGACCACATCTGCCAGCATGCTAAAATATACTGCTGACTTTATGTGGTCAGCACCCAGGAATCAGCATCAAGTTCAAACAAATCCAAGTTGAAGTCAGCAACTAGGGATCGTTGGGACGAACATGACAGGCTTCGAATAATGCAAATCTTCATAAATATATTTCTTGAAGATGATCTTTCTCGGTTTTTATAATATATGCTGATAAAATAAACAGTTTTATTATTGTTTATTAATGGGTATCGATAACGGCTTCAGCAAATACAGTTTTCCAAAAGCAACATTTATTATTTATTTTTTGATTTAAGCAGAAAAGTCGTATAGAATTTCCGAGAAATTATTATTTTTAAATATGTTCTATGTTAATATTTTTCTAAATATGTACTATATTGCATTGTGTAACATTTTCTTAAGAAAATTAAATTAGAAACTAAAATTTCTAGAAATTTTGCATTATCGAATATACAGATAATACGAAGTTTCAAATAAAGATTTACATTTAACATTATGTTACTAATGTATGTTCCGTTGCCAACAGTGTTTCTTTTTTGGAACGTATGTAAAAAATACATAATATACAAAAAAAATAGTTTTTCAACATAAATTGATAAAAATCATAGTTAAATTTTTTTCTAAAGTTTAGCATTGGTTGAGTTTGTCGAGCAACTTAACAAATATTTAATTGATACAATGGGAAAAAAGTACAGTCTAAACTGCTAGATGAAATTAACCGTATTTTTCAGCCTATGGAAACACCAAAAAGCACGATAATTTTTCACGAAACAATTGGGTGATTATATTAGTAAAATCAACAATATATTATTTTATAATACGTTGCAAATTTTGTTTGCTTAATGTGGCAAAATATGCTACTTTTAAAGTGGTACGCTAGAGCAGGACATGAAAACCATTTATTTTGTTAAATTTACTTTTCAGATTTTTAAATCATTTTTTACTAAATGTGTGGTAATAAGAACAATAATTTTGAATACCAAAAGTGATGATAAACCGTCACTATATGAATTGAAATCAGGACCATATGAAGGGTTAAAATTATTAACCGTATATTTCTGTTTTATTTCTAGATTTATATTATTTATTTACCAAAATGTGAGAGTAAACCGTTACCATATGTATGAAAATTGTTACCATATGAATGGTTTTAAAACATTATATTTCAGTTTTATAACTAGATTCAGTTTTTTAAGCCAGAAATATCATTCCTAACAATATATTGCAATTTTACCAGAATTTTTCCTCCGTGTAATGCTGCTATATAACTTCAATTCTGGTTGAAATGCAGTGTTTTGCAATGCTTAAAAATACAAATTAGTTAATAAATAAATTTATATGGATTTATTTAATACTTAAGCAACTATAAAAGTTAAAGTGATATTTTTAAATCCTCTGTAATTCTGGAATTTAAGTTTTTTGGTATTTGATTGAGTTTTGATGTTTTACGAAATTTTCAAATTTAAATTTATGTTAAAAACAATTTTCTAGTTAGCGTTACGACGTAAAATAATATTCATTTGAAAAATTAAAATGCTACTGAACATTTTGAATTCAGCATTAAGGGGTTAAGAAAACAAGTCAGATTTTCAAATAAATTTTTGCACCAGGTACAACCATATTGCTAAAACAAATTAAGAAAGTAAAGTATAATGCAAGTAAGAAAAACATCATCAGCTCGTTTTTTTAAATTAGTACCTAAATCATTTGAAATTTAATTGATATTTTCCACATTTAGCTCCTTAAAATTTATATAATTAATAATAATTATGTTAATCTTTTTAAAACTTAACAGTTTTTTCGCTATAAATTTTTGAAAATTATCAGCCCAATTGAGATCCTGTATTTGAATCTTATTCATCAACAAATATTTAGATATTTTAACATCTGTTTAGTTCGATATTTTTTCTGTCAGTTTTTTTTGTTGTATAGATTTGAATCGTCTATTACTACGTTATAACTCGTACATTTTATGATAGAAGGATGTCTCAAACTTTTATAGAAATTTGAAATTATTAATAATTACAGCTATTATTATCAAATAATAGCTGTTGAAAATGAACGGTTTTAGTAGGTACTCGACTAAAGGTTCTGAGAAAGTTTAAGAAAGGAGTGAAACTTAAAAATAGTAGTAGAGCAGTAATAATAACAATAATAATAGTAATAAAGAAATTGGACAAATCCGGGTGGGGTCTTATAGAATCTAGAAAATAATTCTTGTTCAATGACAAATAAAATTTCATAAACTAGGACAATTCTTCGTCCCAGATTAAAGCTAATTTGAACTCTTGTAGTTCTAAGTTGTTACTGCAAGAATAAATTTATTTAATTGAAATTCGTTCTTTTATCCTAACAAAAGCAAAATTCTCTATCATTGTTTACTTCTAAACAGCTTTTTGAAGTATGTTTTTCATATAATACCCCCTTGAATTATTTATTTCATTTGTGTTTATTTTATTTCCTTAAATTAATAAAGCTTCTTCTCTTAAAGGGTCCACAATGTATCTACAGTGTGTTATCCTTACTTTATTTACGTTCTCATTAGATTGTGCGAATAAAATTCCTTAACAATCATAAATGGGGGAAGGGATATAAAGACATTTTCCAGCACAAAATTACATATTTTTTTTTCCTCAGCGAAAAAGCACGAAAAGAATAAAGACTTACAAGATGCTAATAATGTAACGGAACTAATTAAATTGTAACGTGCGTCAGGAACAAAAAGTGGGAGAAAGTGCTCCTTCACCGCTGATATATCGCTTCCGACACGAAAATATTAAAAATGCAAATATCGACAGTGAAAAGCTGAAAGAAGCTTCTTGGCAGAGAACTATTGCCCCGAGAACTGAGATGAAAATATTAAGGAAACAGAAAAGAGGAAAAAAACAGTGATAAAGAATGAGGCTTATTCATTCTTTTCCTCCTCCCTGTTTCCCAGCGGTAACTGGTATTGCTGCTCGGGGCATATTTACCCAAAGATAATTGCTTTGGCAAACATTTTCACAGACGTTTTTCGCATCGACAGAAAACATGTGAGCTTCTCTCAATTTGCAACGTCTATCCTTTAGTAAATCGATTGGAAAGTCGAGAACTGGGATGAATGATGCGGGTAAGGGCAAAAAGGGCATATCAGTGAAATGATTGCGGAGATTTGTCTGTTATGACTGCTAAATAGTCTCTTTTATAAGATGTATTCAAAAATAATAATTTTATAAGTGATTTTTATTAAGCTCAATTCATTTTCAGAAACTGAAAGAAAAAACTCCCTAAGTTTAAATTTGTTTGAGAAAGTGAATGTTGCTTGTTGAAAAAAAAAACGAAATTCAGAATTGTTTAAATGTAGTTTATCTTAAACATTTTACCACGGTGAAACGTACCTTAATCTGAGTATAAATAGGTAAATAAAGACACACTTTTTAAAGAAAAAATATAAAAATGTTTATATATTGTAATATTAAAATATAATTTTAAGCATTTTTAATGGTTTGAAGTATTTTTTTTAGTTTGTTTTTGTTTTAAAATAACGTAATAAGTAAAATGTATGTGCTTCCTAAAATCTCAAACATCATTAAAAATATGTAAAAAAGGAAATGGTTAAAAAACAAAACTGGAGTTATTTGTGATTAAAGCGTGTTAAAAAGGTTGAGTAGTTGTTTTAATTTTACTTAAAGGAAAAGTTTTAAAAATTGATTCTGCTGGCCTTGTAAATTAGTTTCTAATTTGGAAGACATATTTCTTTTGTAAAAAAAGGAAAATTCAATTACCCCAAAATCTATTTTTTTACAGTGAATTTCTTACCGTAATTTTTAAAGCTATATTTATTTAATTATAGTGATTCACAGATTTTACAGTAAAAATGGCGGTATATTAGATTTCTTATGTGTATAGTATTTTAGATATTATTGTAAAAAAGTATCGGAGCTCAATGTGCCAGCACTTTTTACAGTAATTTGATACAGAATTTTTTACTGTGCTAAGCGGTATAAAGTATTAAATTATCAATTAAAATTTAAAAAAATATATTTTTAGGAATCCATCTTACTTTAAAATAAAATTTAAATATATTATCATACATATGTGTAAACAAGTAATCATATCTGAATCAAAACATTTCTGCGTAACATATTACATTTAAAAAATCCAACTAGTTTAAAAAAAAATTTTTTTTTCGAGTTTACATAAAAAATTTTTCGAAAATAAACATTTTTTAAATTTTTTTTAAAATGAAAATAATTAAAGTCTTAATAAGAGAATGAACGTCTACTGAAAAACTTAAAGATGTATTTAACTTGTTAAAGTACCTTTTTATACATTATACACATATCAAGTATATATGATTTTTCTAAAGTATTCTTTTAATGGTATTATTTTCTCTATATATTGCATTTTACTCAATAAAGAAACGAATATTTATATATTTTGCGTAAACCATTTTTGAGATGAAATAACAAACAAGATAAATACTGATTTTTAAATATAGCTGAAGGGCAAAAGAATTCAAATTGTATCTTATGTTGTAATGCATTAAAGAATTCATGCTTTTCAAAACAAACACAACTGCAAACAGAGACGACAGGAAAAAGTTCCTCGAAAAAAAAAATACTTAAATTCTCCGAAGACTGAAAGAAATCAAAACTAAAACGTCCATTTTGGAAATACCTCGACCAATTCAACGCCGATGAAAAAAAATAGAGAGAGACGATCACTTTGAGAATTCAGAAAAAGAAAATAAAAAAAATTGTAAGAAAACGGATCAAATATAGATGAAACACAAAAGAAAAGAAGTACAGAGTTTACTATGTCTTTTCAAAATTTATTGCAAAAAACAATAAGCATTTCTTGAAGATAAAGATCAGAGAAAAAGGAGCTTACGACTAGTTTAAATCTGAAATTATTTATTTATTTTGTAGTTTTAAATCTTTCGCTTTATCAAATTCAAAATTTTATCCCTTTTAAATTTCAGTATTCTATTTTCAAGATTACATAAATTAAATTATAAAGTAGGTTTTAAATGTTTTATTTTAATTAGTTTATTTTTTTCTAGTCTTTACATACTTCCCTGCATCAAATTCAAACTTAACTCATATTTAAATTTCAGTATTTATTTAAAGTCTACCATTGTTATTTAATTCTTAAATTTACTTTCAGAAAATATCGCTTTGAAAAAATATAGATTTTTACATGAATTTCACTTTTAAAGAAAATCTTAAAGTAATTTTGTACTTTATCAAGATAATTAATTATTTTTATAAGCTAAAAACAAAAAAAATTGTTTTAATTTATTTATGCATTTAAGCATTTAATTTAATTTTGTATAAATCTCTTGAAAAACAAATTATAGGAGTAGTATGTGTAAAAAGACCTCAATGTCCCTCCAGACTATAAATTAAACTAACTCTAATTTACGTTTCACGGAAAATAACATAAATTAGACTCCCCTCTGAAATGGGGTTAAATCATTACATATCAATAAAGTTGTGAATTCTAACAACTCTTATTGTTAGATCATTATTGTTTCATAATTATTGCTTTTAATTTCTCAGCAAGCATTTTTCTGCTCGCTCAAAATCTTTTAGTTGGAACTCAAAACTGTTTCGTATTTGGGTTAAATTTAAAGAAGACAACTAATGTTAAATTTGTTTTATATAATAAATATAATGTAATAATGATCAAAAATAAACTAAGCAATGCGAACAGTGTTTTTAACATTAGTGGACGAAAATGTTGCCAAAAATGGGAAATGATACTGAACAAAGTTTTTTGCAATTACTAGTTTTAAAATCCAACTTTATAATAGTGTCATATTAGATAGTGTTAGATTAGTCATTAGAACCTGTACATTTGATATCATAAATCAGTGGTTATGTGAGAAAAATAATAATTGTTGGAAATCAGTTTCAGCTTACTAACATCAAATTTGAGATAGGATATTTTTTTAATAAATGTTTTTTTTAAAATTAACATTCTTTTGAACCTTTCAATATGTGGATAAAAACAGATGATCGGAGTAGTGTATTGCGTTTTGTTTCATTTGAACTAAATCAAAAAAGTGAAAATAGAATATATTAATAAATACTAGTGGGCTGCACTTCATCCTCGCTAACTCTAGCCAACCCTCGAAAATTGCTACGTAATCTTATATGGTTTGCTTCGCAAACCAAGATCGCTTAGCTCGCTACTAACTTAGGTGCATTGCAAATACACAGAATTCTAAGAATTCAAAACAATTATTCAAATCCATATAACAACTTTTTTTAAAAAAAAGTTGTTATATGGATTCTTCTTTTTAGTAAATACTTAGACCACTTCTTTTTAGTAAATACTAAGTCATTAAAATAAATTTTAATTCAAATAAATGACATGTAATTCGTTAAACCTATTAGAAATGTGCTACAATCTTAAGTATAAAATCTGTGTATAAAATCTATCTGTGTATTAAGTATAAAATCTGTGTATATTTCTAAAACTGATATCTCTTTAAAAAGGTAAAACTTTCGGCTATAATTAGGTCTATTAAAAATTGAAATAAGTGAATTGCAATGGAAAAACCTGCATAAACAAATAAATTCTAGCAAAATAAATAAATTCGTAATATAAATCAAAAATCGTCAAATAAATTCGTAAAATATAAATTCGTGAAAAAAGAGCTTGAGACTAAATACTAAAATAGAGATCTATCGACAAAGACTACTCACATCTGCCTAGCTTATGCTCTCTCTGGTTATTTCAGTTTCCGTTTTTAAAAGCGCAATATGTTGAGCCATCTCAGCTAGATTTGGCATGTGACATTTTTAGAGGCAATCATTGGTCGATTTTCTAGCGCTGCCATTCTGGGAGTTGTAATGAGGCTTTTTTTGTCGCGAAGGCTTTTGTTGTGTAAGAGAAATATATATATAGATTAACAAAGAAAGATAAGACGATATCTCGCAAAAAGGCACGTAAGTAAAGCTTTTCGCTGTCTCATATTTTACTCTAAAAAATTAGAGAAAATACTTATCTAAAAAGAATATAAAGTATTATTTTGATTTAAATATATTACTTTTAAAAATATAAAAGTTTATCCCTGTAATACTCAGTCCCATATTATGTCATTCAGAGTATCCATCAATCAAGGTTTCTAATTGAAAAAGGACATAAATATAGTCAGGTAATATATCACAAAACGATAAAAAGAATTTGGAATAATAATGAATGAATTTCATCTTAAGAGATGTTGCATATTTTCAAGAAATGATTTGTACATATAAAACACTATCATCATTAGAAAAAAAATATTCTTTACGCGCATAAAGACAATCTCTTTTCTAGGTTTCATCGCATGCCAAACTTCTATTTATCAAATAGATGTAGATACTTATGCTTTATTTACCACACTACTATTTTATCAAAACAAAAGAACATTTTTATGATTGATGAACGTACCTGTTATGCTTTTTGCGATAATGGGAAGTCTAGATACATATCGTGAGACTTCAAAATCACTTTATTTGATGTATGAACGCATGTTTACACTTATCTCTATTATTTTTTTCCTCTCTTTTAAGGAAATGCTCTACTGTTTTTTGTTAGAAATGTAAAAAAGTGTATTTCTTTAAATGAAAATAATTGTGAAATGTTTGAGTTTTAAATATAAATCAATTTCATTGTGTTTTATATTATATTTTATTTTGTTATTTTTTATTATTAAATATCATATTAAATTAAATAAAAAAATTATAAGTTCTAAAGTGCATTATTTATTTAAAGAGTAATTTTTATTTCCTGATGACTTACATTAGGATACATGAATAAAATATACAAAAAAAAAATGTTTTCATAAGAAAAATAGCTGTCGTCCAATTTCGATTTAATTTGTGTTAGTGTTTAGATGATGGGATTTCATGTGATCTTAATTATGAATCAAATATTAATTAACATTAATCAATGAACACATGATAATTAAAACTGAATAACATTTTTAAAGATTTAAAACTTATAAGATTTTTTCAAAGAAGGTGATTTTGCTTATTACTAAAACTTGTGAATCTCTGTTAGACTTAAACTTAGTTCTAAGTGGGCAGGTCGTTTTTGCGACAAGGTGTTTCCAATGTTTGAGGAATGGGCTTAATCATATGGGACGGCTGATAAATATTCTCTAAAAGTAAAAATTCATTGAAATAAATCAACAAAAATGCATGAAAGCACGTGTTTTATTATTAAATTTATTATAAATATATTAATATATAAATTATATATTTATAAATATATAATTTTAAATATGTTAATATTTTAAACTAATTATTAAATAATTTGATATTTTCCAAAATTTAATTTTTATTGCCCGAAAAAAGGATTACTAGGTAAGTTTTGTAGCAATTTCCCAACAATTAATGATTTATGTTTTTTTTTAAACTGATATTTTATTGCACGGCATTTTAATTATAACATGATTAAAACTACAATTTTTTAAACTTTAAAATCATAACTAATGCGTTTCATAGAAATGAAATTTAACCAATAATTTGATCTATGTGAGTAGATAAAATATTTAGTAAACCATAAATTAATTTTAAATCATAATTGTTATATATGTGATTAAAGTCGATCCATGAAATTATTTAAGAACTTCCAAAGAAAACGAAACTCAAATCTCGGTTCTCATCATGATTTTGAGTTTTTATTTGCCTCAAAAAAATTTTATTTATACAAATTAGAATAATTTTGTATCTTATTACCATTTTAATAATTGAAAAGTGAAATTAAATTGATTAAAAAATCTGATAAAATTTTTAATATATGAATTCCACTTCATTTTTTATTAATTAATGATAGTAAAATTTTTTCAATGATATTGATCTAACAATTAAACCTCAAATTAAGATTGTGCAGCTAGAAAGTTAATTTATAAACGTTATTTGATTTATAAGGTATGAATCTACATTATATTAGTTTTTTTTTAAATATTCAATAGCGGAACAATATTTCAATGTTGTCGTTAAAATAACAAAAACCTATGTTAAAAGAAAGCAGTTAGAAAGTAAATTCCCTAAAGTAATAAGATTTAATTTATAAGTTATGTATAATTCTACATTATATTAGTCTCCTTATTATGTAAGGAGAGACAATATTTCAGTTATATCGATGAAATAACAAAAACCCAAGTTTAGAGAGAGCAGGTAGAAAGTGAATTCCTGAAAGAAATTAGATTTAATGAAGTTATAAATAATTCTACATCAAATTAGTCTCCTTATTATTTAATGGCGAAACAATATTTCAATGATGCTGATCAAATAACAAAAACCCAAGTTAGGATTATGCAACTAGAAAGCTTATTCTTTAGAAGAAAATGTGAACTCAAAAGCGAAATTTGCAAGTCTATTTTCTTATAAGTTAAAACACGTATATGCAAGTCATATCGTAATCCATCAAACTGAAAAATATTTCTCTAGGCCAGTTTTTCTAAAGAGAGTAGTAGCGGAAAGCTTTTAAGACTACGCTGAATATGACGAAAATTCAAATAAAGAAAGGCACCAAAAAAGGCAAAAACATCCTTGTCCTTTAGTTGTACTCAGTCCCACATGCAATTTACCTCTCTAGGAGAATACAGAAGAGACTTCTTTAATAGAGACGTCTCTTCTGTAGTTTTTCTCTCTTTCTCTCTCTGCATTTTTCCTGTCCTGTTTTTACATGTTTTGTTACTTTGTAGGGATTATTTTTACAGAGGGTTAGGATGAAAAAAAATATTGGAAATAAGATAGAGCATTTATTAGTTTATATCAAGGTTGAATAACATGCGCACAACAAATTGTAATTATTTGTAAAGAAATATTATTTAATAGTTATGGAATTAATATGTTTTCTATAAAGATGTTTATAGCCATATTATCCGTATAATATAAGACATTGGTTTTACATCATTTAATAAACGAAGCTTTTTTTTATTACAGAGTTTTATAATTACTTAAATAAATATGAACTTTCTAATTGTTATTGTTGGGATAAAAAGATTATTTTAATTCAACAAACTTCTGTTTTTGTCTGCTCTTAAAGTTTAAAATAGAATGAATATGCTCTCAAGTAACTCACCGAAACTTTTCATATGTAATTAGCAAATGTCCATTTTTTGTGCATCAGCACATATTATTTCCATAAGAAAATTAAAAGCCTTTTTTGTTTTTATTTTTGCAATTGCTTTACTGGACGGTCAAATTCTCGAAAACTAGTTAGTCGGTTTTCTTCTCTTATATAAAATTAAAATAGGTCATTTTGAGTTCATACCTACATTTAAAAAATAATGACTATGAGTGAAAAATAGGCATTTTCAGGATTTGTCTTTTAATTTCAGAATCATAAAATAATTGTTAAAACAAAAGTTAAGATACTTGTTTAGTTACATCTCCAAATAGGCTAATACATTTTTCTAAAGAAAAAGAAAAATCGCTAGAGTATTTCTTTAAAAAAATTATGAAAATAAATAAATTAAAAGGAAGATAAAAGTTACTCCTTCACAATTTTAAAAATATTTCTTTTAGATGTATTATTTGATGAGACAGAGACACGATTTTTTAATCAAATGACAAAGATGAGTAAATTCAAACTAATTTTGTATTGAGGTAATAAACAATATTAAGTTTTAAAATATTTTGTGTTGTTAAAAAAATTGCCAACTTATAGCGTTTATGCGGTATTATTATTTTTTGAATAATGTGAATATTTAGGGCATCTGAAGTAATTTTATCTAAGAAAAAAAATACATACACGTTATACAATAGTTGTAAAATCAAATGTTAAATTATCTTACGGAGTGGTTTATAACGACGGTATTAAATTTTAACGCTCATAATAAAGGAATATTCATGTATACCTTTTTTATTTAATGTAAACTTATAAAAATTTTTTTTAGGTGTTTTATATGTTTTTATTAAATTATTTTTTCAGAATAGATAAAGATTTTTTTTATTAGGGATAATAAGAATTTAAATAAACTTGCTATAAAGAAAATGAAATACTTTAATTGAATAAAAAAAAGATATAACGTTCATTGGACAATATCAAGTCAACTCAATGTTTCGTTTTAAGTATTAGATGTATATATATTTCTAGATTTCAAAAATACTTTAAAAACATTTGTATAGTGTCAAAATAAAGTACATAATGCGATATGATACCACATTTCAAAGCTGCTCAAATAAATTTAAAGTAAGAAAATCAACATGATTTTGCAAGTACGAAATAAACCTGTTTCAACATGTTTCTAAATGCCAAGCCGAAATTTTGAAACTTAGATTCAATTTCCGGAAATTAACATTTAAGGTAATGAATGTAACCGTTACATTTCTGAACTTCTTTAAATTGTTTTTTTCTAGAGCTATAAAAACGTTAACCTTTTGTATGAATACTCTAAAATAACAAATTTGTATAACCAAGTTTCTTATTATTGTAGGAGCAATATTATTGTAAAATGAATTACATGTCATAATCCAAAACTAATAAGATTCAAATATATGTAATAATCATCAGAATTAAATTTAATAGTACTGTTATTACATGTAAATCATTTATTTGTACATGTTTTTTATATTTTCTTATTTTATTACTTTACTGTAATATTATCATCAAAAACATCAAAGCCGAATAATAATTTGTTTTTTACTTTCGATTATTATCCAACATTAAAGGTTTTAAAATAAATTTTTTTTTAATTATTGGTAGTAATATCATGTAAAAGAATAAATGGTAGCTATTGTAAGATTTTGAATTTTTATTATAATAAACAGTTGTATTTGTTATAATATGATCTTAAATAAGCAAGGTATAGAAATAAATTATATTTATCTTTATTTAAGTGAAATTTATCTAGAAATATTCATCTATCTATTATCTATTTCTGAGAAATTGTGCTTTTCTAACTTGTGTAACAATTGGTAGCTGGCTTTTTATATAAAAATATTTTTTCAAACAAATCCTTACGAAATCTTAATTGAAAAGCAAAACTATTAAAGCCCAATTGAAATTTCCAATTTATTTATTAACAAAACGGTATTGGTTTCAAACCTTATTATTATAATTGCTGTTTAAAAAAAAAGATGTAACTGAGCAAAATAATTAATAATACAATAGAAACGGATTTCGTAAAACAATCAGTTAGAAATTTTTCATGAGAATTTAAAGAAACAGTTTTTTGTATTTTGCTTATTTAAAAGTTTTAAGTTTTGAAATATCAGTTTGGTTTCCACACCCCTTTCCCCAAATAAACAAACTACAAATCATAAAAATAGACGAGCACAGCAAGCACCCTTTTTTTTTGGATATAAATGAAATATATTTCATGTGAATGGAAAATACATGTTGAATATTTTTCTAGCCAACATTTTTTTCTTTTTCTTTTCACAGTTTATTTGCAGTTAAGTGGAATAAATTATGAAAAATTTTGTACTTTTGTTTTTCAACTATGAAAAATAGCTTTGTTCAAATAAAATTATTATGAACATTTGACTATAATAAAGTATAATGTAATAGAGGTGTGAATTTCAAATTCGGAGATTTCGTATTTACCTTGAATTTTATTTTATAGTCCCCTTTTAACTGTAAATTATGAATTGAAAGAAAATTGCGGTTAATATAAGACTTTTATATAAATTATTAATACCAAATAAAAAATTTTTTTTGTTGTTAAGATGTAAAATTTTTTGTTCATAAAGTCAAAAAGTTTAGTCTTGATTGAAAAATAGTTATGTTTAAGTACTTAAAATGTAGTTTTATAAATAATTCAGGTTTAAAAATAATTCAATTTTTAAAAAAGAACCTATTTTCATTTATCAAAATCTATTTTTTTAAATATTATATACTTATAATTTTCAGGTACAATTAATTAAATAAACTTATGAAATAATTTAAATTTTTTTGTCATAGACACAGTTTTAACACGTTCAATTTCCTGATACATATGACTTAAATTCTCTAACAAATAATATCTAAATTTAAATTATTTTACAAATTCTCCCAATACGTACTCATATTTTTTGTGAGTCCTTATTTATATCAATATCTCTAAAAGAAGTTCTAAAAATATTTGAGTTATTTGTACTGTCATATTGCTGACGCATTCTTCACAAAAGATGCGTATGCATATCACGCAACGATTTGTTCGATTCATTCCCACTGGGATAGAGACCATCAATCCACTCAGAGGTAGAAGAGCCATTACCATGGGAACAGTTTGGAGATCTCTATAATTGACTGAAACTTTGAGCTCCTTAGTTGCCAGAGTAACGTAGTGCCTCGTAGGGTCCATTAATCACTTGAAGGACATTATTTGTTTTATTCTTTATGCTGTTGCTCACGATAAACATCTTTATGTTAAGATTTTTAATTTATATTTTATCTTAGATTTGGTTTATGTTGGTTTTTTTTTAAAAAAATGCGTTTTTGGTTCTTTTATGTGAACAATTAAGCTTATTAATCTTTGCCGTACTTGTGCAAAATACTTTACGCAGCGAATTTCTTAAAAATATAATGACATTCATTATATTTTTATACAAGTATAATTTCGATAAAAAATAATGAGATCACTTAAAACAATGTTTTTAATTAATTTCTCAAGCGCAACAATATTTTTTTTAAAGAAAACATTGCTCACAATTAATTTTTCTAAAAAAATGCTGTTAAAATAATCCCTGAATTTGTATTTAAGTAATAAGAGCATATAACTTTGAAGGATTAAAAAGGAAATGATAAAATTTATTCAATTTTTGAAAACACATGTTTTCAAAAGCTTTGACCAAATTTTATTTTCCGACAAAAATAGTAAAAGCATAAACTAAGTCAGAATTTTCCCTCAGAAAATTGCAGCCTATGGTTATTTTATTTATTTGAATTTTGGACAAGGTGTCAAATGTTTAAAATATGATTAAATGCAAAAATGCAATTTTGCAAAATAAGTTTTTATTCTCAAGTTTCTTAAAAGCATTTGTAGAGGTGATTTCTCTATAACCCACGATAAAATAAATATCCCAAGCGTTTTTTTACCCCAAAGAGTAGGTGCTGGTAATCTGACCTACAAATATATTATCAATTAATATTAATACGAATTTTAATAAATTATTCTAAAAAATAATAACGAAATTATTTAAAATATCCTCGAAAGGATGCTCTTCAACATGAATAAGATACAAAGTTCGCCCCAGTTTCTAAAAGTACAAGAAACTATTATGCTTTCTTTCCCGAAATACATTGAAGCTTCTCTTGTAATTTATGCTTTTATGGGACATAGCTACTGGTAGTGTGATATTTCCTCATAAACAAGTAGGATAAATGTACTTTTAATTAAAAAAAAGATTTGCAGCACAAAACAAAGATACCTGATTTAGGTTCTTAAAAATTAATCAGATAAAAAATTTACCTTTCTGAGATTTAAAGTATTGTATTACAAGTGAACATATAAGTTTTTCTCATTCATCATTCATCTTGTTTATTATTCCATTTATTCACTATTAACACAAAATTATGTTGATAGAAAATTATTATTTATGTAAATTAATAATTATGTTTAGCAAAAAAATAAGAAAGCTATTAGTAACAAAAATAATTTAAACTAATATAAGCTTTAAAATATCTGTCTTAAAAAGTTTAAATACATAAATAAATTACAGGAATGAGCAGTGGAAACCTTTCTTAATATGCAATAATTTGTTTTTGGAAGGGAATACAGTACATAGGATTTTTCCGTTCTAAATAAATATTGTCGTGTTAACATGGATTTTCCATATTATTCATCATCTTTTAAAAGTTGGGTTAAAATTAATGATCTTAAAGAAATAAGCATGTTAAAAAAGGATTTAAAGGAAATGGTGTAAAGTTAACAAGTTATTATTCATTTAAGTATTTCTTCTGTATAAATGTATAAACATTTGGTTTTCTGCATCTTTAAAAATAAGAGAGAAAGGGGACATAATTTAAAAAATTGGAAACAAAGCTGCTACAGATTTTTCACTTATAGGAACATAGCACTAAAAGATATGATAAAAGTTTGTGCACGCAATTGTTGGTTATTGTTTTCCTTATTTTAATTTTTTTCCCTAAAATGTCGTCAAAGCTTTCCCAATTAAGAAAGTGCTATGTAAGATGAGAGCTACAGACCAGGAATAAAGCACAAAAAAGGCCAAAAAAGTAGAAGTGCAGCAACTGATCTTGATTTCTGGGAACTATTTCCCATTCTTAAAAATTTCTTATACTTTAGTTAATGGCATTGTCAGAATCCCACAGTTTCATATTGTTCATAAATCCATTCTATTTTTTATTATCTTTACCTCTTGCACTTCTCACCCACCACACTTAACATGCTTTTGATCTCGCCTATTGGCTAGATTATTTTGTTACAGTTTGTAACTCTTTCCACTATTGGTTTCCCCTTTCTTCGTTGTTGCAACTGCTGCATCGCCATGTTTTTAGTATTCTGTAATTGGTCACTGAGTAAGAATTTATCCACGGGAACTAAAGTAATGGAGTGTCCATTTTTGTGGGATTATTTGTAATTTATTAAAACTGTTTAGATTTATCTAAAAAGCTAATAGTGGAACTCTGCATTTTGCACATAATATATTCTATTATAGAATATTATTTCTTCCTTTCCACTGAATCTTTTATTATTAAATTGTTGTTGGATTAATACTAAGCAAACAATAGTTATTTTTTAAAAAAAAGAATAAAATGATGTATGTATATATATATTTTGGGGGGAACGGAAAGTGATGTATTCGGTGCATTTGATATATATATATATATATATATATTATAGTGCATATTACCCTTAGGGCAATACTGCACCTGATAGAATGAATAATAATATAAATTACTTGTTATAACTATGAAGAAAAAAAAGTAATTTTATTTAAGATTTTTTTTAATTTTCTTCAAAGAAATTTTTTNATATATATATATATATATATATATTGTCAACTTTTTTAAAAACGAATTCTTTCAAAGTATATGAGTCAGTATTCATCTGACTTTTCAGTAAATTGTGGTTTCTTCTTTCTTAGTTGATGCTGCAGCATAGTATTATTGGAAGTTCACTAAGGATCTGAAACAGACCTCTGAAGATTATTAGAAGGGGATTATTTCTTTTTTGATAGAATCTTTCCTTTTGATTTTGTATAAAACTTATGCTTTTTTTTAATGCAACTTTTCAAAAATGATACAAACAAAGGAACAGAATAATAGGATTACGATTTACTTCTTGAAATATTTATCATAATTGAAATTCATATTTGTTTATATCGTATTGAAATGAATTATTCATTTCAAGTCATAATTTGTTTTCCGTACTTATTGATGCTGAATTAGTAAGTAGCGTCGTGCAAGAAAAATAACGACCAAGTGACACTCGTAAATCCGAAATTCTGCTTATAAATAAATTAACAAGCAATTAATGACCAGAAATTATTATGGAACTTATTTTTTATCTGTTATTTTGCTAATTAATTTGTATTCTTTGTCCTCAGTTATTTTCAGAATTAGTTATATTTATTTTATGGTTTTTAATTTAAAAATTATTTTAAATGGTAATTGTTTCCTCAAATATGGCATCAGTTTCTGATGTAGATATCGATAAGCTTAATTACCACGTTAAATATCGTGATATTTAAGCGAAGGTTTCCTTCATGTGCCGGCATAAAAAGTATTCTAATAAATTTTGCGAACCTCGTAAACTACTTTTATAAAAAAAAATGCTACAAAAATTATCTTACATTTCATTCCAAAATAAAAAAATACACCCATATTAAAATATCAATTAAGTAAGAAAAGTAAACGACTATTCACGCATTTTTTTATTTTAGTTTTCCAACTTAGCTTCAAATAAACTATAAATGAACTTGAAGTTACAAGCAAGTATTATTCGTGATATAATTACTTTGAAAAATTTTTAATGTAACGATAGTACAGACTTTAACGTTAACCCACTGAAAAGGATAATTTGCCTTTAATGATTACGCCTTCCATTAAATATCTAAATAATAGTTTTTTCAAATAAGCCTCTATTATTTAATATGGTGGCTAAATAGATGATTCGTTTCAACATGTTTTGAAAAATTTTGTTTTTTTTTAAAATTTATGTTTTCTCATGCAATAAGAAATAAATACTATTTTTGTCTCATTTTAACTTTTAAATATAACTTTGTTATTCTTGTTAGTGAATATATACCATTCTTCATGACATTTTCCCACATTTTAACTTTTTAGTCATGTCATTTATCATAAAAATTGAGATATATATTAAATGGTAAAACTCTTGTTTTGCTGTTCTCTGCTCTATAAAAGGAATACGTGAAAGAGCGAACGCATGTGTAAGGAATACAGTTTTTGAGGTAACCCGTTCTTAGTCCTTTATTTATTTAGTAAATTTCAAATTTTATTTTATTTTCACCTAACATTTATAAGGTATATTTTTTTTAAACCGAAAGTTGTAATTTATTGCACTTTAACTGCAGTTTAAACCTTAAATGTTTTAAAACATTTCCCCTTCATCTCATTAACTCATTACATAGATTTTCATTTGGCTTTTTTTAAGGATGGACCTATAGAAAATTAAAATATTACAAACAATAATAATTTTGATACATAATTTAAATGCATATTTTAGATCCATATAACAACAATAGGCAATTTTTTGGCAACATGTTTTCTGCTGCTTCCTTCATTTAAAATTTTAATTAGCTATGAATATCTTTTTANTATATAAATAAATAAAATGTTTATGGAAAATAAAGAAATTATTTCAATCAAAATTTATTTAATAAGTTAGGTATTTATATTTAATCATAAAATATTTAAGGTAGATTTTGGTCTACTAATCACCAACGTTTATCTTAATTCTATATTCTTTAATGTTTCATAATGACTAGAGAAAAGATTCGTATTTTTTTTGAAATTTCAGAATTTTCTTTTTGTCAAATTTTGAAAAATTACAGTGTATAATAATCAATTTAAAATACATTAGTGAATTGATAAAATTTTGATGAAATAAAGTATAGTTTAAATACCTAACTATTAAAGAGGCGTATTATATTATATTAGTGAAACGTTAATTAATAGCAATAGGGTTTGAAAAAAATCATACCCATTTGAATGGGTAAAAACTTTTTCACATTATTGTTTTACACTATTGTAATTCACATAACATTTATTATGAAGCAATCATATTTTTTTTCTCACTGTTAAATACGAAGTTAATTAGACCAAATTTCTGCAAAACGTATAAGAATTTCGCTTATTTCTATTAAATTCCAAACTGCTTATATATTATCTATATTGCAAAAAAAAATTCTGCCTGTTTATTTCAGTTATTTTTCTTGATTTTAATTATACATTCGGTCAATTATTTTGAAAATTATCCAGATGCTATCATTTTATTAGCTTAGTAACTATTAAAATAAATTTTAAAAATTAAGTAAATAAAAAACATTGTTTTCTTAATTCTAAGCAAATAAGATTAACGCAACATTATAAGACTGGTTTGTCAAGTATAAAATATAAATCAAAAATATTTGTAATTAGTGCACACAAAATCTAACAAAACTTTTATTTCAAAAATTTATTTCATAACTTTTGACAGCATGGAGCTATAAGCGAGCAAAAACTAATCAAATGTTTACTTTATTTCTTGATGGTTATGACAGTGAACAACTGTTTTAATAAAAGTTTATGTTTATTTACAGATGGTTTTTACCATTATTTTAAGTTTTCAAAAATACGAAAATATAAATTATTTAAAAAAAATGATGTCAAATTGCAAAAAGAAAACCTACTATGTAGAAAAATACCTTCATAATAAACAAATTATTTTCTAAGCAAAGTTAGTGTGCTTAGTAGAACCACTTTAATTTAATATTTTTTCTTGTTATTTTTAGCACTGCACGTACAACAGAAGTTCTGCTGTTTTTCGAAAAATAAAACAATAAACTAGACGTAACTCACAAGTATAAAATTAAATAATTAAATCCGCAATATTTATTTCTTAGAAAAATATGTAATATAGACTTAGCTTATGTATATAAAATATCTCCGTTTAATTATTTTATCAGTTCTAGAGGCATATAGATTATTTTACAAAACAAGAACACTTAGAAAATAAATATTAACGTATGCAAGATCATCATTATTATTATATTATATGTCAGTAAAAGCAGGTCACAAAAAGTAAATTATTTGTAGAAAATATTTCTGAGTAAATAAATTTATTTTAATTAGTATTTAATCATTTCTGTAGGTATATAATATGTTTTGCAAAATAAGTACATTTTATCATTTCTATCATTGCAACATTATACAAAATCATAATTAATTATATTTTAGGGAAACATGCAACATAAACATTACATGTTTAAATTTAATTTGAATTGTATTTAATTTAATAAATTTTTATATCAATTACAGACATCCAAATAATATTAGTTTTTTTGTTCAATTGATAACGTGATTTAAAGTTGACCCCTTGTAAATTTAATTGTATAGTAAACTTTGTAAAATTTGCCATTGATTATATTTTACAAAGACATAAAATTTAAAAAAAATTTGATGTCAAATATTTATATGATTTCTTATATAATAGAACCCTCAATTCTTACCTTAAAAGAGTCTAAGCAAAAGTTCTTGAGAGAAGAGGAGAAGCTTGACTAAATGGCGGAAGAGTCTGTTGCTGATGGTGTTACTGTTTGATATAATTGGTGAAACTCTGATGCATATCAAGATTTTTTGAAGAGATTTTGAATGAATTCATTGTCTTTCTTCTTTCTCGTGCATCTTCTTCTTAGTGAGTGTTTAAGAAAGGTAATCATCATGTTTTGCTTTTTTAAGATCTATATGTGATGCCTTTCTCAGCAGCTATCACAGTTAATGTTGCTGTTGAATAATGTTTTTCAAAGCATTTGGACGGGTTATGTACATTCACCGAGTTTTTATGGAATAGTCATGATTTTTTTAGAAGCTGAAAAGCTAATTACCGTCTGCTTTGCTAGTTCTTAATTGATAGAGAAAAATGTTGAGGTGTGCACTGATATAAGTTACTATTGAAAAATTTAATGAGAAATTCAGATTTTGAGCACATCTCTTTGGATTTCAGTTCTCTAAAGACCTCTAATCGACAGCGATATTGTCTTTACAATTTATTTTCGAAATTATTTGACTAAAATAACAACTATTTAAGAACATAGTTTTCTTTTTTAATGAAAAATTTAATTTAGAATTCATAAGGTGAAAATCTATTTCAGTACATATGTTCCTGAATTATCGTGATGTTTAATCACAATTCTGTATAATTTTTAATTTATTATTAAGTATACTTTTAATATGCAGTTACATTTTTTAAAAGCTTTTTTCTTAAGATTTGCTAAATAAATAAAAACTTTTATCGCAAGTTTGCCTTTAATGCTTATTTACTTTAGTTGCTATTTTGTCAACTAATTTCCAAATTTCAACATAGTTTCAAAAATAAATAAACAACTCTTAATCAACTCTAACTCTTCAATCAACAAAATTAATTAAATTAATTATAAGTTAATTATGTATTTATGTATATCTTCACACACTATTTCTGAATGCAAACATCTAGGTGTTTTGAGAAATTTATTACTTAAATTTATATTATAATTACAAAAACTCAAATCAAAGGTGATTTATCAATATAAATATTACTAAAAATAATTACAATACAATCTGATATATTTTATAAAAATATAATAATAATTGTTGTTAATAAAACAAGGATCTTTAAAGTTAATTTAAAATTTCAACCAGCTTATAATTTAACATTAGTACCTTTTTTCTTTCGAATTATCTATTTTTAATTTTGTAATCGTTATTTATTCACTATTGCATTTTGTAAATAGTTTTTCTATTTTTATGGACTCCCAATGATTTTTAAGTACAAAAATATTTGTGCTTGCAAACATTATTGATAGTTATCGATTTTTGATTGATTGTTATTGATTTATGATTGAATGTTATTGATTTATTGTTGATTGCAATATTTTTGCATTAAATTTTTTTTATTACTTTCGGATCGTTCAAATATTTTGTAAGTATGTTATAGGCAATTTCGCTCAATATAAACCACAAACCCTCTCCCATTCTTAAGTAAGTAAGTCACAATAAGTAAGTCCCCATAGAAAGCCCCCTTTACGTCCCCTTGTTTTTGCTTTAATTTTTACTTTTATTGTCGTAATATAATTTTAGGATTGAAGTCAAATAAATGATGAAGCTTTGTCGAAACAAAATTTTTGCTTCAATTCTTTTTTTGAAAAAAATTATAAATATAAAATTCTATCATTATATCCATTCATTTATATCATATTGATTAGGAATTTTTTTCCATATTTTTCTTTAACGAAACTAATCGTTTATTTCAAATTAAAAAAATTTCTAAGTGTAATTTTCTATAAATTGTTCTAAGTGAATTAATTTTTTGTTTTAATTCTTTTAGCAATTAAAAAAAATTTAGATAGTGGGAATTTTATCTCTTACGTAAACATTATTTATACCCCTATTTCAAAAACATGAATTTGAAGTTAATGAGTGCATCTAACTTATGGCTTTGTATGGGTGTAACCTTAATAAAATAATAACATTGATAGGCTAACCAAATGTATGACGATTGCAAATATTTTTAATTATTCAAGATATAAAATTAATGTTTCGTTATACTGGTACAATCACCTTTGAAAATTTAAAGTGTGAAGTATTAAAATTAACAACCAAATTATTACCTTATTAGTAAAATAATAGTTATTGGTTCTGAAATAAGAATGACAAATAGTATTTTAACTTTATAAATGACTATAAACCTAAAATATTCCCTTGTAATAAATTATATATTTATAAAAGTTATATTAAAATCAAACTAATTCACGAACTCTGAAACGAGCATACTAAGGATTTAAATTAGCTAACATAATCATGAAATAAGCATACTGTTACGTAACATTTAGTTTTTGTTGAATGACATAAAATTGTAAAATATTTTTAAGCAAATAATTTGTAGAAAACATAATACACAAGAAAATACACATTAGGAAAAAACTGTTATACCTATATAAAACTTGATTTCACATAATATCGAGTCTTATACGCACTGCTACAGCTGCTTAAAACTTGATATTACATTTCAATATTTATAACGGGAAAACAATTTTGGGTACACTGTTAGAAAAACTGGTTTACGGAATAATTTATCAAAATAACTCTAACTCGAACCATAATGTAATCTAACATTCTTTCGTAATTTTAACAAAAGGCCGTATTCAACTGTGTTAATTTTCAAATTACGAAAATTTATCTTATAAGCAACTTGTAAACAGGTGAAATTTCACATTTTCTTCTTATTAAAATTATTCATTGTTTCAAATTGCATTAAATTTTAACAAAATTATGGTTCGAGTTTCTACCAAGCTTTTTAACAGTGTAGAAGGATGAAACAAGTCTCACTCTCATGTCTCATTACATTCACGATCTCATTATATACATAATTGTGCTTTTAACAACAATTGTTACAGCATACAATTTAATTTGAGATAACTTTCCCAGTTTAAGCTCGATTACAACAATTCGGAATTTAAACTAACGAATAATTTTAACAAACCATTGAAAGAAATTTTTGATAAATTATATTTTGGACATTTTAATTTAATTGGATAGTAGTCATGAGTATAAGTGCCTTACTCGCGTCTACTATCCAGATTAAAAAGAATAAATTATAATTTAATTTCTCTCACTACTTAATTATTTACAGTCTTTAATTGTTTATGTAACTTAATCACTTTTATATATCACAGAAAGTTTATAAACATCAGCTCATACATAAGCACCATTAGGAACAGTTCTCAGTGACAGATTATGAACAAAAAACTACTTCTACTGAGGTTAATATTGGAAAATCTAAGATAAGGAAGCAGAAGCATCTATTTGACAGACATCAAAATTAGAAAATAAATCGAAATGTATACACATTCTAACATCTAAATATGTAGAAAAATTAAATGAAAATAATAACATTTTGCAAGCTCAGGAGGAACACATCAAGTACAAGATATGCATTTTTTTTAAAGTTTTTAGGAACACTTTCAACGTATGCACTCCAACATGAAAAAAATAAAATAAATGCTGAGTGTTGAAACTTAAGCAAAATGAGTAGAAAATCAAAGTTTTTCAAAAGTATATGACACTCACCCATTAGAACGAAATCGAATAGCAAAGCAGAAAAGGGAGAGAGTGTTATGGAAGACCTTACCATACCAGCAATACGGAAAAGGAAGTTGAGGTGAAAGCGAATTGATACGGAAGATCATACTGAGAAGATGAAGGAGAATAAAAAGGAGAGGCTAGGAAGAATACTGCTAGGAGTGCGCCGCCGAGAGTGCTGCGTGCTCCTGAGCCTCCGTGTTTTAAAGACTTTTCTAGCCAATAGAAAGAGACACGCATTGCGCAGACGCCACTGGAACCGCCCCAGCATTAAGTAAGAGGTTGAACAAGACATCTGCCAATCAGAAATGACTTCTTTCACTTGCCTTGGCTTACGTATTTTGAGAGTAAGTCCATGGGAAATATTTTGGCGGAATATCGCTTTTTTTAGACTTTAAAGAAGTTTTAAAAATGCTTGAAAAATAAAAATAGGAAAATTTTTCGTCAGGTATAACTTAATTTTGAAATATAATGCACATATAATTCTAGTTGAGCAGATTTCCTTTTCAGAATAAAATTTTATAGTTAATAAAAACTAGAAAAAAATAAATTTGGTTACTTATATATTATTTAAAACAAAAATTACTGATATTATTTATTAGTTTTGGCAAATACGCATTCATATATTAAATATGTAAGTTATAGTTAATCTATAACTATTAATAACTATATCTATAACTATATAAACTAATCTATAACTATATAAACTATTAATCTGCATAAAGCATTTAATAAAAAGTTAAAAAAATTGTTTTAATTAATAAAATGAAAGATTTGGTTTAACTTAAATATAAAATCCTTCAAATTTGAGACATTTTTATAATTGATAAAGAATGAAAATTATTTTTTCTCTATAATTTAGTAAAGTGTGGATTTCTGTCTCACATGTGATGTTTTAAACATGATTTTATTTCTAGTATTTACCCTTATCTAATTAGTTAAGAATTTTGTTGGATTTTCATTAAAACTAATTTATAAACTTACATGCATAATAAAATGCATCTTAAATGTAACTTATTGAATATATGATACATTAAGAACTAAAATAAAAGCATTTGAATTTTGCAATTATTGTTCTTATTAAAGATTGTTGGATTTGTTAACATTTAAACATTTCAGTAAACTAGAAATACTTTTGAATAAATTTTCTTTCAATAAATCTATTCGAAACAAACTGAAAAATTTAATTATACTTCTGCCAAAAAATATTACAAAATAATGTTTTTAATTTGTTTATAAACAGTTGCTTTTTTATTTTATTATGACTTACTTTTAAGTAGCTTACACTATTAATTCATTACAAGAAATTAAACTTAAAGTACAGCTTAATATAATATATAATCTTTTTTATTTTTATTCAATATTCAATCCCTTCATATACATGAAAGGTGTACAAAACGATTTCACTAATATATTTAATCAAAAATATTATAATTTTAAAATTTCCCCATAATTTTAAAAATTTTTAAGCAATTTTCCAAAAAATGATTGTTGCAACACTAAGAAAATCTTTTTAAAGCGAGGAAATTGTATGTTTGGCTTATTTTAGGATCGTACTTTCAAAATGTGATTAAGTTTTACTTTTAATTGCAATTTTTTTACTAAAAATTACAATATAAAAAGTTTTTAAATAGTTTCGAAAAATCATTTTTGGATAAAATCTACAGGTTTGGCGAATTTGCAAACACGCCAATGTCTCTTTTTCAAAAAGCATCTTATTTTGGCAACCCAAGAATTTTCCGGGGAAAGGAGCAGGACTTAGAAATAGGAGGGGATGGGTAATCTTTTCCATCCCAAAGATATGAGCGCATAATAGATAGCTGTGGGTCACCACCACAGGTTGGGCCATCGGGTGTAAAATACTCAACAAATGGGCAACAAGTGCGCGCGACCCGAGAGGGGGTGGTCCCGTTCAAGAATTGTTTGAATCTTGTGCAAGCATGAAACTACTAACATTCGAGAAGTTATCGTGGCCGAGGACAATTTTTCTGCATTTGAGTTGAAAACACAAATGAATATGAATCGAAATCTAAGTAGCGTTGAACTTTTTTAAAGATAGTGGGAATAATATCTTAGCGTCTCAAAAATATTTGCTTAAAAGCTTTTTTGTAATTTGAAGTTCGGACAATTTCTTTATTTGTAATACAACGATAACTGAATTAATTTATTTAATTCACAAAAATTTATTGAGACTAGACAGAAAATTCACTTTGAAAAATACGTGCGTCATGAGAATATTTTTCAAGGAAGGAAAAAAATTTCCAAGAAATAATCGCTGCAATTTTTTAAATTAGTATAATATTTAGCTTTGATGAATTAAGTATTAATTTTTTTTAAGGAATTAGTGCTTAAATGCTTTTAATAAGTTAAGTACTTAGAGGGAAATGAATTTAGAATATAACGACTAAATTTATGTTATTACTTAGAATGTTTTTATAAGAGTTTATAAAATAATGATCAAACATATTATGGAGAACAATTGAATGCATACATTTTAGAGAATGATTAATTTATAAAAACTCGTTTTTTTAAATATGCACATTCTTCATAATTCTGTCATTTAAAAATAACAAAGATATTAAGTAAATGTTATAGATTATAATGAGTAACAAATTATAATAACAACTTATAATTATAAAAACAACAAATTATAATAAGTAAATGTTTATAGATTTAAAAGCTGAGTCAGTAATAAATTTTAATTTAATGAATAACCATCTCACTTATGAATTTATGCAATTATGATTATTATGATATTGATATTTAAAATCATAATAACATAAGTCGAAAAATAGTTTGCAGCATGCAGTATATCTTGAAGGCACACAAACTCTCTTTGACAATGTTCAAAATATATGAATTAAAGCCAGCTTTACCACCTTAAGAGAAGCATTTTATAGTAAAATAATTCATATTGCAGACTGATAAGTGAAATAGCATTAGACACATTTGTTTACTGAGACAACTTAGAAGAAAAAAAAGAAATCTTAAGTAGCAAAAAATGACTCCAAAACAGCTGTATTTAATCCTTTTGGCGCCATTAGATAACGAAATCTTTGTTATTTTGAGTAAATCTCCTAAAAAGAGAAGATATGTTTTTATTTAATATTTTTTATTTTATTGTTGAATCTGAAAACAGTGGTAGATTTAATTTTGTTGCAGTTTGTTTATTATAGCATTGTAAAAAAATCAGAATCACTTTACTATTTAAAGTACCGGAGCTTTGGTTGCTATTGGAGCTTGGAGCTATCGGAGCCGCAAAATCCATTTTTACCGTAGAGCATTATACCTTAATTTTTACAGTATACTTTTTAGTTAGTGATTCAGTGATTTTACGGTAATATTTGTCATAAAAATTACGATTTATCAGATTTCCCTTTGTTCCTTAACAAGTTCCGGCAAAAATGGATCTAATGTAAAGTGACCACATTTTTATTGAGACAAAGCGGGACAAATGGGATGAAATGAGAATTACAATTTTGTCAAACTTTCAACACGCACAATATATATACATATAAAAATACGAATAAATGCTTGCAAAAATAATTTCAACATCAACTGGAAGTAAGTCAGATGCTGTTCGAATAGTATAGGTATAGAATGTGCGCTGCACAACCTACTCCAATATTTTTTTGCTTCAAATGTTCGTTAATTTTCGTAAAAACGTTATTGATGCCTCTTCTAGCTTTTCCACCAAAATTTACGTTAGTATTATCAGCACAATGGACAATAATTTTATTGTTTAAATTATTCTTTTTTAAAATAGTACTTATTAAATCAAAAATTATTTGTGAAGTTTCATCAGGCAATGAAACAAAATCTAATATTCTAATTTTAATTCCTGTTTCTGGATCAAAAAATCTAACACCTGTGGGAAATAATTTTAAATCTTTGTGGTTGGAAGCATCAGAATATATGGATATAAATGCGCATTTTTCTAATTCTTTCTGCAATTGTGAAAACGAATATGGTGAAAAAACATTACAAATAATTGCTTCGGTTTTTGTCCTTGCACATGCATATTTTTTGTCGTATAATGTTTTGATCACTTGCGACGTACAATCCATTGATCTGAAACTTTGATTGTGGTTTATGGTGCGGAAAGCAAATAGCCCTTCCGCTAATGCTAGCTGTTTTTCCGTGTTGCTAAAGCTAGCACTGCGAAAAAACTGTTCCATTTTAGATGAGGAAGCGGCATTATTAAAAAATCTTTTGTGCCTCTTTGTCGCTAGATGTTTAGTAATATCGTTTTTTCCACCATGTGAGACCGAAAATTCAGCATTGCGTTTATCACACCGTACCATATAGTCTATTTTGGTACTTTTAATAAATGGAAATTCTCTGCTTAGCTCTTCATTAAATTTGCATCCTCTTTTTTTACTCATCTTTTATTTTGTGGGTAAATACTAGAAATAAATAAAAAAATTATTACAAAGGCTAAAAAAGAGTATTAAATTTTACCTTATTGACCGTTACTTTGTGGCGACTATTGCTCAACCTTTGTCAATCAAATAATGAGTCAAACCGAACGTCAAATTGAAAACAACAAACCGCACTGTCTAACGGCAGTCCGCACTTATCTGAATTAAGCCGAGACGTAAAGACAATGATCGCACACCACCGAGTAAATCTAACTTGGTACATTGCCTAATTTAGTTTACTCTGCACGCATTTTATGTGTTTTTTATGTATTTTTTATTTCTTTATATTCACCATAATACTTAATAAATAATAGGAATATATTTTTACAGTACATTTAAAATAAGAAATGCAGATATTTTCTAAAAAGCGGGACATTTTTAAAAATCGGCGGGACGCGGGACAGTCCACCAAAAAGCGGGACTGTCCCGCCAAAATCGGGACGTGTGGTCACTTTAATCTAATGGTAAAATGCATCTGCACCTTGAGTGCAATGATGATAATAAATAATTATTGGTTTATTTATAATCATATAGCTATAGAATAGCTATACAAGCAACAGTTTTCAGATGATTAAGTAAACCATGATAATATACTTTCGTTTTCAAAATCATACGTACATTTGGAGAGCTACGTAAAAATGTTTAATTTAGTTTTAATTTGGTTTATCGAGAATTCTGGTGCGTATGGTGAAGTTATTTAATAAATTTTAAATAAAATAAAGACTTAATCATCTGTTGGCTTCATACCTAAAACGAAGAAAAAGAAAGTAATTCTTCAACAAGAAGGGAAAGGATTACCACTCAATCATGCTAACCCAATACACGTTTTTAATCTGAAAACAAATGCAGATTTCTATTCTATAAATGAACTGTAAATGATTTTATTACCAATTCAAAATTTATATATCAATTGTTCTCAATACATAATTCACAAATATTATCCTTATACATTTGAAGATTAAATACTTTTTTGAATGACTCGAAAAATGATCTAGCCAGTGATTTTCTGCAATTTTGAAGAGCATTTTTAAAATGACAATATTTATTTCTTCAAAACATATATTCAGCCATGATTGTATTTAGCATGTTCTTGGCATTCAATTTTACATATCGAAGTAAATTGAAAACGAAATTTCTCAATTGAAGAGAAGAAAAGAAAAATCTATTAAAAATCTGTGGATAAAAACATATTTCTTGTACTTTACAGTGTTTTAAATATTATATAATATTTAAAGCATGGGTCCTCCTCAGCACTTTATATGTTAATTCACTCTATGAAATAAAAAGGGCTCCTGTGAAAGTAGAAACGAGCAAAAAACTTGTCATCCACAGATTTGCACAATTATTTAGTTTTTAACAAAAGTGGACGGTAAAAATTGTTTTTAGTTTCTTTTCCTTCTCCCCACCTTTTACTGAAAACACTTTGTAGTTGTCAATCGTTTTTTTTTACATGGCAATCTTGCTAATCAATTTCAAAGCTTCAATTACCTCTCCCCTCTTTTATCCTAGTTTTTGCTTACATTCAAAAGTATTTACGACTGAACCGCACATTTGAGCTTGATTAAAGTTGAAGTATGTCACCAAATGTTAAATGAAATGAAATGAATTTCAATGAAATGTGTTTGTAATTACGTACACATCTTGAAGTTTTCGAGTCCATTATCCTTTATATTTTAAAAAAAAGTTTTCCAAATTACTCTCCTTTCATTTATAATCCGATCTAAAATTGAGTTCAATATATATTGAAAAAAAAAATGAAAATTTGAGTTATATTTCTATTTACTACAAAGCTTTATTCAACGACTTCTAATTTTTTAGAATTTCAGATGATAAGTACTTGAAAATAAAATTAAAAGGTTTTTCCATGCAATTATCAAATTTAGCACCATCTGTTCAAAAAGTTTTCATCTTTAACAAAATTTTTAATTTAAAATATTCAATCTACTTTTTAATATCTTTTAAATTGAAATTTTAATTGAAAACGAACAAGTAGCGTATATTGATTTATTAACACCACTGATTTTGAATTAAATGTTTGTGAAAAATATAGTTTTAATTTTATTGTATCATTTTTTTAACAATATTCGGTCAAAAGTTATAATGATTATGTTCAATCTTTTTAATATTTAAGTTCCTATCATTATGCTTTTAAAAATTTATATACTAAGATGACTTTAAATAGTAAGATAAAACTCAAAGCAGTTTGAAAAATTTTAAAGACGGAAATTAAACTCGTCAATCATAAGTATTTGTATATTATGGAACTAAAATAAAACACTATTAAAATTCATTTAGTTTCACAGTGGATTTAGTTATGAACTGTGGAAACTAATGCATAAACTGCATATATATTTCATTAAAATGAAATAAGATGAAACTAGTTTATATATTAGAAATTACATTTGTAACTTAATACATGTCAGCAACAATGTACCCTAGCTATACATATAATACAAAGCTGAAATAACATATATTTGATTATCAGAAAATGACTTGAATTAAAATAATGGTATTCAATATTTTTTTAACTCTCATATACTAGATAGATTTTTTATGAAATGAAAGGATGGCATCCTGGGAATGAAGTGTAATATTTTTAGTTGCACTGTCTTTATCTTTTTCACCGCAAATTTTTTTTAATGAAAGCAAACCTACAATTTTTAGGAATCAAATGATTTAAAATTAGAATAAAATCTTTTTATTTTCAATTACTTTATCTTTTGCTTTGTTGTTTATAAAAGTTTTTTTGAATATAATTTATTTTACGGAATTTCAAATAAGTACCTGAATATAAAAGCTGCAAATGAATTTTTAAAACGAATTGTAAAATCTAAACATTGATAGAAAAGAGAATGCATTTTGTCTTCGTGAAAACTTGGAGGGATTACTGACAGTATATTGACTTCTTTTACTTCGAATTACTCGTATAGTAACGTTTGGAACAATTTAAGAGATATTACCTTCAACGAAGTTGCTTGAAAGCTGTATTTAAGTACGATTTGCTTTTAGCGTAAACGTGCAAAATATATAGTGCAAAAAAGAAAAAAAAAATTAAAAAGAAACGAACCATTCTGAATAATTTTCGTTTACACTCAACTAACTTAACTTCACCTTCTAGGACTCAATCTTAATGGTTCGAGGGATGATCGTATTAATGCTAATTAATACGGGGAGACGATATTTTAAGTTACGAAATCAGGCACAAAAACATATTTTCTGTGTATAAATATAGCTTTTTTTCAATGGATTCGGATTTCTGACCCCCAAAGTATAGGTGATAACCACAAAAGGGGAAATGTGGTCAAAATAGTTTGATCAGGAGAGCTCTCCATAGCTTGGATCCCTTAATATTAATTTTACTTTTTGAATATTTATTACTATATCTGGAAAACTTTCTAGGCGAATTGAAATTTTTTTCCACACAATTAGAAATTTTGGTTATCAAAAAAAAAAAAAAAAACTCTGTGCAAAATATAACTTTTATAAAGTATTTATTAATTTTTAATGTTTTATTTCCTAATAGTCGAAAAAATTTTAAATTGTAAGACATAAAATATTTTGCGTCATTTAAAAGAATATAATTTTATATGGTAAAGTAATATAATTTTATATGGTAACTGATTTAGTATGTTATATGGACAAAATCAGTCGAATATTCTCCTAATAGTGCCTAGGAAATCAAATTTTAAGTATCTGACTTTTTTTGAAATTCAATTTCTCAGGATCTCAGGAACTATTCAACCGATTTCGCCAAATGTTTGATATTTTGTCATGCAAAATTATTTTCTTTAAATTGTCACCAAAAATTGCATACCTTTACTATTCAAAACTTTTTCGATAATGGTAAAGTAAAATAAAGTAATAAAAAGTAATAAATACTTACTTAAAGTTATTTTTCGCATAAAATAACTTCAATGTTACTAAGTTATTTTTTGCCGGATAACTGAATTTTATAATTGTGTATAAAAAATTTTCAATTCCCTTAGATAGTTTTCGAGGTATAGCGAAATATGCAAAAAGTAATAATAACATTAAGAGGTCCTAATTTCGGAGCGCTTTCCTGATCTAACTATTTGGACCATATTTCACAGATTACCTACATCCCTATAATTTCGGGATCAGAAATCCGAGAAAAGGTAAAGTACGTTTTTGTGTTTGATTTCTTAACTCAATATATCGTCTGCACTTACTTTTTAACATATTTGAAGTCCCCTTTCGAACCATTAAGAATGAGTTTCAGAACGTGAAGATTATATCTTTGGATCAAAAGTAATTCAGGGTTGACCGTTTTTTTAGCGCACTTTACATAAAAAGTTTTATTTCTCTCAAACATGTGTTTTTTGGTGAAATATATACTTTCGTTGTTTCAGTTTAAGTTTTTGTTCATAGCCTCAATATGTGTAACACTCCTCATTGCAATGTTGCTTATTTCGGGGTAATAGAAAAAGAAAAGTGAACATATTTAAGGAAACCTTCAACCGACTCACCTCTAGCTATGAGGTATATCAGTATACTATAAAGAAATTCTTAAAAATACAAGTCACAATTTCATCATCCTGTTTTATTTTGCAATGAAAAAAGATTAAACATAATCCCCAATCACAAAGACCTCAAGAAAAAAAAATTCTGCGAAAGTGATTAAGTATTCAAACCCAAAATGTTTTATAGTATTTCTATATCAGCTTTTCTGGTATGCAGCAAGTATTTACGTTTATCATTTCTTTGAAACGAAATATCGAAGACACATGTAAACTGTTCGAAGATATAATGAAAATAACAAAAAAAGGTTTCTGCCATATTCACCTTATGCGAGTGCAATTTTTATACTGGCTCGAACTTCAAAAATACCAATCATAGAAGTGATATTATTTTCTTTTTATTCTTATTATAGTTAAGATGAAATGAATTATCTAAAATTATTCCGTATTCGTACATAAGGTGAAAATATTTTACACCATTGGAGGACATTCTGAACCACATTTAACTCTGCTCGGAGCCTGCGAACACTATTGCTGGTATTTTGTGTTTCTATCTACCATCATTTCAAACTTTTCTGGGATATAACTTGTATTGTTTTTATTAATTTTTAACTGATTGTTTTGATTCTTAACTTGTTCTGCTTTTTCAACTTTTATACCGAATTTTAACTTCTAATATTTTATTACTGTTTTACATGCTTCTGTAAAGTTTTAACATTTATTGGTTTTTGAGTGATTTTGTTTTTTAATCCTTTTACTACTTTACTATTTTAATTGGTTTACACTTGCTTAGTGGGATTGTATTGATCATTATTTTATATATTCTGATTTTTATACTCGCTGTTGATGTAACTTTTAGAGATTTACGTGTTTTTAATGCATGTTTTGTGTATGAATCTACTCTCGTATGCCCTTAAATAGGGCGGGTCGAGATGCAAATAAACTCATAAGGTGAAAGAATTGAACTTTGATATAGGTTAAACCAACCAGTGAAGGAACACTACCAAGTGAAGGAACATTTCATATATATTGATTAAAAATAAGAATTTTAAAGTTTTTCTTTAGATTGATTGGTAACAATAGCTTACTGCCAAACAATAGGAAGTCATCTAGCAATGTTTTGGATTACCTGGTCAAATAGACTTCTCTGGAAAAATTTTTGAATTTGTTATTATCTCTGCAACACCTTGTTTCTTTGAAAAAATTATAAGGTGAGTGTTTGTATTTATATGTTTGAAGTGGAATTAATTGCATGTAATAGTTTTATTTTTCTCACTGTGAAAAAGAGAATTCAAAATATAGTTATTGAAGTTACGTTTTATTTTTTTTAAGCATCATAGCATAATAAAGTACTGAGATAAGGGGGTGTTTATTCACTGGATCACCAAACGATGAAAAACCAGTGAAGGAACAAGTGTTCCTTTACTGGTTTTTTTTCTAAGTTAATGAAAATAAAAGATAAACTTTAATTTTCTTGTACCTTTAGTGATGTTCCGCATCAAAAGTATGTTAAAAATACGAAAAACAACTTCTAACCAGTGAGGGAACAGGCATGTTCCTTTACTGGGCATAGATTTCCCAGTGAATGAACAGTATGTGTTAATATGTTGACACTTTAATTTTCAATTCATGATTACAAAAAAAAGTTAACATTTTCCAAGTATTTATATGTTATAATTTCAAGAATAGGCTTGTTTTTAAATATTTGTATGGCTTATAAATTCATAAAGAGCATTAAAAAATAACCAAAATTAAGTGTTCCTTTACTGGGTGTTCATTCACTGGTAAGAGCTGTTCCTTCACTTGGTCTTCTTACTACTTGTTATTTGAACCTCCAAAACTTTAAAACAATATTATGTAAGTTCTCTACAATTTTTTTACATAATTTGCAATTAGTAACAAATATGTTGACACTGTCATTTAACTAAAATTACGAATTTTTAAATTAATATGATTTTTTAAAAGGCAAGCGAAGCTTAAGTGTTCCTTCACAGGTTAGTTTACCCTACAAGGGATTAAATTTTAGAGCAATCAATTACTGCAATTTCTTAACTGAACATATAAAAATTATACTAAATTAAGAGAGATCAAATCTTTTAATGAATTGTTTAAAAATCAGAAACCATTCAGAAAAATCAGAAAAAAATCAGAAGTCATTTTCAATATTAAAATCATATCGTAGTTGAATTCCGCAGTCAAGGAAAATAAAAACGATGCAAAAGGGGGTAAACAATCAAACATATTCCATTCTCCGAGGTACCTTAATGGAAATACGAACGTACTCATCTCAAAGGCGTGAAACGTTATTTGTCACAATTCATTGGGGAAGACGGGAGTTATATGTACTTTTTTTAGGGTGGTTGAGGCTTCGGGGAAGGGTTCTCGATGACTAATGGTGATAAATTGCTTCGGGGTCGGGAGTAAGTATACCGTTGCGCAACCATAAATTGAGGGAAATGGGAAATACGAAACACAGATGATTCCGCGGTATTCCAGTGCTGTTTTTTTATAAGTGAAATAGAGCTAACATATTTTTAATCGTCAAATACTTTTGTAGCATAAATGTTTTCCATTCTATAGATAATAATAACCATTTATTTTTCCATGGTATAAATACTAGCAAAGAAATAAGACGAAGAAAAATTAGCAAAAATTGAAAAAATATGACAATCAAGGGGCTTTGAACTGTCACAAAAAATGCAAAACTCTTTCTATCGAGAAAGCTAAGACAAAAGTCAAAAAGGCTTTCTCTGTTCCCCCAAAAGTTTTGCCCCGGTCCAGAAAAAGACTACAAAAATACTAGAATAAATAGTGAAATATGTAATACAATGCAGTTTAAATTACTGAAGCATAAAATAGTAGAATAAAAAAACAAGACAAACATAGAAGGAAAGTTAGAAAGAAAACTTACTAGTCAAATACAAAATAAAATACGTTTTAAATACAAAAGCTAATACATTCATTAGTATAAAACAAGACAATTACAGAAGGAAAGTAAGAAAGAAACTTACTTTGAATAACAAAAATCCAAATTACTGAAAAATTCACAAACGACTGCAAAACATAAATACAATAGACTGAAAAATGAAAACAAATCCCCCAAAAGTGCGGGGCTTAAATAAGGACAGCAATAAAGAACACTAGCAAACAAATGTACTTCACTGGTAAAAAAGTATGTCCAAAACTAAAAGAATATGGTGAAATGTACCATATTTCTGGCTCTATGGGAACACCACAATGCTCAATAATTTTTATTGAAGTGTTTTGGTATTGTGTCTTGCAAAATTATCGATAACTATGATTTTGGGGTAAATGATAGAATTTGGTAAATGTTGTAAATTTGGTTATTTTAATACACTATAAAAACTCCTTATTCGATTAAATATTTTTTTGCATTTTTTTAATAAATCTGTGTTAATAAAAGCAGAATTCCTCGTTAACTGTTATCATATAAATGTAAAAATTACCAAATGATTAGTTTAAATACAGTATATATTTTGCTTTTGTCACCCAGAATTGTGTTTTTTAAACCATTAATGTCATTATAATACTGTATGATAATTTTACCAGATTTTTTATCTACGTGTTTATATTATCTTGGAGTCTAGTTCTATCTACGCGTTTATATAAGTTGGAGTAGCACTTAAAAAAGTTATTATTTCTAATTATTAGCAAACCAATAAAGTAAATTAAAATTTAAAATGGTGAAATTTCCTTTAATTCACTTTTTTAAACGAGATTTAAGGAAAATTTGTGAAACTAGACAGATTGTAATCTACAGCTTAAATAAGCTATAGGCACATTGTAGTTAATTAAACAAAATAGTTAATAATGACGAAAAGTCCAAACATTTTTATCAGAAAATTCTTTTAGTATACATATTTATTAAATATGTTTATTAATAGATATGTTTAAATCATCATTTTAGCTGTACAGTTTAAAAACTTTTAAGAAATGTAACTAAAGTAATTTTATTTGTTTTTGCTTTCAAACCTAAAAGAAAAAAAATTGCATTTGACTGCTTAAAACAAGTCTTTCAACTTGGCAAAACCTTTTCCATCTAATAGTTAATTATTTAGAACTACTCAATTAAATTCTGCAATTGTCGGTTGATAAAATCATAGCATAACATCCAAACATTTAGATACTTAAATATTTAAATTTTAAGCAGTTCGTTTTATTCATTTATATAATTTTTAACTTTTGTTCTATTTTTAAAAAAATCCTTTCTCCGAATTATAGTGAAGAGAGAATTGTAACATCATCGATAGGCAAATATAATCATTCATTTACAGGTCCTACCGAATTTTCCAAAGTTTAGGATCACCATCGTATGATTATCAAGTATTTATATAAATGTTATTCAAGTTACAAAATTCCTTTTGGTATATTCATTCTAAACTCATTAACTCATTCGATTCATTTAGAAAATCTATAAATTTAAGCAGAAAATTAAAAGTTTTGCAGTAAGTTCAAATATAAAATTAAACTTTTCTGAAAAACGTGGAAGAAGTGGTAGTTACGCAACATGATAAAAATCATTCGAATATCATTTGTTTCATATGAGATTCATCTAGAATATTTGTTTTTTCTAGAAGTTATATTTTTTGAAGCTATAAATTAAAATGATTTTTGAAGTATATGTTTAAAAATTAAAAAAAAAATTATTTTATCGTAATCTCTACAGGGATTAAATTAATTTAAACTGAACACCATTTCTGCGTTAATTATAAAAATAAATTAAAATACACAAGCAATGAAAATAAAAATAATACATTAAAAATGGTAAAGTATACGGTAAAGTGATGTTGTATCATACCGTTTGCTTTTTTAAATTGAGATAAATTAAGAAGACTTATTGAATCTTAACGTGATCTCAGCTCTTATTTTTATTTTTATGTTTCGAATTTTGATAAACAGTTTTAGTTAACGCTAAGATTTTTAAATTGTTTAACCTTCATGTTTCTCTAGATACAATTTTTTTGAAAGAAAAAATTACATTTGTAAGATTATAACCAAAATGATTCTCGATTATTGCAAATTGTTATACAGTTGAAAAAATTTTTATAACTATTTTTAATTGTAATAAAAGACTTAACTGCTAACTTTTTATTGAATGTGCTAACATTTACCCCATATTATAAAGTGTTTGATAGAATTTAAGCTAAATAAAAAATTCTGCTTTTTAATTATATTTCCATAGGTTTTGTTTCTGAAAATAAGAATTTTAGAATTGTATGCTCAATATTTCCTTCAAATATTGCATACACAGTACTTAATGCATAATATCTCATGCATATTTCCTGTATATCTTTACATCACCTCTTCAGAATTTTATTGTAAATATCATAGTAAATCATATCATAATATCATAAATATCATAATAAATATCTTTTCTCAAAACTTTTGTCAATTATTAATCTCCAAATACTTTAAAAACCTTTCATTAATAATTTTATTATTAAAATTTTTGTGTATTTTACAAATTTTATTTTTTATTTTTTACCATCTCTTTTGCTTAGAAGTGTTACTCTTAATTAATTTAAAGCAAAATAAGTATTCATAAAATTTACCTGAAATAAACGAACACGTTAATATTTTTTTCGCTAAAGTGTATTGGCTAGAATCAAATTCTCCATTTTTCTCTCAATTGTCCTGCCCTGCCCTAACAACGAACATTTTTTCTGTAATGGTTCTTAAATCTTGCTGGTCAGATTTCTCTTCCTTTTTAACCTCATTAAAAGAACCACTATCCTTAGCGTTTATAGAACAAAATACGTTTAAACGTAAATTGATACCAATTTCTTCAGAATTTGTAGCTTTTATAGAGTAACTCTAACCAATATTCGTAGTTTTCTTAAAAACTAGCTTTGTTAAAAAGAATATCATAAGTTGGTAACTTGAGAAAAAATGCTAGAATGATTTTACAGTAATTATGTGTGAATCATATGTTATTAGAATTGGGAAAATATTGTTATATTAAATTTAACTAGAAATTTCAATTTTTTTTTAAAAAATATTTATTTTTCAAACCAATGACGGAATATGGAATAAAAATGAGATCTCCTACTCTTTTTTTTTCTATCATCAGGATAAAAAAACTGCATGCATCATTTATGGAAATATATTAAAAAGTTAACTTTTTTAATTAATACTCTGACGGTAAAATTTGTTAAAAATTAAGAGGTTAAAAATCGAGCAATCAAAAATTTATTTTTCAATAGATATTAGAGATATATTCAGCTGCTTCAGTTTTTTAAAAACAACCTTATTCATTATTTTTATAGATCTTTCAAGGTTTTATGTTGATCTATAGAGATAAAAATAGTAATTAAAGCCAAGACGGATTGCTAAATTTTTTCACCTTCTAAAATACTCGGGATAAAGTTACGGTATAAAGTACTGGAACTTTGGATGCATAATCCATAAATATCGTTTTACCATCAAATACATTTTTATTGTAAAAGATTTTACAATAATATTTATTTAATTAGAATGTTTCTTGCGATTTTACGTGTTAATTATTATTGTAAAATTCCGGAACATCAATTATATGTTCCGTACCATGATCAGGAAAAATGATTTTTACGGGGAAAAGTACCAGCAATCTGAGTGTCCGTACTTTTTATCGTATTTTGATCCTGATTTTTTTTACAGGGCAGGTCAAAACTACATTTTGAAATAAGTCTTAAAAAATAAATTTATGACATTGTTAGTAAAAAAAAACATGATTCTGGAAAATGAAACCAAATTACACGATATTTAAATTATTCATTTCATAATTTTTCCGTTCAAACAGTAACATTTTACCGAGAATTCTAGTTTTTAAAATTATGGTTCTTATTACCACACACATGGCAAACAAAGATAAAAAGACAGTTAAGAAAGTTATCCTTGATAGCCAAGAGCGCACATTTAGTAAAAAATACAAAACTAAAAGTACAATTAACCAATTAAGGCTTTTTATACCATACTCTAAAGGTATGAAAAAAGTAACCTAATTTTACCACATTTACCTGATTTTATTACATATTATGAAATATTATTTCATTGCTAATTTTAACAAAATCAATTTCTTTGATAAAAATTATCGAGATATTTTATGTTCCCATACATCCAGCAATACGACAATTGTTACATTTTGGTAGTTCTGTTGATACATTTTGTTCAGAGTGCTCTGTGGTCACAAAACTATTCCGATGGTTTTTGAGTTAAAGTTTCATGCGTTAGGTCAAAATTAATTTCACAACTCTTTTTTTGTCAAAATTTCATAGAAAAATATGTTATGAAATATCAGAAAGACATAAAGACAAAGTATTGTAGTAACTTACTTTCAGAAAAATCGTTACACTGTTCAAATATGTCTTTGGCACTTTGAATTGTTCGCTGAAATTTCAATATTGTTCTGAGTTTTGTCTACGTTGTTGATAATTTAGTTAGCGGCTAAAACCAAAATCATTTAAAATTTCCAAACAAATAGCAAAATTTTATTAAAATTCAAATAGTAAAATGTTTTTTTTATTGTTATTTATGATGAAGCATGCTTACACAAAACAATAAAATGAACATGTAGGTTAAATATAAAAAAATACAATAGTTTAAATTTTTTGAACAAAGTAACTTTTTTTTTCTCAGAACAATTTTTTTAATGCCGGATCAGAACAATATTTCTTAGCGCCCCATGTTCTAATAATTTATCATTAAAATATTTGTTTTCAAAACAAAACACAGGGAATGCTTTTGCATCATAACATTATTATCTTTAAGCCGTTCATTAAGTGAATACGCTACTTAATACGGCACTTTTTATGTGCCACATAATATCTGAATTCTGTAATAGTTAAATATTTTTCAAATATGTTAAATATTTATTTGAAGTAGTATTGTAATTTTGTTGTTAAATGATGTGCATTTTGTTGTTAAATGATGTGCATTGTTCCACATTATGCATGTTTTTCTTCTGTTTAACTCATTTCAGCTTTATAATTTCGAATCCAACTGAACAACAATTGAAAAAGAAACAAACTCGTTTTAGAGGAGAGCTTTTAGAGCGAAATTAACAAGCCTCGAAGCTTATTAAGTCGAGCGAAAGATCATAAAACCGTCGATCATATTTTTGAAAAAGAAAACTCCCTGTCTAAGTTTTAATTGCTTGGCTACAAAAAAAAGTCCTTATGGAATATTTTACAACTTCGATTGCCGTTACTACCTTAATAGTTTTTAAAAAGTCGAATATGGTCCCCTTTTGATAACCTGTTCTAATTCTGAGTTCATATACACTTATTTTTCCACTGTGGCTGAGGACTTTTTGTTCAATTTAGTTTTTTAATGCAAATAAACTTTTTGAAGTATAAGAACCATTATTGTAATTCGAAAGATTAATTTCTGTCATTATTTTGTTTTTTCTAATCGTTCTTTAAAAAAAGGTGAAATTAGTTTTAAAAATGATGCTTATTAAAATTTTAAGATACTTCACTAAGACACTTTATTTTAATTGTAACCGCTTATTATAGAAATGATATATAACTTACATTTTCAAAAAAAGTATTATTAGGTTTGAGTCGTTAGGAATTATTTTTAATATGAAATGAGATAACAACTTTTGAAATGATTTCCAAATATTTGTGTAAAGACATAGTTTGCAGTCTGAATTGAAAAAAAAAAAGAATTAATAGTGAAAAAAGTGATTCACTTTGCATATATAACTTGAGTATAAGATTATTTTCGTGGTTACAAAAAACCCAATTTCCATTAGTTAGGGAATATTTTCAGAGATTGTGTGTAAATATTATTGCATTACTAAGTAAGTTAAAACATGCAATAAATAATTATTATTATTATATAAACTCAACATAATGACATAGCAAAAATATATTATTTTAAGATATAGTGTAAATCAGCTACTCATTTTTAAACGAGTCTTTCATTGTAAAAGTTGTTCATTATTTTTCATATCCAAATATCATATTTTTTAAATATGTATTGTTTTGCCTGATTCCTGATTGCATCTAATTTAGTAATTTTTTTTTTTTTATAAAATGAAGCTGTTACAATAATTGCCTTAAAATTCCATAAATGTAGCGCCTGACTAAATATTTATATTTGTTTTACTGCACACAAATTTGAAAAATTATAGTTACTTCAAAACTCATTTACATTTATAAAAGGAAATTCTTTGACGCATAAGACGGAGGTAGTTCTATTAGTGACAGATTAACTGTGAAAAGTTTTTTTCACTTGCCATTTTACGCAAATGGGAGAAATGTCTCAGATTTAAAAAAATTTAAGAACAAATTATGATATAAAACACAGGCAACGTGAGTGCAGCATCTGTAAAATTCAATTTTACCATAAACTTATATATCGTAATTTATACAATATAATTAATTTAACTACAGTAATTCGGTAGTTTTAAAATAAATATTACTATAAAAATTACGGTGTTACAGAATTTTTGTTCAGAAAAAAATTACGTTAAAAGTGGATTTTACGGTAAAAAATATTGGCCATCTGAATGCAGTAACCGTAAAAGCTTTTTTTACAGAGAAATTAATTTTTTAAAGTAAAATTTCATACCGGAATCTGCATAATAATATTTATTTAATAACAATAATTCAGTGATTTTGCAAAAAAAATATTGCTGTTAAAATTACAATCAATTAGATTTCTTGTTTCGTAAAATTTTTAGGCAAAGAGTACTATCACACTGAGTGCAGCTTCCACAAAATCCATTTATACCGTAGAATTTCATATCGTATTTTTTACAACAATATTTATTTAACTACAGTAAATTAGTGAATTTACAGTAAAAATTACGGTGCATCAGATTTTTGTGAAACTTTGAAACTTTATGATAAACTGTACTGGTACCATAAGTGCTGGTTCCTTTTATCGTAATATGATCTGGAATTTTTTACACTGTATTTAAAACAGATGTTCTTTCGTCTTCTGGGTTTGAATCGCTGCAGCAAGCACTAAAATTGTGACTACATTAAATGAAACCAACGTGTAAGGTTCGTTGAGTTAATAAAATGAAATCGGCTATTCACAAAAAGAACTAATACTTCATGACACAGAAATGTGTATGAAAAAGATTTCCTTTTTGTTGAAACACTTTCAGATTAAAGAAAATTACGCATTAACTTTCTGGTAAGGGCTGTTAAGATGCGCGACGTCAGTAACATTAAAAAAACATAAAAGAAAAATTAAAACAATTTTACACCTTCATATTTTTCTAGTTTAATCCATCTATAATTTATAATAAAATCTATTAATGCAAAGCATAACGTTAACGTTACAATTAATATGGAAATTCGCTTAAGCAAAACCAGTTTTGTCATCGAAGTTAAATATTATATATTATAACTTGAGTATAAGATTATTTTCGTGGTTACAAAAAACCCAATTTCCATTAGTTAGGGANATGTCTATAATTTTTCTTTGTTTTATTCTTCATTTTGAACTTATCTAATGAGTGCTGTTTACTTGCAGCTTAAGCGCAATAAATGTTACTTATTGTTTTTCTTAACTTTCTTAGTGTTTTCTTGTATTTATTTATTTATTATATATATATATATATATATACACAAAGGGAGAGAGAGAGATTATATTTAATACCATTGGTTATTAGGTATTACAATACATTTTTTTCTAGTTAAATAAAGTTATTATTCACTAAATATTTCTTTTCAACTTAATGCATTGTGGTGGAACTACCAATTCGATAATCAAACATCAAATAACTGGTATATAAGACGTGTTAACTCGATTCTATCGATACATTTCGATTGATCGTAGATAAAGGTTGCTATTGTTAATAACTCCTCTTCCCACACTGGTGACCTGCGAACCTGATATGAACTCGCCTACATCGAAAGTAACAGCCACCTCGATGGTTGGTCCACATTAAACAATTGACTTGCTATTTGTGACTGCGTTCTCACACTTGTTGCTTCTCAGTCTCTCAATTACACAAAACGGGATCCTGCACACACTCGACAGCTAATAGCAACACAAGAGAGTTCACACACACAACCGTGAACTTAATACAGCTTTCACTGCAAACGCTCAAAACTCGGTTAACTTGATACAACCCTCATCACAAGTGCTCAAAATCCGATGAATAATAATAAACCTTTTCCGGGCTTTCGCAAATATGGCAACTAGTAGTATCCGGTCATCGAATTTCATCCCTGATAAAATTCCGTTGGGGGAGAATTGTGGCGTAACTACCACTACCATTATTAAACATCGATTCTCTAGTAAATAAAACTTGCTACTCGATTCTGTCTTGAGGTACCTTTAGTTAGATGAAGTTTACCTTTATCAATAACTCCTCTTCCCATAGTATTATGATTTTGATTTTATTTGATAAATTAATTATATTTTAGTTAACTGATAATATTTTAGTTAACTTAAAATACCACCGCATATTGAAGAAAAAATGAAGTTTGAATTTTTGTATGGAAAACATCATTCTAAATTATATATATCTAAATAGGTATTATTTTAATTAAGAAGATCATTTTATGCAGTTTATACCAAGGGTAAAATGTATAATTCACATTTCGATTACTAGCGTTCGATTGATCGTGTTTATCTGCAGCAACATTTCATGAGACTTTTCCTAAGTAAATATAACGTTCATGTTTTAAAGTCACCGAGGGATTGATTTCTCACATTTTAATGAGGGGTGGACTAAACAAATAAACCCTTCTGTGAATTGCATTCTCAAGATTGGCAGCCTTTATTGAGCAAGTTCAAAGGTCAGCGACTTTTGTTAAGAAGGAATTATAACGAGCTAATCCTTCAAGGAAAATTCTTTCTAAACTAATTTTAAAAGTGCAGAAAAAATAAAATCTGATTAACAAAACCTTCACCATGAAATTTAAAGTTTATTTATTTATTTATTTTTTTAAATATTAAATTGCAGTCAAATTATGCATTATTAAAAGTTCTTACAGAGAGAAGAAAGTATACCTCTGTTATAATTTTATTTAACTATTATAGTTATATTTTCTTTTTTTTAAGAAAAAAACTATCAGGATTCGGAATTCTATCGCCTACTTTTGGTGTATAAAACTAATTTTTTCTTAAACTAGTAACAAGTAGTATGAACTTAAACTAGTATTTAGTAATTAATGCATTTGAATAAGAATTTGCTATTTGATCTCTCTTCCACAATTTAAATGTTAGACTATTAAAAACATTTAAACGTGGTTTATAATTTCGCTTTATTTCATCACATACTCACATAACGAAGCTTTTTAATCCAGAATCAATAAATGGGAGCTTTTTAAGTACAATACAACTGTTTCAAATTTTTTTAAATTTAAATTGTCATGAATTGAAAATACGTTTAATATTTTTTTTTAAAAACAATATCAAACAATATAAATAATTAGTATAGGATTGCTATTATAACCTTTCATTTATATTGATAAATATAACTAAAATAAACACTTATGTCTAACCTGTTCTTAAATACTTTAATGCTTCTAATTTTTTAAAAAAACAGCTAATAAAAAATATCCTTTCATTTTAATCAAAGAGATTGATTTTTAAGTAAGTGCTGAATAGAAAAAATATATTTACGTAGTTAATGAGACCTTACATAAAATATGATTATTATGTTAAAAAAAATATATGAATTGAAACCGAGATTTAAAAAGCACCGTTTTTTGTTAATTTTACTCGATTTCAACTTATTATGATAAGAAAACACTGTGGAATTTCACGCAATTCGAAAAGAGTTGAAAAATTACAGTGGTATTTCCACTCAAATTGCATTAAAAATTTTTTAGCTTGCTTAGATATGGAAAAAAATTGTATATATCTTTGATGTTGCAGAGAAAACAATAACTAATTACATGATTTTAGGAAAAAAATGGCATCGATAGAATAGTAATATAACGAAAATGAATGACAATGAAAATAAAAGTATCAAGTATTATCAAGTATCTCTTTTAATCATTATAATTTCTACTATGCTATTGAAATCTATGAGCTTACTTACTATATGAAAGATAACTGTATTAAGATTATGATGTTGCAAAGAAAACAATAGCTATCATGGTTTTTACCAATTAAGTAATATCGATAGAACTAAAATTTATAAGAACTAAAAATATGAAGTACTATCTCTATTAATCTTCATAATTTCTAATATTGCATTTAAATCCATTAACTTGATTATGAAGGAAAACTGTATTGAGTTTCCAATGATGCATCCCTTTAATTTCTTGTATATATATCATCTATTAACTTGCTTATATATGAAAAAAACTGTGTTAAATTTCCGATACTGCAGAAAAAACAATAACGATTATCATGATTTTTAGCAATTTAATGGTATCAATGGAGCTTAAATTTTTAAGAGCTGAAAATATCAAGCACTATCTCTATTTTAATCTTCATTATTTCTAATATAACAGAAATTCTTTACCTTAAAATAAAATTTAATCAGTTAATAAGGTGGTTTTGGAACTGTTGATAGAATTTACTAAATATTTAAGTTTTATAAAAATAGTTTGATTTTTCTACAAGAAAAAAAAAATTACATGATTAAAGATTAAAATGTAAACTAAAATTGGAACAAGTTTTTCTATGCTAGACATAGGAAAATTTTTTGTAACAAACATTTAAAAAATATATTTGACATTGTTATTCTGCTCTAACAATGCGAAACTGGAAAAATAAGACGAACGGGGAAATGTTCTTCTTGAATAGCTTATTCTGTTTGACGAACAAAATCTCTCACAAACAGTGCAGTAAAATACATATATATACCCATAAAAATACATATAAATATATATGAAGGGAGGGGAGATTTCCTCTCTTAAAGTCCCCAGTACAAGGTTTAGGGAAGTTTTACTTATTTTTTTTTTTAAATTTCACTAGAGCAATTTTACTTCCTCATTTATTATACGATATCCGCGATGAACTTTGATACATGAAAGCATGAAATTGGGCTAGTAATGTACTTTTATATAAAAGTTTTTGGCTTTTGATGTGTATAAAGTTTCATTTATGGAATATATCAAATTACGAAAAAAAATTTTGAGACACGAAACAAAATATCTATAGTTAATTCAATATTTTCCCCAAAAAGTAATAGAGAGAAAAGAAATGAAAAATTTGAAAACATATTTTTAAAAAAACTAAATAATTTTTTATGCTCGCAAATATAGTGCACTGATTTTCAAATTATATTAAGTAAGGTGTCATGCATAATAAAATGCAATTCGTGGAATAAAATTGAAAAACTGTCTTGTAGATCACCATTTTATTCACTGTCTGTTTATTCTGACTTATTATTTTTTATTATATTATGTTAATTATTATGTTAATTATTATATTAATTAATTCTTATTACTGTCATGTGTTTGTTTATTCTTAAAAAAATTTATATTATACATAGTAGTTATCTATAATGGTATATAATAACCATTTTGTAAAGGTTTATCTATCCCATTAATAAAAATGATAAATAATTATGTTTAAGTCAGATTCAAGCATTATACAAATATAGATAAAAAGATAATTTGTAAAGTTACAAAAAGATTTTAAATAATCCAGATATTTAAAAAAATAGATTAACTAATTTTTATAGAATAAAAAGAATTTACAACTATCGTGAGTTCAAAATTATTCATTAAATCAATTGTAAGCCAATACGACAGATAATATTGAATTAAATGGATAATTAAATAGATAATGCTAGTATGAAATGCAAAGATTATTCAAATACAATAAATATGAAAACGATAGAATTGTACCATAATAATAAATAGCATTAAACAATACGATTAAAACAGTTCATTCAGTTTTGAAACTCGGCATAAATCAAAGAATGTTTACCTTTTATTATTTTGTTCGATTTCTATAATAATAACAATGAAGTTGCTTTGTAGAAAAATATACGGTTTTTCACATGTAGAGCATAGATTATATAAAATATTATAAATACAGTGATTTGCTTCAAAAAAGTAAATCATATAATGAAAACTTAAAAAAATCTTAATTAACTCATGAAGTTAAAGTATTTTCCTTGATTTTTTAAAAAGACTGTGTTATTTTAGGATAATTTAAAATCAATAGTTATTTCAAAATTTTGTTCTTAACTTAGCAGAAATAATTACGAGAATAAAGCAATTAAGATAATTTGGATAATTATACTGTCATTTTATTTTTAATGTACGAATATGAATTAGAGCAATTACTTATCTTCTCAAATTGCATTGAATGGATGATTTTTAAGATGGTTTGGTATTACAACTTTAGCGGTAAACAGCTGTATAAGCTTATTATTGGGTTAATATAAATATGAAATTTAAATTTATGGTAAATGCATAATCTGAACCCACTTTATAAAAAAAAATACTATCTGGGTCAAATTCATTAGATAAGCGTCACCTATTAAGCATGATATGAATCTTTACGTGTGAAATATCATTAAATTTCCTAATGAAAGCCATAAATGTACTTAAAACACGGCTTATACAAGAATCATATTCATTAATGCAAAATGACAACTCGTACAGAAATGTCTAAATCAGCTGTTATAGTAAAACGTTACTTTGAGAATCAAACAAACCAGTTATAAAACGTTCATTACTAGGTTTTTTGCTCTTGTTTAGGAAAAACACTTCATCAGCAAAACAAGGCCATACCAATGCTAACACAAAATTTTTCTTTAAATTAATTAATTTAATATACAGATTTAGCATGTTTTTTTAAATAGTTAAATAATTTGTTTAATAATAATAATAGACATCTCAAATTTGTATTGTTTGCAATGAGTACACTCTCAGAAAAAAAGTCTTCGATTTTGATTATATGCTTGAGTTGAGAATCATTTTGTCACGAAATCACGTGATTTGGGACGAAAAGCGAACTCTCAAACATATGACGAACATGTTTTTTCAAATAGAAACCTCACAGCAGTGGGAGGTTGTTAAGTGGAATAAAGAAACTAGGATGAAGACTAGACTAGATAATCGAAATTAAAGTGACGAAAAAGGCGACCGTTAGTATTGTAACTTAGTTTAGCGAAACAGATCAGATGTATTTAAAAATTGTCTCGAGCCGTTGTCTGATCCAGTTTAAAACGATATATGAAGCTTTTTTTCTTCTTAATTTAAAAAATAAACGATTCTTCGCTTTCAATTTTGTACTTGCACTTCAAGAAGATATCGGTCATCCACACATGTGACCAACGATATCAGCGCCAGCTGATAGTTATAAGTCAAATGGCGTGTTAAAGTTGAGCTACGTTTCTCCACATAAGTTAGAATGTTAATTAACATGAAATTAACTAATACATTACCGTATCGCAACTCGAATTAGTTGAAATATAATTATTTTTCGTCTATGTCTCTTACTTAGCTTACATTTATTATTTATTAATGTATTTCACTGTAACCGTGATATGTTTATGTTATGTGTACCTGGCAACTGCATAATTAGTTTGTTTATGTTCTACATGGCTTCGTTCCTGTCTTTGTGTTAAATAAGAAATGTTTAGTGAACGAATTATAATCTTAGTGAAAGAATATAGATTACGTCACTTAATAGAATTGATACTTGACCGGTTTGGCTTACTCGAAATAGAAGGGAAAGAACAGTTGGGAACGTAAACAAATTCCACGTTTCAACAACTAATCAGGATCGAGATACCCACTCTACGTCACTAGCAGGTATCCCTTTAAGAAGGAAGTTGCGCATTAGTTGGAAATAAAATTACAGAACTCTCGTCTAATTTTCTGTTGAGACCCTGCAGTATGGTGGCATGAACGAATCAAGCTATATTGAAGAAACAGTTTTTTTTTATAAAAACACATTTATTTGAACCAGCAACCACACATCAACTACGGTTAGTTTAAATTTTTCAAAAATAAATTGAAATGCGCGTAAAGGGTTAGTATAAACTTTTCAAAAATAAATTGAAATGCACGTAACGGGTTAGTATAAACTTTTCAAAAATAAATTGAAATGCACGTAAAGGGTTAGTAAAAACTTTTCAAAAATAAATTGAATTACCCGTAACGGGTTAGTATAAACTTTTCAAAAATAAATTGAAATGCACGTAGCGGGTTAATATAAACCTTAAATACAAACAAAAAACTGTTCTAAACTAAAATCAAATTCTCCAAACTAATCAAAACATTCTAAAAACTGTCTCGTTCTTTCATTTTTCTTGATTTCGTTATATGTTTTTATAATTCATGCTTGTGTTAGCTAGCTATTGATTAGATGGTTTTAAGACTTTATAGTATTAAAAATATATATTAGCTGTAACGAATCAAGCTAGATAGAAGAAACATATTTTTTCTAGAAACACATTTATTTGACTCAACAACCACCCAGCAACAAAGCAAGAATAAATTGAAGTACCCGTAACTGGTTAGAATAAACTTCGCAAAAATAAATTGAAATACCCGTAATGGCTTAACATAAACCTTAAATATAAACAAAAAAATTTTCTCAACAAAAATCTACGTCTCCAAACTAATCAAAAAAAAATTCCAAAAATTGTCTTGTTCTTTTATTCTTTTATATTTTAATTCATGTTCGTATTAGCTAGATATTTTTTTTATATATTTTTAAGACTTAATATGGTCAAGGAGTTGGCCTCCTACCAGATTGATTCCGGGTTCTAATCCTCTTCGGGCATGGCGGCCATGTGGTACCCACGATAAAGTTATTATTAGAAAGATTAGATACAATAGGCACTACAAGTTTTTATTTTTATCATCTTGGATAAAAAGAGAAAAATTCAAAACTTTGACGAAAAATTCACTCGGAGCATATACCCGCTAAAAATGAAGAAATTTTTGCAAAATTTGATTTTTAATTTTTTCTTCGTAGTAACAAAAAGCTGAGTAAAGTCTTTAAGCTAAAATTTGATTTGTGTATGGATAAGTTTAGTTTGAAAAATTTAAATGTAACAGAATACGAAGATTTTTTTTCTTTAAAAAGATGCTTGAATTGAATAATTTTTCATTTCTACTGAAACAGTTATTTCAATCCATACATATTTTTTTAAGGTGTTTATCTTGTTTTGCTTATGGAGATTTCCATCAATCTTATCCCGACTATTATTATATTACTAGGAGGCTTCGCCCCCTGCTCGCTGGGGCTCACCAACCCCCGGAACTGCTTTCGCAGTTCATTTCGGATTGCTTCGCAATGCTCGCTTTGCTCGCTCATTGGATACGCTCTTAACGTCTAGTTTTTGTACACTTTTTTGAATACTGAAGTTCCGAAAACTTTTCACTGTAGAAAATTCTAAACCTGTACATTTCAATATTAATTTGAAATTGCAAACAGTTCACATATTTTTCTTAATCACACTATTCTAAATTTCAGTTGTTGAGAAAAGTAACTGTTGTAAGTTTTGTTTTAAAGTCTTTCCCACCAGAGGGCTAAAGCCTTGTGTTGTAAAACAATATGAAATAGTAGTCTGCCACTGAACACCGGATGAAAAGCATCGGCTTTGATGAGGATAATTTTGTATTTTCAATTCTCTGAAGGGCGCCACCTTAATAATATGGAATTTGTAAAATAAATGTATATTTTTTTTTTGATTCTTGATGAAGCCCATCATTTTGTGTTTTCATCAGTGTTCAGAAGCAGAATAACTATAAGTTTTTCATTTTATCACAAAAATATAAAATGTATAAGAAGCAAAGAAAAGAGTAAGAAAATGAGTATAGTCATAGAAAAAGTTAAAATTATAATATAGTATTTGTCCATTTTTATAAAACTTTTTGTTTAAGTCATTGCTAACAATTCAAATTTCTCCGAGGCAATTCTAAAGTATAAATTAAGGTAGTATTGTTAAGTTGAAACACAATATTTTTAGTTTTGATGTCAACAATACAATTCAATTTTTCACAAAAACGATTGTTTCCATTGTTAAGTTCAATGTCAACAATTCAAATTTTTCTGAGGCAACTCTTAACCTCTAAATATTATTTTTTTTATGTACACATTTCTAAATGTCAGTATTCAACCACAAAACAACTTAAAGTCCTCAAATTTAGCATGAAGTTGTAAAATGTAATGAAAGAGGGTCATAGCAATAATGAAAGTAGAAGTAAAGTTAGTACTGTAAAATTAAAACAATATTTTTAATCAATGAGTCAAGTTCTTTAAGAAGCAGTTGTAGAAGTAGGTTGTTTATTTAAAAATTTTTATAGAATTTCTTTAAGAACACAATTGTTAATTTGGGCATTTGGCGATACCACACTTTTAGAATTGAAGGATTTGTTACGTCAAGCGCTCAGGTATCATAATTTTGATCTAGTTGCGCTTCTATGTCATTTTGATTTATGTTGCTAAGTTAACTTTCAAAAAATTCTATGGATGGCAACAGCATTTTTATTTTGTAAGTTGTTTATTTTTATTTCTTTTAGAATTCATTATTTTTTTAGCGAAATGTTTTGTAACCTAACAGAATTCTTTGCCGACTGTTTTCTCTATGAATGAAGAAAATAAAGTAAATATTTAATTGTCGTGAAAAGAATCTTATTTAGTTGTACAAAGTACTTCAGCCAAAATTTGGGAGCCACGTAAGAGAATTATGTATATTAGATCAAAAACACATCATTACAAGGCAGAATGCTTCGGTGTTTTCAAAACAAAGCAAACGTTGCCACCGGCGGAAAAGAAATACAGCCAAAATTTGGGAGCCACGTAAGAGAATTATATATTATAGATTAGGTCAGAAACACATCATTAAAAGGCAGAATGCTTTGGTGTTTTCAAAACAAAGCAAACGTTGCCACCGGCGAAAAAGAAAAACAGCCAAAATTTGGGAGCCACGTAAGAGAATTATATATAATAGATTTTGTTTAAAAGCTAATGAAGATAATTTTGTTATCACCTAAACATAATGATCTGCATAATTGTAAAATTTGGTTTTAGAAAATAAAAATGAATATCATTTTCCCAATGAAGGAAACAGGTCACCTTCATTGAACTATAGAGTTTATACAAATGTGTCGGTAGTTATTCCATTTCTTAATGCAGTATTTCCTTAGTACAAGTCAGTGAAACTCTTAAAACTATTATGAGCATAGTTCTTAAGCTTAAAATGCTAATTACTAATTTCTTTTGAAAAATACAGACAATGTAATGATCATGAATGGATTTTTAAAAAAATGTTTCTCATAGTTATTTTAATTAACATTTCCATTATCGATTAATATTTGTATATCGATTAAATAAATGTATCTTGTTAAGGCATTAAGAAAAAAAAATCAATTTGCTGGCAGTTTTATGACAAATTAAGAATAAAATAGATTTTTCTCTGTATAAAATATTTACTACAGATTTTAATTCTTAAATATTTTTGTTCTTTAGTGCAGTGGTACTGAATTTTTTTACTTAAATGACACGCGTTAAATGTGTATAGTTATGTATTGCCAATAACACTTCAAATTCAATAAATATAAATGTCTTCTTTAATGATCACATGAGAAGTTTTGAGATAAATTTTTCTCATAAATTTTTCAAAGTTTACTTTATACCTTTTTCTCAAGCCCCGAGGTAAAATAGAAAAAAGTTTTTCTTCAAATGCATCCGAAAACTTCTTTTTTTATTTTAAAGCTAAGTTTCGGAAAAATGCTGTCGTTTTCTTATGATCTTTACATTGTTTCTTACTTTGTGTCAATAAATGGCTTATAAGTATTCTCGAATAGGAAGAAAATCGTTTTTGACATATATCTAGGATACGGTTCACAAATTGTCATAAAGTAGTAGCGTGAATTCGAATGTTTCGATATGCCTGTCTTTTTCAATGCTATCATCATATAAGAGTAAAAGAATAATGCGCAGAAAATGCAAAATATTTTTAAGGATCATCCAAGCCTTTTTTTTTTTTTAAAAAAAATAGTTAAACAATTTCTTTATTTTCAATATTCGTTACAGAAGCTAGATAACTTTTCATATAATTATCGGATTTTTAAGTACTCTATGATTTGATTTAGCCACCTAACATACTTTGTTTAATTAGTGCAAACAGTAATTTTGGTTTGCAAAGTTTAAATTGAAAAGTACTATCGCCATATGAACAAATATTCTTTTTGTTCGGATGGTAAATTGATTTAGGTGAGGACTAAAATTAGATGATAAGTTCTTAATTGATTGGTCAAAACCAGTTTCAAAGAACGGGTACTAAAATGCCTTTTTTATCTTTCGATAAATGTTTGGAAATACTAGAATGATTTTCAGTTCTGAAGTATTTCTATGCAAAAATATTTTTTAATTATTATTTTTTATAACTTAATTTTATATTGATAGAAAAAAGTTCTAGTTTTGCATTGTAAACTACTAGCTAGAAGCTTAGCTATTCTTAAAACTATTTTTAATATTACTATTGACTCGTTGAAATGGATATCTAAATATTTTATAAGGTGCCACAATTTAGTTGTCAGAATGAATATATGCCTTAAGTAGAAACTCTTTAAAAGAGTCTGCTAAACTTTCAACTATCATGATTCTAACATACAGTAATTACTAATTGAATAATCCTAATAAAAAGGGGAAAAACTCAAAACTTCTCTAGCTGTATTTTTCAAATAATATTTTTTTTACAGGACGTGAGAGTATCGAGGAGATTTGTTTTTGAACTTTATTTGCAGTTAATATTAACTTGTTCTAAAATGTTTTGCCAGAGTTCTCTGTGGCTTTATAGAATCATTAAAAGCACTAAATTTCAAAACATTCTAACCACAAAAGCAATGAAAAAAGCGAATAGTTCGTTTCAGTTTCAAAGGTTTAGAAAAGAAAACTGCGCCTCTTCTCACCGTTTCATATCCCTTTGCTTTGACCGCCGAAATTGTGATTCGAGACCTGAAGTCCTAAAATCTTCATCAATAAATATTTACTTGTTTCATTTACTTCGAAATAAAAACTTTCAATATTCCGTGTTGCTTTATATAGTCCCTGAAACACCTTAACCACAAAAATAAAGAAATTTCGCTTCAAGTTCAAACGTTTTGAAAAGAAAAATACACATCTCTCCACGCTTCCTTGTGCCTCTGCTTTGGCCGCTAATTCACGAAGTTGTATACGTCTTCTTTTGCGAGAGTAATAGTTGTTTATGTTTCCGTACTTTCATATTTATCTGCCACTCAAGCTGGTAATGTTAGTGTATTTCTTTCCACCAACCATATCATTTATCTATCTATATTCGTTTTATTATTTCGTTTCCTCTTCACACTCTCGTGCCGTGTCAACTATCCTAAGGCTACTTTCAGACACCTCAATGATGTTTCCACGGGAAAAGAGGGAGTGATGACTAGGGCATTCCCCCTTTTTTTGATATCCCTCGTCCGTTCCCTCCACACCAATTAGTTTAGAACCTCCATCACAGTGATGCACAGTCGCTATGGTTACGACACGAGCTTATTGCCCAAATGCATTGTGATGCCGTAAATACCGAGCTTGCCAAATATTCTGTATCCCTTTTTTTGTTAATCTTGATGCTGGTAACAGTTTTGAGATTGTAAAAAAAAAGAGTGATTTAAAATTTACTTTTTTACAATAATTTGATTATTAAAGTAAATAAAAATTACATATATGTACGTTTTTGTTACGAATACAAAAAAAAAATTTTTTCATTTTTTTTTCTTAAATTTTTTTCAAGCAAAATTTTTTCGTCTAAATCAGTGTTTCCCAAAGTTATGACTTTTGCGTACCCTTTCTCAATTTTTCGTAACTCTGTGTGAAACTCATAAGAAAATGAATTTATTTTTCACGATAAAAAAATTGCACAAAAGTTAAAAATCACAACTGGCAATTGACAGCACTCATTATTAATTGTTAACTCTTCAAAAAATAGCCGATACAAAAATAGTAATCGTAAATTTTAATGGCTAGCTTTGTTTTTAAGTAAAATTGTTTTAAATTTTCGTTTGTTGCAAGATATTTCGCATAAGATTGTGTACCCCCACTAAGCTGTTCCCGTACCCCTGGGGGTACGCGTACCACACTTTGGGAAACACTGGTCTAAATTAAATAAAAAGTCGATAAAGTGTTGATAGTTATATGAAGCTAAACAACGTAAAAAGAATGAAAATAATGCAAAATAATTAAATTTGTTTCTTTTCCTGTTTATGGGGTATTATTTATGCCTTTTTCACGTTTTTGAGTTTTAGTCATTTCTAGCACAAAATCAACTTTCTCTTTATTTGGAGTGTTGATAGTTGTTATGAAAACGTACATTTTCTTTTATTCTAATTTCTTTGATTGTCTTTTTAGAATATATTTTCAAAATACTTGTCTCAAAAGTCAAATATTTTACATTATACATCAAATGAACCAGTGGTTTCTTCCTAATTTTGATCACACTTAGTACACGAGCACAAATTAACTTCTTCAAAATTAAAACCTGGAAATTAGAATTCATAATTCCAAGCATGAGCTTTAAGAAAGAGCAATATGCATTTGCAAGATATGATAAGAAATGGAAGGAGTAGGATGAAGGAAAATAAAAAATGCCCAAAAGTTAATAAAAATAATAAAGATAACTTTTTCAGGGTTTAGATTATGAGTCAATAAATAAGTTATGAGCATTAAGTAATTTATGGTTAGATGTAATTATGGAACATTATAAAGTTTCTTGAGTATATAATCAGTGTTTTGTCTAATAAACTATGCTGATTATTTTTATACAAAATGTATTTTTATATTACTTTTTTTTAAAATAAATCTTCCCCGAATCACAAATCAATTTAAACCAATACCTTATAAAATGAGATTAACGAGGTAAACATCGTTCGCAGTGTCACGAAAATGCTGCTGAATTCTTAGAATTTGTGATATACCAAAGAAAAAAGTAAAGATCTGAAAAAAAGATAAATATTTTTTTAATCCCCGAAGACACATATTTTTTAGTTTCTTTTGTTTTCTTTAAGAAGTAGAAGATAAAAACTTAAAAGTTTTAAATACTCGTAATAGCAGATTTATTCTAGGATTTTAAAGGGTTGAAAAGTTATTTTTCTGATAAAAGTTTCTATATGACTTATAAGCATTTCAAAAGTGGGCATTTTAGAAAAATTTTTTTTCCCCTTTAATATCTGTTATCTGTTTTGCATTATCCAACTGTTGTTTTAGACGATTCTATTTAGGTTTTCATTTTTGTCTGCTATTTGTAACATTTTGTTTAGCTTTACTTTAAATATTTTTTTTTAAAAATTCAATGTATTATAAAAGTTTTAGAAAATTGGAAGCGTTTTAGATATTTACTGAAGTACTGAAACAAAGTAATTAAAATTTTGAAATCCTAATTATACTTAATTTGAAAATACTTTGGTTACTTACATTTGCTTTTAATAATGATTCAAATTAAAACAATTTTCAACGTTAAAAATGAGCACAATATCCCATTCACATATATATATATATATATATATATATTTACTAATATGAATTTACAGTTCATCATCTATGTTTGATTTCTTAAATATAATTATAAACTTGCAATTTATTGTTTTAGACATAAACTATAAAGAAATATATTACTGCGATGATTATATTCTACTAATCATAAAGATATTGGGACTTTATATTTAATTTTTGGAGCTTGGGCTGCAATAGTGGGAACAGCAATAAGAGTATTAATTCGAATTGAGTTAGGTCAAACAGGTAGATTTATGGGTGATGATCAANTATATATATATATATATATATATATATATAAAATACGTTTTATGCTGTTTTGTAGTCCACTCTGCTTTTTGATTAAAACTGTCCGATGAAACCCTAGCCTTTTTGAAATTATTTTACGAATATTTTCTTTTCTTGCTCTTATTTGTAGAAATTGCTTTATTGTTTTTAACATCGTCTAAGCAAAACTGCACTTCGAATTTATTGCCCAAATTTATACTCTACCTGATTAATATATTTCCTTAGATATAATTTTTTGATAAGTTGCCAAACATTTTATACTGTTGGGCTACTACAGTTTTGAACTTAAATCGTTATTATACATATTATTCAAATAAGTAAGATACCTAAGAAAAAACAGTTAATACTGTTACTTTAAGATTTTTCTTCGAAATGAGACACTAGAGCTGTGCTAGCTCAGTAGACAAAGAGCTCGTTTTCAATTGAAGTGACACATGCTCGAATTCCAGAGTCGACTGATCGCGCGAATGCTGCGGTTATGGTTTGTTTTCTTGTTGATAAACATACTAAGTAAGTTTAGAAGTAGAATTGCATTTTATTTCACAACATGTCGAATCAACAATTTCTAATGCTGAGTTGCTTTCATGAATGGTTTATTTAAAAACTTATTATTTAATACTTCTCAGTTATTAATTAATAAATACTACTATCACAAATACATGATATATCTTTGTAGATTATGATGTGGGAGTGAAACTAGTTTTTACATAAAAAATAACGTTGCTTATAAGCGTGTAAAAAGTAAGCTGTAAACAAGTCTCCAAAGAGATAGAGAAAACGAAAAAATAAAAAAAAAACTGCTTAAAAGCAAATAAATAGTTTAATTTTATTTTCTACCAACTTGGTAGATTATTTTTCAAGTAACCTAAACTATGGTACAAGTTTTTTAACTTAATCAAAGTTATTAAATAATTTAGAAGTTGTTGAGGTTTAAGATATTTATGATCTTGGATTATTTTTAATAATCTATATTTTATATGAAAGCTTTACTTTTTAGGCTAAACCCATAAAGATTATTATTATTTTTTTTTTGAAGTTTGGAAAAAAAAGTGCCAACTTATTTCCTTTAAAAGTTTTCAGTAAACTTGAATGAGAAATATTCAAAAAATAAGTTCTGGTTTTTGTGGAATGAAAATTAAAATGAATAAAAAAATATATTTGAAGAATGTAAGGAAGAGGGATAACGAATCTCGGTAAAAAAAAATATTTTTTTAGACTTTAATGAATTGATCGCCTGCCCTTCAGTTCAAACTAATTCACTCAGAAAATAATTCTATTAATACCCTTTGGGAGTCCCTTTATTCTCTCAAGAAAAGGTGTCCTGGGATGCTTGAGCATATCTGGCAAAGGAATGGGAGTTCATTGTTCAAGTTTTCATGAATCACACATTAATTATATTCATGTCAGTTCCACGTTCGAAGTTTTCAAAAAGTTTTTACGCGCCGTTTTGACAAAGTTCCCTTTCCCGTTGCCCTCGAAGTCTTCATTCGCTTATGAATTTAAAAGGTATGGAATGCTAATTCACTTCTTAGAAAAGGGGTGAACGGATGTCTGAATGAATTTCTAAAGCACGCTTCCGGTGTTATCACGTGTTCATTTAGGTAGAAATGACGTTTTAATTAGAATGTTCTCTCAGGTGTGAGAAATGCGTCATTATTTTATGGAAGGTTGAATTTTTTGCGTAATTTACAAGTTTAATGAAAAAATTGTGCAAAAACTAATGCATTGTTACACTGAGAAAAAAGTGTGGTCAGAACTACCAGAATATGTCAAAATTTACCGTGTTTCCGACTCTATAAGAACGCCTAATTTCTTCCGAAGTGTTTTGATAATGGTTTTGGCTATAAAATATAGTTCTAAAATATGCGATAAAGTTTTATAAATGTAGTAGAATTTGGTAAGTTCTTCACATGATACTCTAGACCATGGCATGAAAACCATTTATCCGGTTAAATTTATTTTTTAGTTTTGAATTTTTTACTACACTGTTAAAATTTTCATTCTAAATTATGGTAAAATAAATGGCAGCTGTCTGTTCATCCGATTAACCGTAAAGTTTACAATAAAGAAAAATTTTTTCCTTCACGGTTTTGAAACCATTTACAAAAAGTATGGTTATAAAACGATGAATATAAAACCATGCGATTTTTTAACCATTTACAACTAGCATTTTTCAAAAACGTAAAAAAAATAAGTATCTAACTAGGCACAGGAGCTCGATTTTTCGTAAGGTGATGGTAATTAGAGAGTGCCGGACCCTGGAAATTCTCCATGTGGTGAAGGAAATTGAAGAAATACTGCAGTGTCACCACTAGGATTCGAACTCCAGTTCTGCCCGTCATGACACTGACAGATAAGCCAGCTTGGCTATGATATGTACGCCGTTGCATAGAACTAAGTAGCTTCATTAGGTGGTTCTAATTGGTGAGATAAAATTCTGGTTGTTTAACCGTATTAGGTGAACTCAGTCAATAAACAGTTTTTCTCAAACTTAACAGTTTGATTATCATTTTATTTACGGTAATTTGACTATTTTGATTAAATATTTACCATATTTAATCAAAATAGTCAAATTACCGTAAATAAAATGATAATCAAACTGTTAAGTTTGATTGATGAAATAACAATTTATTAAATAACCATTCAATAAATTGTTATTTCATCATTTTTCCTCGAAATGTCTAACAGTGTACATATGGAGCAATAATTTTGGAGTAGTGATAGGAGCAATAATTTTGATAACTAGAATTTCCATTAAGCCATTACCATATGAAGGAAAATATTACAAAATGAATGGTTTAAATACTTTTATTACTTCGCTTTTATTACTCACAATTTTGGTTCTTTTGTTGGAACTTTCATTACCATACCGTGCGGTCGTTCTACCACAGTGTTTTCTCCATGTATAAATATTGAAATTTAAAAAAAAATTGCTTACGAAATTCGATGTTTGAGAGTATTGTGGCTTGTGAACAATACGAGATTTGATACAAAAGCAACAAAACTAATAATCTCTGTTCTATGAATTAATTTAAAAAAAAATTGATTTATGAAAATAATCAAATGATGATTAAAAATTGTTTTGGAGTAGTGTAATTAATTGTTTTAATAGCATTTATTATTTAAATTTTCGATTCATTGAGTTTGTTTAAGGACAGAGGGAATGTTTTGTACTTTGTTAATAAATCATTATTTTTAAAAAAAATACTAAGCATCTTAACATATTTAAATGCTTTCTTTTCGGTGAAAATAAGGCTGATAAACTATATCTTTTTTCTTTCCTTTGACTTTTTCCCCGTACTTAATTAATCAACTTTCAGATTTTAGGAAGCTCAAAGATTTTGTCAAAGTTAAAAATGACAAAATGTGCATACGGAGACATTGTCTAAATGAATAATTTAGATCCAAATAATGTATTAAATTCGTTCACTATTATATATTGACAGAAATACTCTCTTAATGACAAAATTTTCTACGAAATTTAATTAATAAGAAGCTTTATAATATGTTGATGTCGCATAAACTTAAGAACCTATTTCTGTCAAAGGATTGAAGAAATAATTAGCTATTAGAGCAGAAATAAATTTACTTTTAATGTGGTTTTATGTGAGCTTTTAAAGAATTACAGCTTCTCAGTACTTTGTATATTTATACTCAGAACTTAATATTTACTCTTATGTTGAAAATAGATATGAATAACAAACACTATTTATCAATAGATCAGCAAATAATAAAAGATTATATCCCATTAAAAATTAATTATAGTTTAATAAATATCAAAGAATAAAGTATTTGTTGCTATTTTAAGCACGATGAAGTAATTTTTTCCCCTTTAAGTATAAGTAAAACTTATTTCATTAAAGACTTTAGATAAAGACTTAATTAGAATATCTTTGGAGTATATTTATTTTACGAAAAAATCGAACCATTTATTAACAACTTGTAGATCAAATACAAACTTTAATATCTCAACTCTATTTACTGTGCTTGCTTCATAAGTTGATTTAATAAATCAAACATATTTCCTAAAATATATTTTTTTCTTTTCAAATGCTTAAATAATTAGATAATAGTACTTAGATTTTTTTTTTGCATTTAACTATTTTTTAAAGCTACAAAGCGAATTTTTAACAAGCATTTTTCGATAATCGTGATTAATTTGCGATTACTAAAAGACTCCAGAAATTTCAAACAACTTTCAATCAAATTCAAATTCGAAAAAAACAAACAAACTTGTGTTTAGTTTATGATTGAAAATTACCCGTTCAGCACGTCAAATGTCATATCTGTAGATGTATTTCTGTGATCGGAATTTGTGTATTTCTGTATCTCTGTGATCGGAATTTTGCTTTTATTCAAGTTTAAAAGTTGACAATCTTTAAACCAATAATCCACTCGGATTATTTTTTTAATTATTTCATCGAATTTAAGTCTTACAAATTTATGGCAGAAAAACTAAATGTTACGTAGAGAATAAAAAGTGAAAAGAATTTCGAAGCGCTTAAAATTGCAATTACCTTCGAAAAATTGGAATTCCAAATAAAGGCTTAAGCTACGTTCATAAATACACATGGTCTTAAAAGCATGTCTAATTTCAACTGGGTGATCTATGGAGTGGTTTGTAGAGTAGCTAAAATGATGTTTCCTTCAAGTTTAACCAATTTTCAAAATGTTAATTTCTTTATTTCATTGTACTTTGTGTTTTCAACAAACCTTCCTAATTTATGGTTTATAAGTCTTTTAATTTTTCATGCAATGAAACAAATGTTGAGTTGAACAACCAAAACATCAGCGAGAGTTCTTACAATTTTTTAATAGAGAGACTGAACAGGAAAGTACATTTAGTCGTTATGCATATTGATAAAAAAAGCTGTAAAATCAAAGATATTGTGAAAAAAAGAAACAAAAGTAAAATAGAATGAAGAAGAAAAGGAAAAACTCTCTGAGTGAAAATATTAATCTTTTTTGCACTTAACTGGATTTTAAATAATCCGTATCTATAAAAGAATATCCATGTTGTTCAATTTATAGTTTGACTTATACTTTCTACGTATGCAATACCAGCATAAAGTTTGTAAAAGTGAGTAAGTAAATTAAGGTTCTTACATTTGTGAATAACGAAAAAAAATTTCTGAGAAAAATAAAATTTTAAACCTTTTGCATACAAATTACAAAATATTCTTATGTATGTAGATAAGTGTTAAAAAAATAACATTAAATGTTGTTTTGTAACATTTGCAGAATCATATTTCTGAAGATTCTAAGGTATTTTCTTTGAATTTCAGGAAAAGTACATAGTGAAATGTACTTATATGTAATATTCTATAGAGGTGAATTATAAAACTAATTCAAAGTAAATTTATTTCCGATGTTATCAAAAATAAAAATAAAAACATATAAACTTATTGCTTAAAACATATAAACTTATTGAAAAAAAAAACATTTCATGTATAACCATTTCAAAAATATGAAATTCACCATTTTTTTGTTTTTTTTTTTTGTAAAGTTGTGGCAAATACACAATTTGCAAGCAATCTATGCTGGAACATTTAAACTTTAATTTAGAGAAAAATTGTTTAGTTATTTAAAATAAATAGCCTGCGGTGTTAATAAAATTAGTCAAAAAATTCCTGGTGGCAGAGATGCAAGCATATTTGCATGGTTATGAAAATGTGTTTTTCACAAGTAACGTAAATGAAAGTATGAAAAATGAAGCTAAAAAAGACATCCACTGACATTTTTAAACTTATTATTATTATGATATTGATGTTTTGAACGTAACATTTTTAAACACAGAAAACAATTCTGGTGAATTTTCCGTAATGGAAGGTAAAAACATTTTTGGTAAAAGAAATCATATTTGTTGTTATAAAACCAAAATATACGGTTTTTAAACCATTAATTTTTCAGTTTTTTTTGTTCATATTATAACAGTTTATCAGAAATCCTAGTTTTAAAAATTATAGTTCTTATCACCACACATTTGGTAAAAATACTAAACTTAATAAAATAAAATTTAAGTCATGCTTTAAGGTATGATGATAAAATTATCAACTTTTTTCACATTTACTAAATTTGAACGCATATTATAATTTTTTTATTGTAATTTTACCATTATCGTTACCAAAGCTTTTTGGTAAAAATTATCGTTCTTTTTGGTGTTCTTATAGAGTCAGAAGTACGGTAAATTTAACAATATTTTTTTTAAGTCTGACTAAATTTTTTTTTCTCAACAGCAGCAACAGCTTAAATAGTATGAGTTTTGTAAAACATGCTTCAGACAACGACAAATATTATTCTAAAACTTCCCCTTTGATTCTTTCAAAGAATTTCTTCTAAAATTTGTTTTTTAGGAGATATAATGATAACGTCAAAAATTAAAACATTTAACTTTTATATAAAGTAATCCATTCATCACTAATTGTTTCATTGCATTTAACTAAGTTCATATTTTTAATAGTTTAGCACAATATATTGGAATAATGCATTAAATAAATTGTATTTTGTTAAAGTAAATTGATTCTTGTAAAAATGGTGCTCAGCTTTCAATGTCACCCTCTTATTCACAAATCAAATCCAAAACTTCCCTTCCCCATCCAATTCATATACATGATACCTAAATTAGCTTAATTGACTCCATTAATAGCAAATTGCTAAAGGCTTTTCTTATCTATGGCTATAATGCGCTTTATATCTGTACAGTATTTCTTTCACTTAACACAAGATTCGCATTTATAAATCTAATGGGATTTTGGATGAGTAATTTAACGATTGATGGAAACAAAATCCAATTTAAAAAAATTCATGTTCTAAGCCCTTTAAAATGGAATTCGGAAGGTGAACTAGGGTTATCAAATTACCTGATAAATTGCCCCTTGCGTAATTCCGGCATACGTCGTAAATAAGTGAATTCATGCATAGATTTTTTTTTAAATGAAGTCTTAAAGGTGAAAAAAAATGTAGTTCTTCTCTAAACAAATGAGTAAAATTTTTTCTGTTAGATTGCAATTTAAAAAAAAATTAAAATTTATTTATGCATTCTGGAAGAAAAAGAAAATAATAGTAAACTCTCAATCCGCCCTCATTTCTTCACGGTAAAAATTGTGGTGTAATATGCCTAATAATATAATTTTAGCCAAATTAAAGAAAAACTGAAGGAACATTTTAATTCAGATTAAAAAATAAATCGAGATTCATATACAATTTAAAGGGTTAAATTTAAATAAAAACACTTATAATGTTTTTATTTAACACTTATAACACTTATAACTCATTCGCATCAAACGAGAATTATTCTCTCTCACAAAAGCACTGATGTCGCTGAGCTTTGATATTATTTGTAGATTGTTTACATATGAATACAAGTTAGAGTGAGTTAGTGGAAGTCTTCGACGTTACAATACATCGAAAACAAAAGGTTACCTTTAAAATGCCAGGAGTTCACTTGTCTTCTGGATTGGGTTCAAAATAACAGGGCTACGGATTTGAACATTAGAAGTCGTATACCCGAACGACGGTTAAATAAAAAAATAAAAAATGAGATTAATAATATTTTAATTTCTAAAACTCTATGAACCGTATTTAGTAATTCTATCATGTATTATTTTTTTAAAATTTTTTTCGTTCTGGTAAGCTTATTTTGGATTCATCTTTCCTTCTCTTTGTGTGCTATACGTATGCTTAATTTACTAGCTAATTTATTTTTTAAGAATTAATGTATACATGCATTCTAAGTTAAGGATTCTTATTTTATATATTCTATATCACCAATATAACTTTACAGACTCTTAAGAAAATCTTACCTTAATGTAATTATAAATTGCTATTGAATACGGAAGAAGGTAGCGGCTTCTTTACAAGAGTAAAAGAACATTCTTAGAGTAATGGAACACTTAGTGGTGCACTACTTTGGTGTAATGTATGATTTAAAATACACGAAAATATTTTACAGAGTTGAAACAGTACTCATTTTCAATTTTGAGTTTAACATAGTTTGAATCGGTAGTCACGTAATTGTAAAAGCCCATGATTAACCTACATTGAGGACGGTTTTTTAGGTCTCTATATTAAAATTTTTGTTGGGTCGTAATAAAAATATTACGTAAAAAAAGGCAACATACGAGCCAATTTTGAGATGTTCGTGTGTGTCTTTTGAAATAAGTTTTTCAAAATCACCTTTTTTAATAATGTAGAAAGTAGGATTTGAATCAACATAAAATTTAAATATTAGGAATTAATCAATGATTTTATCACTAACATTGAATAATTTAGCGTTATATTCAGTTTTAACATTTTATTAGTTACATTCGGCAAATTTATCTTAAAAACACTGAGTCAATTTACATAATTTACAATTAAAATCATTTTCCTTATATCTGTATACGTTTTTATGCCTGTAGAAACATACTCATGTGTGTGCGTGTTTTTAAGAGATCAAAATTGTTATGAAGACTTACTTTGTCACCGATGCCTGCTGCTTCTATTGTCAAACCAGTTAATTCACGAAGATGAGAAGAATGCTCTTCTACAAATGAAAAATAAAATTTTTTAATATTTGATAAATATTTATTCCTATTTGCAATATCATAATCTTATAATATTAATAAAAATCATGCAATGCAAAAAAATCATTAAAAATACTGATATAATACCAAGCTAAATTACGTAAGTTCTATTCTAAATACATATAAAAGAACTTTCGAAAGTTACGAAAAAAAAAATTTTTTTTTGAAGAAAAATCATTTTAAAGTTGAAATTTCTTTTATATATTTCAATGTATTACTGTTAATATTATAATCTTATAATATTAATAAAAATTATACATTGCAAAAAATCAATAAAAATACTGATATAAAAGCAAGCAAAATTACTTGAGTTCTATTTTAAATACATTCGTATTTTTTAAACAAAGTTACGAAAAACACCGTTTTTTTTTTTTTTTTTAAAGAGAAATCATTTTAAAGTTGAAATTTCTTTTATACATTTCAATATATTACTGTTAATATCATAATCTTATAATATTAATAAAAATCATACAATGCAAAAAAAAAATTTAAAAAAAAAAAATCATTAAAAAGTACTGATATAAGCAAGCTAAATTTCGTAAGTTCTTCTTTAAATACATATAAACGAGCTCTTTTTTTTTTTTTTTTTTAAACAAAGTTACGAAAAACATCGTTTTTTTTTGTTGTTTTTCTTGCAGAGAAATAATTTTAAAGGTGAAATTTCTTTTATCTATAGTTCAATGTATTGCTGTTTATTTTATAAGTAAACAGCCACTGAATTAATGCGGTGAGTTGAGTCTTCGCCAATACTGGTTTCAGCCGAGATTTAATTCTTCACATTAAGAGATGCCAGTCTGATCGGGTTGTTCTTGCTCTAACTATGTTTTAATGATTGGTATTTCCCAAAACTTATTGTTACCGTGATTTCAAGGCTAGAAGGCTGAGCCTTGCAAAAGAGGGGAAATTATTTACAGAGTCAGTCTCTCTTTATTTCTGTAAATATATCTTGAATATTTTTCCTGCCTTTTTTACAGATATTTTCTTATTAAAATTCTCTCTTATTTTACATAAGACTCCTAATAAAGTTTCTTTTATTATCAAATAAGATAGAAATCACTAAATTACTTATCAATTATTCCAATATCAGTGAAAAACAAACTCCTGACAATGGGGAATTATGTGTCGCCAGTGGGTATCATACAACAAATTACTTGCCTGAAAAGTGAGTTTTATTTCCTCGTAACTATCGCAAGGTATTAAATAAATGATCCCAAGAAACTGAAGCTGTAATATATTACTTGGTTAAAAACTTCATTCGCTTCAAAAATATACGAATTGGAAGTAATAGTCGACATGTTTCAAGCGCTCAAAGATCGTTCAATACTCAATCGCTCAACGCTCGTTTTAGATTTCATATCAATTTTGCTTCTTTTCATTTACGTCTGATAAGTTTAAAAATGGGCACCTGTTTTTGAGTCCTTGAATATATATATATATATATATATACAGTCGAACTCGTTTATAACGAACACAAAGGGACCGTAACATGTACTCGTTAAATCCGAGTGCTCGTAATAAACGGGTCCTTAAGGCAGACGTGCAACCAGAAGAGCTTGGGAGGTCAAATTATTGAGTTGACTTAAAATTTAATTTTTACTTACTTACTTTAAATACATTAATTAATTTAATTAAATATTTATCTTAATTTAGTGACAACTAACCCCCCCCCCCAAACCAGCAAAAAATTTCTAGTTGCGCTACAGTCTTAAAG